>NC_090932.1:1345505427-1345812094 GCF_040938575.1 Ambystoma mexicanum
GAAGCCCGGTTTGGGAGGGGCCTTGAGGGGGGGTACTGTCATGATCTCTGCTTCCAAAAGGTCAGGGTTTTCCCAACTCCCTTGGAAGCAGATCCATAACCCAGGTTCCGAGTGCCAACCAGTCCCAATTTGGACCTTTTGGACCCAGTCCTGGCGCCAGTGGCACCAGGCTCATAAATATGCCCAGTCCCAGCGCTGGAAGCGCCGGGCTCATAATGCTTGGGTGGACTTACCTGCAGCAGACCATGCTGCTTACTTGCCTGCCAGTTGAGCCTCTGATCCTCTTCTGTTTGGAACTACTTTTCCTGTTGGGTGGGGCAGGAGCCACTCCCTAGATTCAGAACACTGGAACTCTTCTGGAAAGCAGGAACTCTTTTCTTACCTAGGCGTGGCTGTGGAAGGAGACACCTAAGCACTACAGGAGGCTATTTAAACCACACCCGATGGATGAATCTTGCTTTGCGTTATTCTGCATCCTCTGCAGCAGAACGCTCATCGTGTCTTCTGCATCTGATCCTGGGCCTAAGGAAAAAGGCTTACCATCCTGAATCCAGTCTTCAGCAACACCTATAAAGACAAGAAAGAACAGGTTAGCATTACGGTCTTCAGTGACAGCTCTTCACTTACCTGGTCCATCGGCTGTCACCAACGCCTCGCGCTGCATTCCGGCATCTGAAAGACAAAAGCTTACCAACTCTTCGCACGCTCCGGAGGCCTTCGGCGCTGCATCCCGCATCTGAAAGACAAAACAAGGTGCGTTTAAAGACATTGGGGAACTTTAATACTCACGTGCCATTACTCCTTTCCACATCTAACCCAGTGGGTATTCCGGCACCCTGCAGCCGCTCCGAACTTGTACCTGCAAAATAAAAAGACAGTTAGAGCGCATCGTGAAGCAGGCAACAAGCGCTTACTTGCGTGCTTCCAGGCGCTTCTATTCATCACACGGGCTCCATCTTCAACTCACTTCAGCCCGTCATCCGCCATCGCCGGAACCCTGCAAAACAAGAAACATCATTACTAAAGACTTTAAAGACATTAGAATTACTCGAAACTTACCGTTTGTGCAGTAAACTACGGACAGCAGTCCTCTGAAGTCAAGAGGCCTGCTCCCCTTATCCAGTGAAGAAACTGGTTACAGCACCCTGCCCCGAGGCAGATGGAGAGCACGGCGTTCACTTACCTAAGGTGAGAGCGTTAACCTTTGGGGTTCTACAGGAGAAGAGAAAGGGAAGAAGAGAGACACATTCAATAACCCAGTTCCTTAATCCCATATTTTCTATCTGCAGACATCTTACCCTTCGAATCAGACATACAGTGCACAGAGGTCCAGCCCAAAGAGCCAGACGTGTGTTACACATCACCTTTGAAGATACGGTATACGCCCAGTCAAGACCGGCGCCTCTACGGGAATCAGGTGAGCGTTACACCCATACCTTCTTTTTTTTTCAACAGACCCCAAAGAATGCTTACCAAGAACAAATTCCATAGAAAGCAACGCAGAAGTAGAGCACATGAAAATAAAACTGTCCAAAATAAGCATCCATCTCTAGCAGAATTCTTTTTAAAAGTTCAAACAAAAGATCTAATAGAGTCATTAAGCGGGAAAAAAATGTCCCCTCCTCTTTCAAAATGTAAAACGAAAGAAAAAGTGATTAACAACAATTCAGCTACCACTACTGCTAACACTGCTCTTATAAATCTTGATGTAGTGGCAAGTAACCATACCAAAAAAATGTATATTAGAAAAAATGTTCTGCCACAGAATCCTTCAAAATCTTATCAAAACAGGAGAGAAATCATGCACAACCCTTAAAACCTACCGTAGAAAATTAATTTTAGAAGCTTTGATATACAGTGCAATCCTTCTCAAGAGCAAGTTATTTATTTTACTGTTAAACAGAGTGAAACCACCAGCAAAACTAACTACTGAATTACAAAAAAGACTTCTAAATAAATGGAATGTCAACAAAAATAACTTCTTAAATATCTGTGGAGGTGAATGGAGTCACACCACCAGCACAGAACCATATTTCAATGAAGAAGCATACAAACAAAAGCAAACACACATAATTGCCATACATAGCAGTGGAAGAGGGTATGAAAAACTTAATAATACCATTATGGAACAAGAAATACTGCTTACAAAAATTTCCCCAGAAAATTCAGTATCACCTCTCCATTCAACTTAACCAGAACGTCCAGTATACAAATGGCCATGCACGTCAATGTGTAACGTTGCCAAAAATCTTTCAAATGTTTACGCCAGTTCCTCATTTAGTATGTGAAAGGAAATGACAAAATCAAAATGAAACTACTACAAAATATGGATACCTGTCCAGTGCGCAAACACACAGGGCTACAAGGACATTAATTAGCCTGCATTTCAAGACCTATTTGCAAAAGCACCTTCCATCATATCAAAATGATATCAATAAATCATTCAACTATAAAAAATCTAGTCTATAATCTGTACTATACTAAATGTCCTGCTTTAGCACTAGCCAATTTAAATAACAATCTTCTACATGGTACAGCCAAAGATCTACTTGAAGAAATAGAGAATATCCAGAGAAAATATTTTGGAAGTGAAAGGCACTTACAAAATGCAATTCCTTTACAACAGACTAGCAACAATTGTACAGATGGCAAACTTCTACTACACACATACAAAAAAGAAATACTAAAATTTAAAAGTACATCCGCTGAAGTACCAAACCATGTGTTTGTGTGTTGCCGCAGAACTTTTTTTATAAAAGTAACACAAAAGTGTAGATGTAACATACAAAATAGAAGAAAATGGAGATTGCAAATGGTTTGAATTAGCTCTGTACCTTATAGCAGAAAACAAATATGAAATAAATGACCCCTTAATACTTTGCACTTACTGCACTACAAAACTTGACAACAACCAAACTCCTTCACGTGTTATCACAAATAACTTGGAATTATTCCCACTACCAAAACCCTTGCAACAACTGAATTTATATGAGAGCATCATAATTCAAACAGTGCACCCATTTCAAGCAATAATACGCCTTCAACCAAAAACAGCAAAATTACGTCCCTCTGAATTAGTGAAAGGCATTCATGGCAAAGTTGTTTATTACCCTTAGATCTGAAAGAAAATGTGAACACTCTGGCACTACCGCGTCCAATAGAGCAATATTTAATTGTCTTAGGAAATGGTGTACCTACAAAAGACAAAAACAAATTGGCAACAACTCGTAGACTTACATAAAGTTAGACAAGCCTTGAAATATCTAAAAGACAATAATGAACACTACAAAGAAATTAATATTGAAGAAAAATTGAAGGAAACCACTAAAATAATTCTAGAGTCACCAGAAACTGGTCAATTTGAACTTGTAGATACTGCTACACTATCTAATATTTTAGACCATTATACAATTCATCCATTACACTCTAGTAACACCATAGATGATGCACTAGAAATTTACCAAATGCGACAAACCAAAGGATCACCAATCAGCATATGGGAAAAAAGTATAGAAGCACGTGCTTTTCGTCTACTCTTTCCTACTGGAAAAGGAGGAAGGTACGATGATAGACCCATTCAGATAACAGCATCAGAACACTGCTTGTTACGAATATATTCTGAAGTTCCCAGATTTAGACAAAATGTGTAATACATATTCCACCTTCTCTTTGAAAGTGAACTAGCAACTCTATGCTAAGGAGTTGCAACACATTAAAATCAGGTACCCAATTTCAAAATATGTCAGCTATGCAATTACTGCAAAAAGTACAAGAAAAAGATGAGGTTCTACAATCACGCATAACAAATCTGTTAGCAAACATGCGAGAGTACTGGTTCAGACTTCACGGAGATGTATGTTGTATGATAAGAAACCTTGGCCCACCCACTTGGTTTGTTACATTAAGTTGTGCAGAATATGCATGGGAAGATTTACATGATTTCCTACGCATATCAAACAAAAACAAAACAAACATAAATATACTAACACCTGGAGAACTTTGCTCTCTAGATCCTGTTAATGTTTCAAGATATTTCCATCATCGCTTCATTGCTATGCTACACTTTATTTGTAATAAAACTGTTCCTCCCCTCAGAGAAGTGCAACACTTCTTTTGGAGAAAAGAATACCAAGCCAGAGGAGCACCACATATCTGCATGCTTTTATGGATTAAAGATGCTCCTAAATGTGGTCAAGACAGTGATTCCACTGTTTTACAGTTTATCGAAAAATATGTCACTTGTGAAATTCCATCAGAAGAACAAATAGTGATCTTCATGCACAAATTGTATAATTTCAAATAAACAAATGTGGGAAATATTGTCATCTCAAATACAAAACAAAGGGAAAGACTACACCAAATGCTGCTTTGGTTTCCCAAGACCAGTTACAGAAACAGGTGAAGAGAACAACTTCGTGATTTCAGTTAGACATAATGTTAAAGGTAAATCACCTAAGAACACATATTACATAAAAAGAACAGAAGAAGCAAAATATATCAATAATTACAATGCAATCATTGCCCTCTTATGGAATGCAAACATAGATGTGCACTACATTGCAGACAATTCCACTGCAGTTGCACAGTATGTTACAGCATACTTAACCAAAGCAGAAAAAAACAGAGCTGCAAGACCTCTGGAATGACCTATCATTGGAGAAAACACTTTCTCAGAAATTGTACAGTTTAGGCATAAAAATGCTTTCCCATAGAGAATGTGGCTGCTATGAAACTTCAGATCGTTTAATCCCTACTGCTTTATATGGAAAATCTGAAAATATAGTATGGCTAAGTCTTGGTCCTGCTAAATCTAGAAAAAGAGTTCTCAAATCATACGACGACATAGAAACAATAGCCAAAAATGATCCCAACAGCCAAGACATTTTGAAAAATAATTTACTAGACATGTACTACCCAAACAGAAGTTCCACTTTGGAATCCTTGTGCTATACCACATAGCCCAAAACTTCACATACTAAAATAATATAAAACCTGATGAAAACAAAGGTAGATACAGAGTGACAAATTGTGAAGGCATCTTAGTGAAACGTACCAAAAGAAACTTAATTAATCATATACAATTCTCATTAAAAACCCCTCAACATAAAGAACTATATTACATGTCCCTGCTACAACTTTCTAAACCATGGAGAAAAGAAGAAGAGATAATAGGTATCTATGACTCTTATGAAGACGCTTTCAAAGCAAATAAAAGCACTATAACCGATGTAAACTTTACACAATACAAAACAATGATGCACAATGAACAGCAACACGAAGAAGAATTCCAGGCTCAACTAGATAAAGACAATCCCAACAGTAGTCAGCCTTCTGAAACAGGAAGCCAAGAACCACTGGAACAGCCACTAATAGCAAATGAGGCAGAATTAGCTATGACAGAAGTAGAACAAACCCTGTGTCACTATGAAGAAGATACAGAATTGTACATTCTAATAGGTTTTCCTCAAACTGATCCTTTTTGCCTGGATGGGACATTGTACGTGCATGCCATCAAAAGAACGACTGAGAGCCAAAATCATGGTAATGGGGAATACCACAAAGAGTAGTACTGTCAAGGCTGGGACATAGAAAAGAGCCTGCTATGGTTTCCAAAATTCAGAGGAGTGTAGAAGTGGGAGATAAGAGTAAGAAGGGAGGCTAGTGCTTACTGAAAATACAGTTATCGGAAGATGCCTCCATCGTTATATTGTGAAGCAGTGGGCCTAGGGTAGTCAAAGGCAAAATCAGTGAAGGGGCTAAAAGCCTTTCCCTTTGACAAGCCTCACTTTATGGAGCTTACCATCTGAGTCCAACCTGGATATACCACTCTTTCCTTGTGTGGTGCTTGGTTCATGCACACTTGTCCAACTGGAAATGGGACCTCGGATGTTAAGGGAAGCAGTAAATATTGGCCTAGGGGTTAAGAGAGGTGAAGGTGCAAGAAGGTTTGAGCAAGCTGATTGTTAAGGTGGCCCCAAAATCATAGATAGGCCCAGTGGAGTCAGTGTCAATCCGAACCAGACTCAATGATGGAGTAGTCAATGTGCACGGACAAACCCAACTTTATCCAGAATCTCGCCGCCAGATCAGCATCCCAGGAAGCACCGGAGTGCCCTAGGTAAGCCCAGGCATCTTTGCTGGGTTCCGTGTGCACTTTTTTTTTTTTTTTTTTTAAACTGCGTTATTTAATGCGAGCATTCCCCTTAATTTCGAAGAAGCCGCTCTAATGCTTCCAGGCACTGAATGCTGAATCAGTGCACCATCTCTGCCTGCCATCTGCATTTCCTCCATTGAAGCCCACGAGGAGGAACATAATCAAAGATGGCCGCCCTTGTTTTTGCCTGACTGCCCTCACCCAACCAGGCACTGCCTGCAACCGGATTGGCTGGCCTAGAGCCTTAACCAATCCCTGATCACCGGCAGGCGAAGCCGGCCCACATTCACCAAGGACCATTGCTACAAGGCCAGCACCTGTTTGATTCCTGTTTGTGCCTGTGTCTGCATTCTGCCAGACCCCCTGTCTGTCACATACCAGGTAACCTATACACCTGCAACCATGACTTTGCCTAGCAGCATCACAACTGCATCTAGATTACTGAGTTTGCCTTTTGGCCATACTAACTATTGCTTTTATAACTAGATAAATTGACTTTAGACTGCCTCTCAGCAATTGCATCTAAACTGCCTTAAACCTGTCTGTCCACTGCCTCCCTACTGCATATCTATCACCTGTAGCCCTGTTTGCTAAAAGTCGAATTTAGGTGACCCATTGCCTGTGCATCCTGCTAGCGACCTATGCTTTTGCCCTGATTGCTAAAAGTCGAAATGTAGGTGACCCATTGCCTGTGCATCCTGCTAGCGACCTATGCTTTTGCCGTGATTGCTAAAAATCGAATTTAGGTGACCCATTCCCTGTGCATCCTGCTAGCGACCTATGCTTTTGCCCTGATTGCTAAAAGTTGAATTTAGGTGACCCATTGCCTGTGCTTCCTGCTAGTGACCTATGCTTGATATTGTGACTGCAGTAGTGCATTGCCTACCCGTGCTGGATTGTTGAATTTAACCCATGTGCCTAAATGGTTTATTGAACTCTATCTCTGCCCACTCAGTCCCTACTAATATAATGCTGGCTCTCCTGACCACTATCATGTTTCCTTATGCTACACCATGCACAAGAGGACAATTCATCAAGGTTGGCAAAGGATTAGCCAGACTAGGTTGTCAACGTCACTTCCCAATCCCCTGCCCCACCCCCTTCCTCCCCACACACCCCCCTTCCCCATACCATCTTCTCACTCCCACATTACACCTACCACCATCAAGAACGCAGCAACCTCAGACATCCCATGCCTCGATCCCAACCTGCCCACATACAAACACACCAAACCTATTTGCATTAATGGTAGGACCACACCCATCCTGGGTATTGAAAGACTCAATAGACTCATGTCTAGAACTAAAATGTCCCTACTAGCTACCTCACTCACCACCACACCCAACACACTGACCAAACTAAACACCACGCCCATTAATTTCCAACACAAAAGCCTCCACAACGCACCTCCCAAACACCAAATCAAGAACAAAACCACTGATTTTTCCCCCATCTTAGGTAACACACCACCCCCTGTCCCCACCTCCACCCTCAAAAGTGCACTCATCAATCCCTGTTCACTAGGTGCCCATGCAATAGATATCCATGACCTTATCGAGGACCAACATCTTGATATGCTGGTAGTCACTGAAACCTGGCTTCACCCAGCGGCAGGACCACTTCTAGCCCTTGCCATTCCCCTGGGATTCAGCATCTTTAGAACAGATAGGACAAACACCCAAGGAGGTGGAGTTGCCATAATAGCCAAAACCACCCTGGAAATCAGAGACTGCCCAATAGAACAGATACAAGGTTATGAACTCTACTAGTAAAGTATACTTCCAACCCCAAAACCACTACCAACTTCCTAGTGGTGTACAGATCACCCAATAAAAATACACACCCCGATTTGGACATCCCGCTACTCCTAATTCCCCTCATCAAGCCTAAAACTAAATGCATAGTCCTCGGTGACTTTAACCTAGGATACAATGACCCTCTGGACTCTGAATCATCTACCTTCTATACAGCTATGTCAGAAATGAATTTTGTACAACTGATAGACAAACCCACCCATTCAAAAGGAAGAATCCTGGACTGGCTTCTCACCCTTAACTCTCAAGTCACCATTGACTCCATCCTCCCAGTCAAATGGTCAGATCACCATGTAATTAACTTCACTATAGATAATGCTAGTACAGATCACATCACGCCCAAAAAACCAGAAACCTTCGAAACTAGACATATCAAAAAGCTCTCATCTGACAAACTCACTCCAGCCTTGAGTGCTGCTCTTGCCCACACGGTTCCAGGAACCAACAACCCATCCTATCTAGCAGAACAATACCAACAATGCCTCACCCAAACTATTGACCTACTTGCTCCCATCACCACTAAAACCCGCAGACCTGACAAACGATCCTGTTTTTGGTTTAATGAGGAACTTGTAGCCTTAAGACGCACAAAAAGATCACTTGAACACCTCCATACGAAAAACAATACCCCAGAATTGGCATTAGCCTTTGCTGAATCCAACAAAACATAAAAATCAGCCATAATCACCCAAAAAGCCAATGCCTTTAACCTCCGTATTACTAATGCGTCCTCAGACAGCAAAGAACTATTTACCATCCTTAGAGAGCTTGAAAACCCCTGTCAAACCTCTGAACCTACCAACTCTAGTAAAGACTGGTGCACCACTATACAAAACGCCCTCTCATCTAAAATCCTCCTACTGCAAAATAAAATCGATAGTAAAAAAAACCTCCTAGCTGACAAAACTCCGCCCAACATATCAATGACTACATCAAATACCACTACTGGCCCCCCGTTTCAATTCACACCAGTTTCTAACAAAGAAGTATTTGACACAATAACGAAACTCAAAGCCTCCAACTGTAAAGAAGACCAATTCCCTTCCCACCTACTGAAACTCTGCGCCCCCACCCTTACACCCATCATCACCGAATTCATCAATGCCTCTTTCCTCACAAACACAGTCCCCACCAGTATCAAAAAAGCTTGTGTGACACCACTTCTAAAAAAACCATCCCTGGACCCGTCAATACCCACCAACTACCGACCTATTACAACGGTCCCATTTCTCCTAAAAATAATTGATAAAATAGCCTACTGCCAAATTCAGAACCATTTGGAACACCAGCAACTATTAGGAGACCGTCAGTCAGGATTCCGCCCCAACCATAGCACAGAGACAGCACTCCTTGATCTGAAGATCCAAATGGATGCCACTAGAGAAGCAGGTAAACTCTGTCTACTGATGCTCCTGGACCTCTCAGCGGCCTTTGATCTGGTTGACCACGATAATCTCTGTAACACTCTAGCAAACAACTTCAATCTAGCTCCGAACGCCACCAACTGGATCAAATCATTCTTGGCAGATAGGACCTCCAGAGTATCCATCGGCAAAGAATCAGCAGACCCGGTGCCTGTCCCTGCAGGTGTGCCGCAAGGCTCCTGCCTATCCCTCACTCTGTATAATGCCTATACCAAGCTACTATTCGCAGCTTTGGATGCCATGGTTGTCATCTATACTAACTTTGCGGATGACACCCAAATCCTCATTCCACTCTCAGGCAATTACGAACAAGACTCACTCCTGGTTAACCAAATCTACTCACTCATTCAAAACTGGATGGCTAATAATAGCCTTTGTCTCAACAACGACAAAACCAAGCTCTTCACACTAGGCTCCTCCAGCAACATCAATACCCTTGAGCCCGCTTTCAAATCATTCAGCATCGATGGCACCATAATCCCCGTTCTTAAACAAGTCAAGACCCTTGGCGTCTACTTAGATGCAACACTATCCATGTCTAAACAAGTAAACATATTAGCTTCGTCCACCTCCTACACCTCCAAACTTATCTCCCTTAGCCATAAATTCCTCTCAGCGAATAACTGCGTTACTCTAGCCAGAGCACTCATACTGTCTAAGATAGACTATTGTAATATCCTCTTCCTTGGCACCTCCAAAGCCAACATAGCCAAACTTCAACTCATGCAGAACAAAGCCCTCAGAGCAGCCCTAGGCGTCAAAAAATCTGAACATATCTCTAACACCAGAAGAGACCACCTCTGGCTCCCCATCCAAGCTAGAACTCTATTTAAAACCCTGAGCATCACTCACAAATGCAGGGCCAACAAAGCACCCACATACCTCAACAACACAGTCATGAAGAAGCCCCAGACCAGACTCCTCAGGTCCAATAAAAACGCATACCTTGAAACCCCCAGATACAAAAGAGAGAAAGCAGGGGGTAGTAGCTTCAAAACACTGGCCCCCAGACATTGGAACGCTCTACCCACCCACATTATGAACGAAACATCCTTCCCAAAATTCAAAAGCTTTTTGAAAACTTGGCTTTTCAACAAGTACTTACTGAACCAGAGCACAAATCCGCTCCAATTAACTGCACATATCTGACTATTTTGTATATTGTTGTATAATATCTGACTATTTTGTATATTTTTGTATATATTATTGACTGTTATTCCTGTGTACTTCTGTGTTCGCTTTAAGATTGCATTGTCCCATTGTCTGTAACTACGCTGTGATACCCCCGGGTCTGGGCGTATAACAAATGTAATGAAATAAAAATAAAAATAAAATATTCATATTGTAACAAAGCCGGGACATTATACACGTATTGATATCTCTTTGCTCTCGAAATACTTATCAAAAACACTTGATTGAGTACTATAAACTCGTCATCACTGATGGCATAATGTAATATCAGTTTAAAAAACAGTTCCTTGGGTTACAAATATCTGATGGCTCCAACCAGAATCACCCCAATATTGATAAAAGTTAAACTACATCATCGTCATGGCAAGGGGTTAGTTGGCATACTACTTGATGTGCAGCCTGTCTCTAAGAATTTTGATAGGTTTGCAGATTGCTAACCAACCTTGAGCACTTAACAGGCTGTCAGGATATGGGCCAGGCAGATTGTATCCACAATTTGGATACATTCATGGATGATTTCACGGCTGTCGGAAGTGGCTGTCCCTTTCATGGCAGTGCGGCTTCACGGCTTTCATGTGCTGCGTTAGGTCCTTTCCTCTTACAATTCCCTCTTGGTGTGCCGGCCCGCGTTGCTCCGACCCTTGCATTGCTCCGGCCTCTCTCCTCTGGGAAGAGGATTGAAACTGCTCTCCTGTTGTGCCCTGCTGTGCCATTGTTACACCCACGGATTCAGTGGCTTACGGACCCTACGGAAAAGATCAGACTGGGGCCGTGAGGCTACGGCCATCTTGTTCACAGCTCATGGCTCACAGGTATGCCCTTAGTGTTCTATTAGCTCATTAGCAATTATCTCCCTTATAAACGGGGTCTCCTTTTACTTTTTTCCAGACGCTCTGCGCCCCATACGAGGTTAATTAGGCAGCAGCTGCCTGTGATGTCTTTAATTAACCCCGCAGCTGATTTCCTGGTTTCACAGCTGGTTCCTAAAAAAGATCGAGTGACTGAAGTTTTAGCTCATAGTACTCGTAGGAGACAACGTCTCAGTATTAGGCATCCCGAGTTACTGATCGACTCAATGGGTTCTCCAGATGAGTCCTGCACAACCCCTGATGCTGGTCTGACCTGTGTCCTACGGAGCCCAGTAACTATGGACACAACAAATAATAAGTACCTAGCTTCCAGGGCAGTCAGTACTAACTTGCTGGCTAACAATCCAAGTGTACCTACTTTTATGACACCAGTTACGCTCAGCAGTGAAAATACTCCCAATAAGATCTTTCAAATGCCTGACCCAATTATTGAATCAAATAGGGACTGAGTAGTGACATTGTCACCCCCGCCTTGCTCCCACTCTCTTCTTCTCTTTTCACCGGAAAGTACTGACAAGAATGGTGTTCTTGAACACTGGAGTTTTGGAAAGGATCTCTCATCACAGAGTTGAATAACTGCAACACCTCTGAGGACTTTGATGCATGGCTTGTGACCTTTGACATTTCAGCTGAAAAGTATCATGAATTTTTCTTCCTTAGAAATGAGCACACAACCAACGATCCATTAAAGACGGTGTCACCTGATAAGAAGGTATCACGCTCCTCTCAAACTGATTGGCCAGAAGCAAATAACTTTCCACCCTTGAGTTTACAGCCTAAAATACCGGCACCGCCTTGGTGGAAAGGGGATTTACCGCCCCATTCCAAGGTTGGAGGGGCGGTAAATCCCCCTTCCATCATTGCCCTTCCCCATTCCCATTTCTGCCCCATAGGGCTCTATGGGAATGGGGAAGGCGCTAATTACGGCACCGCAATTTTGCGGTGCCGTAAGTAGCTCTGAGGTCCCTTTGCGGGTTGGATTTTAACGCCTGCAAAAAGCAGGCGTTAAATCCCCCAACCCGCAAAGGGACCTCGTAGTAAGGCGGTAAGGATTTACCGGTACCGGCATTTTACCGGTACCGGTAAATCCTTACCGCCATCCGTGTAATGAGGCCCATAGACTCTGCCCCTCCTTCTTTACCGAATAAGTCACTACAAAAACCCAGTTTGGCTTTGGTAGAACCTGTTTTTGTTCCCATGCCAGTACGGTTGAGTGGTCATCGTGAAGCTCAGAAGCCTAGAAGGACAGACCCAAGGACTGTGCGCCTCAGGAAAATCAATATGCTACTTCTGGAGGATGAAGACACTAAGGCTTTAGTGTTGGACACTCAGAATTTTGTTATTTCCAATGTCCCCAGACCAACGAAGAATGAACCCAGAGAAGCACTCCATAATAAACTTCTGGCCTGGCTACGTGCACGAACGGGGCCAGGCGTAGTGCGCTCGTCTGACTTAAAATTCCTGCGTATAATCAACTTGGCCATTTGGTGCTCCCAAGGGAATAATGACTGCATTGTGATAGGATGTGGACTTAGCACTCTACCTATGTACCTGAAACTGTGTAAATACTTTCCTAGGGGCTCTACTAATCTCGAGCTTATTATCTGATTCTGCTATTATCTGTAATCTGAATTGTTCTCCTACCTTTGGGATCTTACCTTCTTGATTACTTCAGTATGAACAAATGTTAACTTTTACATATTCCTTCTCTGATGCTACTCCGGATTGCTCCCCTGTATTTATTTATCTTTCTTTATTTATTATATTGATGTTGTTTGTAAGTTTTGTTTTGAGTAGCGCTCTGAGGCCTACGGGTCTGTAGCACTCTATAAGAAATAAATCAAATCAAATCAAAATAGGGGGAGAGAGGCCCAGGGAATGTTCTTCCTTCAATTAAATGTTACCATTTCTCATTCTCAGGCCACGAGACCGGGCAATGCCTCTGTACTTGGCCTTGTGCGGCACCTCATGTCTATGTGTGTGTTTAGCGAGTATGGCAGGTGTGCAATATGTGTTTGCTTCTAAGGAATGGCTAGTGTTCTCAAATTATGGGTCACATGCAAACTTCCTATTTATTGAGATTTTAGCTAATATTAAGTGTGTCGTGTTTTCTGTTGCCACTGGGACACTCTTGAGTTATTCTTTGTAGAGTCTTCTGGCTTACTGTTGAACTGTACCTGGCTAACAAAGGCTCGTTATGCTCTTCTGAATCCTTTAATTAATCTAGGAGTATTAAGCTTACATATTGGAAATTGCTATCTCAAGCCTTTGTTTCACTGTTCTGATCCTCCCTGTTAGGGTGAATTCTCCAGAATGGCTAATTTTCCTTACCTACTGAGTCCCTCAGCAGCTTTGCTGGATTTCTAGGATGAGTTTTTTTCACCTGGTAAGAGTGTGAGCCTTTTTTCCCACTCTTACATGTGTTATTTATTTAGTTATTGTTTCCTTGTTAGGCACTTATACAATAAGAAAAATACTGTTTCAAAGCGCCCACATGGCAGGGAGGGAGCAACGGTGGGAAAACATTCTTTAACAACACAATATTTAAGAGCATAGGGGTGGGGAGTAGAAATGACCAACCTACTATGCCTTGTGAGTATTCAGAATGTGCAAGTGCAGCAAGGAAGATGGAAGAGGGGGTAAGTGCTTGGGGAGTCTGAGCTCATGGGTGAGCCACAGATGAAGTGCTAGGAATGTTGACTGCTACACGGACTGGGGCCATGCTTAGTGCTGAGAACAGAAAAAAATGAGGCTGAGCACCACATTCACTCTGATTATCAATAAGATGCTGGAAAATAAGCACCATGGATCACCCTTGCTGCAAATTATTATATCGTGCTGCATTTAATCGTTCAAAGATATTCTGGTTCTACACACAAGGCTCAGTATTTACAATTGTGTAAAATAAGAATCAATTCGAATGTACAATGCTCACATCCCAAGAACTCCCTACACATGCAGAAGAATTGTACTTATTTCCACATCAATGTACGTAATCCATCATAAGTATGGGATTCAATGAGACTGATCATTCTGTAATCTTATTTTATCATTATCCACTTAAAGAGTGTGCATATGTCCCCACCTCTGTCAGCAAAGCCCAGAGATGATGTGCAAGCTATAATAGGTCAGAGATCATTTTTCTTTAAAATCTGAATCTTTTGAATAACATTCACAGAATATCTCAGTGAAGATATTTCAGTCTCGAAATACATTTGCATGTAGGGCAGTCGTTGTATCAAGGCCTTCATTGGTTAACGCCACTACCAGGAAACACAATCATGCACAGTTGCATCTATCTGTTTTAAGTATTATAGATTTCCTATAACAGGCATTCTGCATCTCTCCCTTGGAAACATGTCACTTGCCGAGAGCTAGTGTCCCCTTGTGTTAATAAAGTAAGCCTTATGTATGCAAGGGAAATCTGAATTCGGATCTGTCTACATTTTTGATACACTAATAGAAGCCTCAGGAAAATGAGAATCAGTGGACCCAATTAACCTATTCAATCATTATTGATCTTCCGATGCTTATCTCAGGGCGGGCTCATTTTTAGACTGCGAGCAGCAAAGCTTAGTGCATTGTCCTTTTTTCCTTGCATGCGTCGGAAGAAGTTAAAATCTAGCAGGCAGAGAGCTTGATTTCCCCAGCAGCTGTTTGTGCCTATTCCTTTTATTCCCATGGTTCATCGGGGCCGAAAGAATGATTGGCAGTCAACGTGGGAGGCAGGCATATTCTTTGCTCTTCCTAAAGCAGTTGTAGCTAAATTAGTCAACCAGCAATTTAACAACGTCAACCATTCTGTTCGCTTTGAGACTTCAAATGAATTCCCAGGGTATGAAAAACCTCGAAAGTGTGAGCCACACAATATTGCAAGAGTGAGACTGTTTAGCACTTTGCATGTTTACTTTTAATATTGGTTACTGTCCCCAGGGCCCTGAAACGAATGCATTGTATTGCTACGGAATACATTGCTCAAATAACCCAAAGTGTTTTCTTGCAATCAATCAACATATATGGCCTGATGTACCAAAGCGTTTGCCCACAAATCCCACTGAAAAACGCTTTGAAAATCATGCCCATTTTACGTAGTTACAGAACTGTCTCGTGTATTCACTCAAGACAGATGTTTGCTGATGTGAAAAGAAAGAGAAGTATGCACCTAAATAAATAACAAAGAGTTAACAGCTTTTCTAATTGGCCGGCAAAATCAATACGAACAGAGTAACTTGCACGTGGCAATGCATATAGCCCTTGCTGACTCATTAGCGGATGAAAGCAATACTGAAACCTTAAAGGGAACGGGAAGCAGAGGTGATCTGAGGGGTGTGTGGGAGGCAGCAGGTGTAACAGCAACATCAGCCTCTGGGAACAAAAGAGCCAAAAGGCATATTATAGCTGTCAAAGGGGGAATTGTCATTAATGTGTCCTTAGTAGGCCACACCAACTCATCAACCCGTTGTCCTGGATTATATATTATCCCATTAACCAAAAAGCATTCTTTCAGAAATTTAGTTTTAAGTAGCTGGACATTTGTGTTGACCCCTTATGGTTTAAAATGGTATGACCTGGTGTGCACTCTCCGGACCACCTTTTGTCTGCTAGACAGTAAGCACGGGAGCCTGGACAACACCATAATCCCTGTTCCCATACGGTCATGAACAACCTTCAAAGGATATGATATGATATGGCATTTATAACGCGCCTATACACAAGTGTTTCAAGGGAACCCCATGGTATATCCAGGGACGTCCTTTCACCAAAATGCCAGGGGTAGCGGAAGTGAAATCACTTGACCCTTTATCTCTAATGACATAACAGGAAGTATTGTCATTTGACCCCAACCAAAGTGACTTCACAGGAAGCGATAGAACACAACATTTCACCCCTTAACAAAACAGGAAGTGTCATCCCATAGCATTGTTCCAGTACACTAAAAAAACTACGGTTACAATATCACTGTAATGTGATATTCATTTGATACACGAATGGATAACCATATGTATCGTTAAAAGCATTGTGTAGAGGCCCATATTATCAAATTACTGTGAATGCAAGCAGACATCCAAGGCCAAATGATAATGATGTGTTAATATATAGCAGTTACGCTTAAGTGCTTTATATAGAATAAAAATACATGCAATATCACCCAACCTGTGTTGGTACTCGTTTACCAACCTCAGAAAGATGAAAGGCTGAGTTGGCCTTGCAACCTGCAGATCACACACACATCACAGGAGTAAGCCCTCAACCCACTGAGCTTTCTTACTGGCTATAGATATTTTACCGGCTATAGTAAAATTAGCAATTACATGTCTGAATGTTCTCAAAGTCAGAAAGCAAATTACACTCTGTAGTGGATACCATTAAACTGGTAACTGAGATTTAAAAGCAGGCCAGTTCATCTGCAGGTCTGGTGCAAAGTTGGCTGCATTTTAAGCCTGCATTGGTCTACTTTTAAGGCTTCTGAGGTTGGTAAAATACATACCATTGGGAGGGTTCATAACTGTGTATTAAAGAATCTAAAGTAACGCAGGGAAAGCAGCGCACTGCCACGGCATCCCATACCCTGGGCACCCAAACATCCTGAACAGCATGCCATGGAGATAGGAAAGATAGACACATTGCAACAAAGCATTGACACTATAAAATGAAGGGCTACTTTATACATGGTCAAACATTTCCACACTTTGCACAAGCTTTTAGGCACAAGGATTTTGTCAAGTGACCGAGGACACTGATATGGAATGTCTTGTGATGATCCTAACAGTGACAACGGCAGAAAAAAAGATTCTACTGTGAAAACAAAGAGAAAATATCGAGGCTGAGTACCCCCAAAAGGAAATACATCGAACACAGTTTACAAAGGAACATACAAAGATCTTTATTTATACTGAACAGTTTCAAAGGACAAAAGTAACAGATAGCTATCTGCCCTCAGTACAACACAGCGAACTCCAGCATAGTTCGGTGTGCTCAGTGAGTGGGACTGTACATTAGAATAGTCGCACCTTATATACCTTTGAAAACATGTTGTCCAACCCCACTGTGGGTTAATATTCATTAATACATTACAGATCTAGGGTTAGTGCCGAGTTCACTCATTTATACGTCTAGGGTTTACTTTTAATGTATTCACCAACAAGCCTCAATAGTGACAGTGTATTTTAAGATCTCGTGTTGAGCCTTCTTAAACAGTTTTACACAATGTAGTTAAACAAGTGTTCACATTTCAGTATTTGAATACATTGTTTGTAACATATGCTCGCAGATTAGTTTCATTGGCTCAAGTAATCCTTTACACACAGGTCAACGAAGGACAAGGTCTCAGTTCATGCCCCTAACAAGTGGCCTGCAGGCAAGTTACACATTAGTTTATACATAGAGGTCAAGACGCCATGTTACATTTTTGGAATGACACTGTCCACCATTTTAGCTCACAGGGTGACTTTGCAGAGAGAACCTAAAATGGCGGTTTGACCTAAAATGGTGGCTTACATTGATTCTAAGGTCGGGACCTTGCAACACGGATTTGTTCGCAAGTGATTTACAAGCAGCTTGGCGTAGGCTAATATACATATATTCATTACAAATAGGAGGCACGATATAATTTCCTGTTTGACACTATAACTGCAAATTGTGAAAAGCAAAATACAGTTTGAAATGGATGTTTATTGTAATCTTAATGCTTTTTGGAGGTTTTTGTCTGCATTGTGAATTTGAGCAGTTAAATAACCGACTAAATCAGTGACTCACCCATGAAGTGTGCCTGAAATAAACCTTTTATGAGTCCAGCAATTATTGTATAGAATTCCAGAAAAACAAAGTGTTGTTCCTATCCTTGAACAAGAATGCAGCTACTCCAGAAACAAACCACAGACCACAAGCTTCAATTACAATGATTTTTTCAGGGGTGGCAATGTAGACCACAGGGGTAGCAGAGGAAACTGTTATATTGGAGTGTTCATTTCCGTAAAACAACCTGATAATACATACAGATAGTAAACGGGTGCAGCATGCACCACAGAAGTACCGTATTTGTAATCTGGTAATATTAGTTAGTAAAATAATGAATGAAAGTCTATCACAGTTTGGTCTAATGTTAAACTTAAAATGAATATATAACTATACAAGATTTACTACACACTTGTGTTAGTACAACCAATACATATAAAGAGACACAATACATTGGAATCTGAGGCACAAGAAAGAAACAAAGAGCATCACAAGAAAATGACAATAACATTAGAGTACATTATCATGTATACAAATGAATTGTGCGTTTTATGCATGCCTAATTCCCCATCTATGTGGACCATGAGCTGAGGCCAAACTCTAAGGAAAGTACCTTAACAACATAGCAGAAGGCCAACATCTAGATATAAAGCACCTTTTCAATTTTATAATTCTTTCTGTTACAGGAAAAAACAACTGCCGTAGACATGTCAGTGAACAAAAGCAAGTAATCCAGATATGTGATGTCATTAGTGATGTCATCAATGACATTTGTCATCTCTCATGTCCTGGGTGTTAGTCTTAGCAGTTCACGGTGGTGGTGTGACTTATGGTTGCCTAGTTTACCATAACTGGTACATTTCAAGGGTTTTTCGGTTTTATTTGTAACCAGAACATCATTTTAACCATTTTTTTCACTGAATTTCATAGGTTTGTATAAGTGCAACTGAACCCTAACATCCCTTCAACAAAGTTTTTTCAATGAATATCTATTATATCAATAATTATATTCTGTATTATCAAACATTATTGGACCATATGCTGTGAACATTTTTAGAAACGTATAATCTATTTAACGACTTAAACATGTAAAACAGATAGCACCTTTTTCATATAAATGGTATATGTAGACACATTTTTTAAAATAGTTTCAAAGTAACTAACATTTCTTAAGATGCATATACGTTTACTATTTGTATGCACTGTAACGTTTTGTACAATTTGAATGGCATTTTACTTGAATTTTGGGATTATTGTTACTGCGCAATGAACTTGTCTTGGAAGCAATATATCTCCAAGCAGCACACTTTAGAAAAGGGTTTCAGCACTTAAAAGATTGACTATGGCATGATGCATGATATAAGAACCATATTTAATGCATGGTTTTACAAATTATTCCTAAGTACATTTAAATAATAGTATGACAACTTCTGAGGATTCTTAAAAATATTGTATATGTTTATTATGCATGTACATTTTTATTGAATTTGATGTCACAGTTTTTTTTATAAATTCTCAGTATATACATATAATGTTCAAAAATACGTTAAAAGATTATTAAAATATATTATGATAAGTTACATATTTGTACAGAGCATAATATATATCGTGACATTTGACTGACTGTGTTTGAATAGTTTTACAATTTCATAATCAATTGTTAACAGTTTAATTGTGTTAAATTATTTAAAGTAGCATAAATGCTCCAAACAAAAGGATTTCTTTGCACTTTCTAAATATATTATACTAAGGTTTTACTAATATCTTTCTTAGATATAATTTATTTACCTTGAAATTTAGCATCTCGAATCTGCCAAAATTCATTGAGGGGTTCAGGAGTTCATGGACATTTTATTTGATTCAAGGTCTTCCTGACTGTCCAGGGGGGCACCACAAACCTTTCTCCAGCAAAATGTTTGTGAGTCCTGCGGGACACTTTTTGGGAAGCTTTCTCACTCCTAATGTTCATGATTTTCTGCATAAAAAAAACAGTAGTGGTATGTACCACCATTGTACGTTATCCAGTTCCATCATCACAGTGAAGGTGATAATGGACATAACACATTCACAAAATAATTCAGAGGTTACCACTGGTGGAATTTCTGGAATATCATTGGGGTATTGCAGAAATACTATCTACACCAAAGTCCCCACAAAACTCTGACTAGTGTGGTCTTGCAGAAATAACAACTGAGAAAGGTGGTATGTAATTTTGGTATTATTTCTGCAAACCCAACTCATAATGGCTTAATTTGTGTTGTATGACTGGGGTGTAAGCATGATCAAATTGGCATTAATTCTGAAGTTCACTGGCTGGTCATCGTAATTGTAAGGACTAGGACAATACAGGTGTTTTATGCACACATCTAACAATGAAAACAGAGTGTGCAAATGTTGTAGAGTGTTTTCTGTGGGACCAGCAATAAGAACATTACAATAATCAAGTTTGGCTCCATTCATGGAGCAGGCAATATAAGTGCATGGTTCGATCAATAGGAGTGGGTTATTTTGTATTGTATAAGAATCATGAGATAATAGTTACAATTATTTGCTAGTTAATTTGTCTGAGGAATGATAGAGAGATTCAAATCAAATAACATCCCTAAAGGGATCATTATAGTCTGTGTAACAATGGCTCCCCCTGAAAGGGGAATATTTGCATAAAGGTGTTTCAAGATTTTCAGTTGATTTCTAGTTGATGTGACCAGAATGTCCATTTGTTATCTTGATTCAAACACAGCCAATTCTCTGTCATTCATTTTTAAATTTGGGAGAACAGAAATTGGATGGTTGTGATATTAGAAGAGAAATCTCCTGTAAGCAGATAGACAATTTAGGTGTCATTGACATTGTTTTGGTAAGGTTTGATCTTGTTGGCACAAGTGTGTGAGAGAAACAATAGAAAACAATAACGTAAAAATAGTAAGAAACTAAAATTGCAAGTAGACTAGTGTACTTAAATTGCTCTTGTCACTCAAAGAATGGGTATTATCAGGAGAGAGAGAGAGAGAGAGAGAGAGAGAGAGAGAGGGAGAGAGAGAGAGCACACTCCGGTTTGCAAATGTCCAGGGGAAGGAGTGCATGGTAGCAGGTTTTTCTACTCTGGAGGGTCTTTTCTCGCCTTCCCGGATGAACCGACTCCCCTCTAAGATCTCCTACCACCTTGCACTACACACACCAAACCCCCATAGAAGGCTACCATTTGCCTAGACATTAGCACATCAACAGTACTGAGTCATGACTATGTTCTCCTATTTACACCTTCTCACAATCTCCCACATCAACAGCTAACCAAACTCAAAGCATTGTAGTCTATCTGATGGTGGACTCTTCACTATGGATAACATAGAAAGCAGATTGCCACTCAAGGACCGGGTGCTTATGACCTGCACCCACAACAACATAAGTTTTGCATCTGCCTTTCCCACTGCCCACTTGTTAACCTCAGATGCCTTGTCTCTTACAAAGCTAAGCCCAGCCAGGCCACTAATAGTGATAGACAGTTGCTATGCGAGACCACTTAAATTACATAACATTACACATTACGTTACTATGAATTGGCCAACAACTAATTATATTGCAAAACAGCGCTGAAACATCTAAGAGTCATAGTACACATCCCATATCATCTTCTCCCTCACTTATCTGGCATTTAAAAGAATGGTCATTAATTACCTCAACATAGTGGCAGCCCCATTTCAGCAATCACTGGCAATTGAATTAGAGAGAGAGTTCATTCATGTGTGGGTATTTGTGCCTTTGTTTAATGAGGTAAATATGGGTGTGTTCAGAGTGTGTACCTTTAAGAGAGTTAACAGCTTTCTCTCATTTAAAAAAAAAACACTCAGGAATAAGTATGGGTTTTAATTGTGAGAAGACTTGGGCAAATCCCATGATAGACTTCTATGGGGCACTTTAAGGCTAGTTGATTTGTGGATTTCACATGACATATTCTCTGTACCTTTCCTGCTACCCTTAACACTAGCAAATACCCAATGCTAGTAAATTGATTGCTGACCCATATCAAAACACCATGTAAGCTACAATGACCATAGTAACAGGCATTATCTGCTGGTAAGGGCCATCCAAACAAGTTAAAAGGTTAGAGCGCAGAGAAGGCCTTTAATGAGGGTGGTGGTCCATTGCTATATACAGCCCACCATATCTGCCATTATAATTATTAGCACCCAGGCTGTATGTCCAGGGTGATAGGGTTCAATTCCTTTGTGAGTAAGAATGAGTGCACAGCCAGTGGTATGCAGGACCACAGGATGGATAGCCAGGACGCAGGTACACGGTTGCACATGGATGTACTTTATTAGTTACAGGTCTAAGGTAGAAGTTTAGCAGGATAGCAGGCTTTAACATAGTGTAAAGATGCTCCCAACTGTCAAACCCAGAACTCTGAGGACCCTTATATTCTGCATTATATCACACATTTCAGGGACCGTTCACATCACTACCATAAGATCATGCAGGATCTCAAAGAGTCCTCACAAAATGTCCCACACATAAACAAAGAAATGTCCACACTGCAAACAACTAAATTTATTACAAACTAAATACATTACAATTATTTTTCAACATTTATATTGTGAAAGAAGAGTCACAGAGAGTATCTCAAATATGCTTTAATTGTTTATATGTGCAATAAAAATATTTTAGTATTTTTATATTTCTGAGGCATACAGACAAAACACAAACACATATTTGCATGAGATAGATTGTGAAATACTGAATCAAAATAATGATAATGTTAAAAAATAATACAATGACAAAAATGACAAGGAAAGCAAAAAGCCAGATTTGGACTGAAACCAAAATTATAAAAGTCATACATGGATTATTTGCAATCCAGGTTATGAGGTATTCCAGGGTATAGTTAATAATACCCGGGAGGTTGAAGCACAATCAGTTAATGATCAGGCCTTAAATCTTCCTACGTGAGCATTTAGAATCTTAATATTTAGCAGTGCTCCTTCTTGTCTTCTGGGAATGGATGCACGTTTCGACATGACAATAGTGATGTCATACATACACGCCTTCCTCAGGGCAGGAAAAGAACCCTCAGGGGAGGGGGGGACAGAGAGAATTTCTTTTGGAATGGTGTTTTTAAAGGCGTTTGAGATACTCAGAAGTTTATTGACTTCACTGCCCATCATATTATAAGTCCCCCATGTGTCACTTACCCTGTTCTTCTCGCAGGGGTGTGTGGGGGTATGTCCACAATTGCGGGTTCATCACATTAGGGCACAACCCTTCTCTCAAAATCCACCTGGTGTTCCAATTCATTGTAACTAAAAATAGAGAATTCTTCATATCACTCAAAAGCCTGAAAATGCACGTGGCATGCAATGATACGACATGTATGGTCCATACAGTATGTGTGGAGGCCAGGTCCCAGTATATTGTGTGGAACAGATTGTTTAAAAAAAAGAATTAAAATATGAACCTGGGTGTCTCCTGGTGAGTAACTAGGAAGAATAATCTGCAGCTTATCTTAGTTCTCAGAAAATGGATCTGGGCCATGTAAAGCAGGGTTATTTTAATTCCCTGAAGGTAAATAAATGAACACAAAGATCTAGTAAATATGTGCAGTGTGAGTTTATTGCAAGTAGAAGTTGTGTTCAAAAAGGTCATGGCAGTGCAGTAGCCTGGGGTAGAGAATCATTGCAAACATTACAAAAAAAAACACTTTAAAATCTTACCTTGCCGTTTTCATTACGGCGGTGTAAAAATCTTGAAAGTGAACCCGGACCAATTTGAATTAAGACGCCATGAGATGATCGTGAATCTGATCTTGTACTAGAATGGGTGAGTAAAAGTAAGAGCGCAGTAGTGTAATCTATGCGACAGACAAGTGTAATGATAAATGTGAAGCCTCTCAGAGCGGGGAATACCTTGTTTCAATTATGCAGGTTATGGAGGAGCAGCTCATGTCTTCACCGTCTGACAACCCTTCGTTGTCATAGTGATCTCAAGCTTTTAAAGCATTGTGAATGGTCGCCACAAAATGCTACGTGTGGCCTTGCCACGTTGTTGCTGTGTTACCAAGGTGACTAGCTTTCGATTTTGCAATCCAATGGGGATACTGATAAGTACCGCTAGTTGAAGCACGTCCGTGTGGTACTTGCATTGCCTAGGAAACTTGCTTTCACAGGTGCAGACTTCTGTCTGTTCATATCTAATTGTTTTGTTGCAGACTGCTGTCTGCTAATATCAAATTCTTCTGATGCAATATTGTGGAGAAGGCTTCCGCAATGCGCTCAAAGAGGTGATTCCCAATCCCTTTCTGAGTGTGTTACCGTAATCTGAACGCTTGAATTGTTGTGAGCTCTCATACGTTTGTGGAATGATGCCACAGATTGCAACGCAGCGCGGTCAGGATAAAGTTGTCATGGTTGCTGTATGCTCCCTATTTGTAACAACCCAAGAAAGCCAAGGTAAGGGCTGTAGTTCAAACTGAAGCTGGATGCAGCAGTATATTTATGTGTTTTAAGAAGTGATATTGACATTCGGTCTGTTGAAAGGGATGCAGTCACTGAGAAAGGTCAATATTGTGAGGGGTTATTTTGGTTGCAACAGTGTCAGCTGTTGTGTCACATCTGGCATTTGTGGGTGCAGAAATTGCAATTATGAGACATCCCAATTAGTTTCAATAAAGTGTTTGGTAGGGATTACCATATTACTGGAGGTGACAGGAATGTAGAGTTGTGGGTGCATGGGTCCCATCATTTGATGGCCCAAAAAGACATTAAATGAAAGCCTAATAACTTGGTCTTCTCAATGTCATATAATATGGGTGGACAGTCAGACGGGCGGTGCAAATTCCTCATTGAGGCCCCTGCAAAAGGAGTCCAATCTGTATATCCACCTAGCTTCTTTTTGCAGTAGCCTTCCTAAGATATTGGAGGGTTCAGTGACTATGTCAAGGACCCACCATGTCATGTCATCCGCAGTATGCTGAAATTCTATGTAGTGATTTACCAGAGGTGCAGTAAGATCTATGCACCTAATCCTTGACCTATGTTCTCAAATTCTAATGTGGACAGGTCTAGTTGTCTGGCCCACGTACCTCAGCCACAGGGGCATTCTACGCAGACGGTGACCTGTTTGGTTTTGCAATTGGTAAAGTTGTGGAGGGTCCATGTCCAACCATTATTGCCAAATTTCTTTCTTTTCTTTGTAAATCTATATGCGGTGCATCAAATGCATTTGTAGTGCCCAGGAAGTGCCCAGGATAGACTGCTATGGGGAACTTTGAGGCTAGTTGAAGTGTGGATTTCACATGAAATATACTTTTTTACCTTTCCTACTACCCTTAACACTAGATAATACCCAATGTTAGTATATAGATTGCTGACGCATATCAAAACACCATGAAAGCTACAATGACAATAGTAACAGGCATTATCTGCTGGTAAGGTTCATCCAAACAAGTTAAACGGTTAGAGCGCAGAGAAGACCTTTAATGAGGGTGGTGGTCCATTGCCATATACAGTCCACCAGATCTGCCATTATAATTATTAGCACCCAGACTGTATGTCCAGAGTGATAGGGTTCAATTCCTTTGTGAGTAAGAATGAGTGCATGGCCAGTGGTATGCAGGACCACAGGATGGACGGCCAGGACACAGGTACAATGTTGCACATGGATGTACTTTATTAGTTACAGGTCTAAGGTAGAAGTTTAGCAGGAGAGCAGGCTTTAACATATTGGAAATATGTCAAATCCAGAACTCTGAGGACCCTTAAAGTCTGCATTATCTCACACTTTCCAGGGACAGCTCACATCACTACCATAAGATTGTGCAAGATCCCACAGTGTCCTCACAAAATGTCCCAACATTATCGCCCCATTTCAGGAGAACATGTATATTTAATGGTGGTGCCGAGCAGGGAGGGTTTGGAGAGGGAAATCGAGTAACAAGAAGTGCTTCAGAGAGTTAGTGGGCAGGTGAATGGACGCCAGAGTGCCGAGGATGAGGTGGAAACTAGGGGCCAGACATGATAAAGGGAACCAGAGGTGACAGCTGAGCAACCAAGCAGGTTCCTTGAAATGCAGCCATGTGCCAGTTTGTTATACCTGCTCTCTGAGCAATCAGATAGATTTTTCACCATCGACCATCTGCTAATTCAAAATAGCAGAAGGACTCTTCACACAGAAAACCCAGAAGTACTTTGGGAATTCTCAGTTTCTGGTTGATTGTCTGTCTTGTAGTAGTACTGTATAGTAATCCTGAATCTGCCGTGACACTAGTACGATGAAATTGATGCAAACAGTAGATCCTAATCATGCTGCTGAATCAACTTGCACCGGAATGACTTCATGGAAAAAACTTCTGCAAGGAGTCAAACCTCAGACCACACTGAGAAACTAATATAAGTTTACCTAAGATGGCCCTACTTCGACATAGCTTGATTAACAAGAGGAGGCTAAAAGAATCCATGCTTCTTCCATATTCTTCAAAGCTTACCTTAGATACAGAATTAATATTATACACATGTGAAGTTTATGGGGAAATTAGGTTTGTAGATGATCCTTTATACCTGAGACCTGACTATTAGGCACAGGAAAAGGAACCATCATCACCCAACAGAGACTAAGGGGCTGATTCATGGAACAAATGTGCGCCGAAAAAAGTGGCGCAAGCTGGCGCAAGTAGGCGCAAGCAGGCGCAAGCGTGAAAAAGGAAGCGCACACGCATGCGTGCGATTCATGGAAGTCCATGCGCATGTTTTTCTCGGGATGTGCGCCAAACCCGTGCGTGACGCACACGGGCGCACACGTCATTGCAACATCCCAAACGCCGTGCGCGACGCACACTGTCCGCGCACACACCAAAAAGGGGGCGGGACACAGGGCGTTATGGGGAACAACGCGTGAAAAAGAAGGTGTAACTGGGAAAGTACTGCAGGAAAATATACGGAACGCCCACACGCACGCAAACAACTCGTATTCATGGATTTGAATATGGGAAACAAGCGCACGCTAAAAGACGCGCACATGCGTCAACACGTCCGCCGCAGGAAGGTAGGCGTAAGCGTCCCTGCGCACAGTATAAATGCGCGCACAAACAACAAACACGTACATACCGCTACGATGAATGCCCCATTTGTCGCAGCACTGATCGTGGGACACCACAGGAGGAGGAGAATAGCCAGGGCCCGCATTTTTTACCCCCGGACAAGCCTTTTTGGGATGCCTGATGACCAGGTCTACGGCAGGTATAGGTTTCCACCTCGTTTCATCCTAAGACCTGGTCAGGGAGTGGGAAGATGACCTTACATCACCCACCCTCTGCTCCCAAGTATTGAGCTCCTTGGAGAAGGTGCTCAATGTCCTGCATTTTTTGCCCACTGGGTCATTTCAGTGGACTACTGCCATAGTGGGGGGGTCTCACAGGCCACGCAGTCACGCTGCCTACACCAGGTGTTGGCAATCATGACTGCGTGCCCCTCAGTCCGCAGGCACATATACATGCCCAGAACACCCGCAGAAAGGCAGGCCGTCGTCCAGGGCTTTTACAGGGTGGCACACTTCTCCAAAGTGCTCGGTGCCATAGATTGCACCCATGTGGCCCTACGTCCACCTAGGGCCACTGAGCACATCTACCGAAACTGCAAGCACTGGCATTCCATCAACGTGCAGGTGGTATGCAATGCCAAGGGAATCATCACCTCTGTCTATGCAAACTACCATGGCTCCACCCATGACAGTTTCATATACAGAATGTCCGCCCTGAGCCGGGCCCTGGAAGCTGGGCAGTATGGCGACACATGGCTACTAGGTGAGTACAAATGACCGTGCACATGCATGCATGTCACACACAGACAAATACACAAACCCCAATAATCACAACCATTATCACCTCTCCAGGGGACAGTGCTTACCCTCTGAGCAACCACATGATGACGCCAATCCGGTACCCCACCACACCACCCCAGGTAAAATACAACGCTGCCCATATTGCAACCAGCGCCATAGTGCAGCGCACATTCGGAGTGCTCAAGTCACGCTTCCGCTCCCTTGACCGCTCTGGCGGCCAGCTGCTCTTTGCACCCCCAGTAGTGTGCAGGATCATTGTGGCAGCATGTGTCCTGCACAATGTTGCAACACGGCAGGGCGTACCGGTGGACATGGTGGTGCCCCCACATCCTCAACCACAGGCACAGGCGTTGCCCATGGGAGGGGATAGGGCAAGTGGCGAGGCAGCCCGGACCCAGCTTGTGGCCACATTTTTCACCTAAACTCCCACCCCTGCGGAGTGCACACAGCCCTGGCACATACCAGGTGACAATCGATGATGACAAAGAGACAGTCAACTGTCACAACCTTACCACCCTGAGAATGTTGCCATGGAAGTGCCACATTGTGTGCATCCCTTGCTACTCAAACCTAACCAATGCTGTGTGACCAAAAGGTACACATGCAAGCTGTGTATCACACAGACCTGCAAAACAGGCCATGACAATCACTTGTATGTCACACAAAGCCATCAAAACCACAACATGACATGGCAAGCAATAGCAAAACACCAACACAATAACAATAATGTACACATTGACATGTGAAAAATGCAAAGTGGCGTCAGACAATGATGCCTGACATGGAATCAGATGAAATGACTGACCAACAACCTCCCACACAAAGCAAGTCATACCCAAATGCATAACAACAGTTGTAGCTTGAACATAACAATGAATGCCTGTTCATATGCACATTGTGCACAGCAAAATAAACACTGCATAATACGTGTGCTGTGTCCATCTCCTGCAACTCACTGCTCAGCACACAGCATAGTGACCAGTCATTGTGTGTGATGCACACCCTGAGCATCACATGAAAATGACATGCTAAATAAAAAAACAAATCACGCATGTACAGTATCCACAAATGGTCATAGATCATGTGCTGCAGGGACACAGTGGTCCCCAGAAGGCTAATTGTGTGCACATGTGGACATGGAAGGGTGGTTGTACATGTTGCGGATCACAGTGCGAGTGTGTGTGTTAGTAGGGACATGCACTCAATAGATGCATGTGCAATCAAGTGACCATCAGTGTCCTCGTCACATGTGAACATTGCCCATGTGTGCACCCCAGAATGTCAAACCACAACTATACCCTCACACCTGAAAGGTAAACACAACACATGAACAGCCATTGATCAGCAGAATACATCATGTACATAGGATACCACAAGTACAATGCCCATCACACTGTGGGGCAAGGCAACTGTCCAACAACAAAACACCCCCCTCCCTCACATATCACCATGACCCACTGAACGCATGGGGTATGTAGCCTTCATCCTTGAAGTTCACCTGGCCACAGGATCACCCTTCCCCTTTGTCTCCATCTTCCACCTTGCGTGTAAAAAGTGTCCAGCACCCTCAGAGGCCACCTTGACTTGCAAAAACACCATATCAAAGAGAACTCAAAGCAGGCCAACACAGAAGCCAAGCAAAAAGCCTGCCGGCAGCAAAACAAACCAGAAGAGCCTCCAGTAGATGACTTGAAGTAGCAGTACGTCACAAAGCCCAAGTACTAGCACAATGATGGAATAACCAAGGTAGCACAGCAAACCAATGTAACAACAGGATGTGTACCATGTGTGGTACATAATATCGAATGATGCACCACAAACTGATGTGTACTGTCACAGCTCCCGTGTACAGGCGCAGGAGTGGCACGAACCAACCACCCCCACCGTCGTCTGGGTGCCTGCAAGGTCAAACTCACACAGGCCTCTGAGACCCTGGTGGCGAAGGAGGGTCAGGGATATGCAGTCGGAACAGGCATTGGTATACTGGATAACCGGAATGAGGGGCAGGAGAGGGGAGTAGGATTGACAAGGGAAAGTAGGGAATGTACAAACAAATAATAATCACAAACACATACACAATCAGACGAAACGTGTACACCATGCACATAGTACCAAATTACTGAAATTGAAGTGAAAGAGAAACTTATCTCTGGGGTGAGTGCTGGCCTCCTGCCTTCGCACTCTAAGTGCAGTAACATGAGCAGTTCAATGCTGCAAAGAGAGCCAGAGTCACTAATCTGTGCATGCCCATAACACACACACACACACCACCATGCATGCTCCAAAGTAACAAGATACTCTACAAACTATCTGGTGTGGTGCTTCGTACCCAAACGTAAGATTCCCCAAGTGATGGTTCATACACAGTCAATGCAGTAAGTAATGCGCCGGTGGGTGCGTGGCAAATGTAAGACCAATGTGTCAAGATTCACACAACATTCAATGTTCCCTGGGTAAGCATCCAGACGCATTTAGCAAGGTACGACTTCAGTACAAGTCGTGTTCCAACATAACCTAAATAAAGTAGGTAGTTCATGTGGCAATTCAAACCTGTAAATGAAATGCAGTGCACACGAGTCTGTCCCTCGCTGTCTGTCCCTGTGAGCTGCTTCTTTCCCTGTCTTGGAACGCTACATGGCTAATACAACTTCCTCAATGGACCATGTTGGACCGGAGGATATGTGCCACTGCCCCTGCATGTGCCCCTGACAACTTTCCCATCAACTACCCATTACTCCACCAACGCATTTTAGCTGTACTGTGCGCTTCAACACCAATATCTGTCCAAGCACACCGTCAGTGGTGCTACTTAGCATGAATGTGCAACTGTCCTGGTGGACGGTTGGCTGCAGTGTGGCCCATTTGTGCTGCTCACCTTGCCTGGAGTGTGTCAGCCACTGTCTACAACATGAATTGCATGAAGCACATGTACAGCAAAGATAAGAAACACACTATACAATGTATAGCAATTAATGCACCTATGAATCATAAAACCACCCATCTAGCAAAGTAAGAACTGTGGTAAAAATCACCCCTATCATCCCCACTAGGGGGGTCAACACAAGTAGTACCGCAGCAGACATGCCACAGATATGACAGTCCAAAGCCCTTGTGTAATATGCTGTAACACCAAACCATCCTTACGAGCCCATGTATAAGGGAAGCAGGAGTGGCACATGTGAGTCAGGACCCCAAGCTGCAAACACATACACGAGACAAGCTTGAAGGGACCAGCTGGAACAGACAGTGGATGCTTTCAAAAGCCACAAAGCACCACACCGTCACATGAAAGCACAACAGGCAAGCAATTTTAAACTATATCAACTAATTACACTAACTATCATAAACCTACATTACCTAATTAAACTAACTATCAAATAGAAACTTAACTAACTAAACTAAAAGAAAAATAATAAATGGCCACATATGACCCGGGGGGGAGGTACACAGGAGGGGGGGTACAGGGTGCTGCTCAACACCCACATGCGATGATGTTGAGGAAAAAAAAAACTCCATGGGCTCAACGCCTACACAGCCCAACCTATGTGGGAGATACCTCGTCGTACGAGTCTGGCTCTTCCTGGAAAGGAGGACGTGTCACAGGAGCCTGACCACACCTAGCCACAGCTTGACCCTCGGCGGCAGCAAGTCTGCCGGACGGGTGAGCCTGGTTCTGTGTGGCGATGACACGTAAGTCTGTTTGCAGAACCTCACGTGATATGCGTGCTTCCTCTTGCAAGGTAACATGTGTAACACGGAGTTCCTCCTGCAAGGCCTGGCTGGACAACTGATGCACCTCTCGGCAAGCCTGTAGCTCAGCCGAGATGGTGCGCTCAAGATGCGCAAACCTCTCCTCTGTCCACTCCCTCGGGACATCAGAAGGGCACCCAGAGTGGATCTGAGGGAAGCATATTCCTCCCTCAGGGCCTCCATGTGTGCCTCTGCGTGAGCAGCAATTGCTTCACGCAGAGACAACATTTCAGCCTGGCGTGCCCTGTCTGAGGCCGCCATGCCCAGCCTGAGCGAGCGGGCCATGGACCGTGCTGCCTGCTGCTGGAGAAGCACCTGCCTAGCAGGGGGGAGCATGGATTGGGCCACACACTCCATGCTCACAGCGATGTTCTCCATTGCTGCCCCCTGGTGTTCAGAATTGGCAGTCATGTCTTGCTCCCACTCAGTATACAGCGGTTGTGCGCGGCAACAGCATTGCTGGGCTTGACACCTGCGGGACCCAAGGACTGGGTGTCCTCGTTGTGTTGGCACGCCCGCAGCTGCATGACTACATGCCCCCATCGACGTGATGGCCCAGGCACATCAATGAGTGGTGTGGAGGGTGACCCTGCGTCCCGATCCACCACAGGCGGAAGTTCCAAGACTGTCTGACTCCTCAGTGCAGGTGTCATGGACAGAGGAGTGCCCACATCAGAATCACTCACCCCTGACATTTGGACCTGATGCACATCCAACTCAACATGGACGTCAGAGTGGTCATCAGGGCTGGACTCATTGCCAGCCAGAGACAAGATGGACTGTAGCACATGTGGGTTTTCGTGGCCTACCACCCCACGACCCCCACTTGTGCCGGTTTGTTGTAGTGATAACAACCCTGTGCCTGGCATGACAACACCATCCTCTGGCTCCATTGCGTCATCATCTGAAAAGTAGAAGCACACAACACACACACACATAGACATCACACAGACACCAAACACATGAAGCAGACATGTCACACACAAAAGAGAACCTGCCATGCATGCTTGGTCAACTTGACATTGCTTCTGTGATTAGGCATGTAGAAGGGTGTTATATCGCTCTGAAGTGGGTGGATGCAGTGCAGCACATGTCTACGTTACTCACTATCCACATATACAAGTACTTCATGGTGTGTAACAGAAAATGTGAAGGCAGTGCAAGGTCAACTTCAGACATCACGTGCAATGTGCATGCAATGGGTAGCATGGCTAAGAGCAAACCACCCCTCCCCCCAAGTGAAAATGCAGGGATGCCTTGCATGGTATCAAAAGGATGACCATAGACCTGTGTATTGACAGAAAGTGTTGACTAACATCAATTGCATCATGTGAGTCAAGTGACAACACAGCAGATGATGATGGGACAGTAAGCAAGACACATGATGAAACCTCCAGAGTACACCCACGTGTGAAGAAGACACTACACCAGTTGGACAGAGTCATTAGCCATGAAACAGGCTGAGGCCTGTGACCCACACAGACTGTCACACCCTAAACATGTGTGCGATGCAGGACTGAGCCACAGTGGCCATGGGATGGCTGATGAAATGACATGCAATGTAGGTCGCCGTGGACACGTACTACAATGGACACATAGGGGCATGCATGGAATCCACATGGAACATGAATGGGCACTCATGTCCCTGCGGGGCATCTGACCTCTGCACAGTCCAAGTGAGACACACTGCATCAAGTACAAAGGATGTACCCCACAGCATATGTCTGGCAGATTGGCTGGTGGAAGTTAGCATGTACACAGGACGCATGAACAGGCAAGTACTCAATGGCAAAATTGAAGCAGACCAGTGCAAAGGTGGACTTGGGGTGCAGAGGGGGGGTGGAGGGGCAAGGGAGCATGCCTACATGGAGTACCCGCATGCAGGCAGAGAACACATGCACGTCAGTCATGCTATGACATAGTCCCAGGGCTGAGAGGAAGGTCACCCCAGGCTACATGCAGAAGGGCCAGTGAGCTGGAACATGGACCGGAGGGGCATCCTGCTGACCAGCATGTGAGTAGGGTGCAATAGTGGTGATGTGGACAGTCCCCCTCCGCTCCACATGTCCACCATCCTGCAGAGCAGCCATGCATCAGTGAAGCATTGCATTACTTGCACATCAGAACCATGTACACATGACATGTAGTGGCAGTCATGCACTACACATCACACAAGTAAAACACACATGTCCTCAACAAACACGCAGCAACACTCACTGGACTGAGCATCAAAGTCGGGCATCTCTCCCACTCCTTGGACCAATTCAGGTGGTATGAACTCCGCAATGAGTGACTCGTGCAGAGGGAGGTCTTCCTCCTCAGGTGCAGGCCCACTGCCAGTCACCAGAGTCAAGTTGTAATTTGAGGCACGCTTAGCCTTAGCGCTGCGTTTGAGGTCATGCCAACGCTTTTTGCACTCTTGCACCGTGCGCACCTCATGGCCGAATGCACTCACATGTTCCGCAACTTGCTTCCAGTGGGTATCACGGTGGGCAGCCGTAGTCTGACAATTAGGCCCCAGTAGCATGTCACGGCTGTGGTCCCACACGTAGTCCACGAGGAAGTCCAGTTCCTGGTTGCAGAAAGGCTTCTTTCTCAACATGCAGGAGGTCGTGGCTGTGTGTGGGGTCCCAACCTGTGCTGCAGGTGCAACCTTCCTCCTCTTGGATTGTGGCGCAGACCTGTGCTGGCAAATGCCGCCCTGATCAGTATGGCCAGTGGCACCGGTGGATTGAGCCAAGGGAGTGGCAGGTGGAGGGACGACCAAAAGCCTGACATGCGTCAGTGGCAGCTGGGTGGCCTCTAATGGACCCTGCGCAGCAACATCCGCTGTGGCAGGGTCATTGACCGTGACTGTCCTGGTTGGCAGACTCACAACCGGGATGTTGTTGGGAGCATGACTGCACCGACACATGGCACAACATCGTGCACAAGTGGTGCACCCCTGCCTCTTCCCCCTCTGCGGCCACCCTGGACACCCTGGAGTCCCCCTACTCCCTGGTCACCCCGGCCACGTCCCTGACCATGCCCTCCACAAGGAGGATGCCAGCTGAGGCGCCCCTCACATTTGATGGCCTCCCAACCATGGCACAGATGGAGTAGTGCCGGCACAGATGGAGGAGTGCCAATGGGAAGTGTACACCACAATTGTCCTGGGCAATTGGGGTGAAGGGGGTGGGATGCAAGATGTTGACAGCACCCCTGCATCTGCAAGGCTGTATGTGACCCCGGTGATGTAGTGACGGGTCACGCAATGCTGAGGCACCCCAAAACTGCAGTAAAACCTTGCACGCAACCCTGCAGCCTACGTGCATGGAATGAACCTCCCGCAGTACGCTGTGGCACGCAGTAACATGAAAAACACGTACGCATGGGACACGCAGGTTACTATGACCTCGAAAACGGGTGCGATACACAGGGGCACCCGCAGTGGGAAAAATAGTGTGCGCGACTCACCGTCAGACTAGCGCGATGATGAAAAACATGCATAGCCAATACCCCCGCCAAAAGAAGAGATACGTCCTTGATCCGCTGTGAAGTTGTGATGGTGTGCGAAATAACAAGAAGTAGCAACACACACGTCAGTCTCCACGAAAGGCACATACAGCGAACTGCTGGCCCTGCTCACCTTTAACCCGTGCTGAGGGAAACGCCCACACGCCTCGCATCACTTACGCGCGTAGGCCCTTTCCTCGGATTACATGCATTCATACGCGGACGTGCAGTTTTTTCACGCGCTGAACCACTATGCACACATCATGAGGGAAACGCCCATGCGCGTAACGTCACAGCCGCGCTTACGCGCTAAGGGCCTTTACTCAGATTTCATGCTGACATGCACTTTTTTCACGTGCAATAAATCACTAGGTATCAGGCTGGCCACGCGAAAAAAACACGGAAAACCACGCTCCTGCCCAAAAGGCCATTTTCCTGCCCCCGAGAGCCCAGAGCATGCTCCCACCAGCCATCTGCTGCTGCCTGCCGCCCACGTGCCCTGCTATTTGGTACCTGCACGTCAGCCATCTGCAGCGGTCCAGTTGCTGTGTCCACCCCTGCTGGAACAGAAGACTACCGACTGGGATACCAGCCCCAGGACCCAGTTGCCCACCCACGCCTGCCTCGGGGGTCGCCATGTCGGGGCAAACACCATCCGAGACCACTGGTGATCCCCAACCAGAGAGGTAGAGGGCCACCAGCTTCAGTGAGAAGGAAGTTGGTGTCCTGGTGGATGATGTCCTGGGGCATTATGATGCCCTCTTCGGAACATCACATGCCAATAAGAAAGGATGGGAGAGGATCTGGGAGGACGTAGTGGTTGCCATCCACGCGGAGGGGGTGGCAACCCGCGACATCAAGCACATCCGGAAGCGCTGGGAGGACTACAGGTCCAGGACCCTCTACAAGGCCCGATGCCTCGTGAAGGCAGAGGATGCAGAGGGGTGCCGGGTCAGCATGAGCAACATCCAGATGAGGGTCCTGGACCGCATAGGCCCAGCGCTCCATGCCTTCGGAGGCAGACCCATCTGGATTTGAGCGGTAAGTGGCCAAGCATTGCTGTGTGAGACAGGGCATGTTGCAGTGTGCTGGTAGTCTGATACTTGCCTGTATGTGTGATATAGGCCATGTATGGATGTCAGTGTGCAGGGACATAAAGGTCATGCATGTGAGACCAGTAATGTGTGAACCACATGGATGGTGCATGTGTTCCAATGCAACATGGGGAGCTGTATGCGGAATGCACACATGAATGCATGCCAGTCTATGTTCTTGGACATTGAGGCGGGGTGAGGGATGGGTGCTGCTCTCATGTACATGTATGGTGCACATGTGTGTGTGTCTGAGAAGTGTGTTGTGACTTTGAAACGGCATGGATGCATGACACATGTCTGTGACGATGTGTAAATTCACTCATGCAGTGCGGTCACCGTTGGATCCACTGTGTCTGTGGTGTACGAGCCATGATGCATGACCCTCCAGTGATGTGTGTGCATGGGATAAGTATGAGCCATGATATATCTGAGTTTTAAGGCAACATTTTGGTTAACAGAGGCCCGTGTACATGGATACTGATGTTGATTGCATGCAGAAACGTGCCTGTTTCTGCATGTGTGTTGCGTGCATTCACCCATTTGTTGTGGAGGGACAGGATGGAAGTGACGTTTGACAGTGACACTCAGTTTTATTGCTTCCTGTCTAGGGGATATTGTACAGTACCCTGATGCTTGTGTTCTATGTCTCCCGCTACGCAGCGTCCAGTGAAGAAGAGGGCGGAGATGGTGCTGTGGAGCTAAGCGGCAGGGGTGCCTCCACCGGGCGACGACGCAAGGCCCAGCCACCCTCCCAGGAATTGGCATCATCCGGGAGAGAGGGGACTGGTGCCGCGTCTGCCACTACGGCTGTAGCGGAAGGGCCGGGTGAGCCCCCACATGGGCTTGCAATGGCGGAAGATGGTGCAGAGACATCCAGGTTGGTGGTCTCCACAGAGGAGGAGGAGCCCGCTACTGAGCCGCACATGGGGCCTGGTGGGGGCAGTACCACTGGTGCAAGTGGTGCAGTCCATGGCCAGGGTCAGGAGACAGCACAGGTCACCATGGAGGGGCCTGTGCATGTCACTGTCCTTGACCCTGTGACTGTACCACCATGCACCAGCAGGGATGCCCCATCCCAGGCCCGTCTGCAGGTAGGGGGGAGGGCCAACGTCATCTGCGGCTCCACTACCTGCAGACGAGGAGTCCCATGACCATATGGGCTCCGTCCTGATTGGTGTTGCGTTGCGCACGTGTGTCATTCGTGATGACGTGCATGCTTCTTGGGGGAGCACACACGCCATCATGAAGAGCAGCGTCGCGACGTGGCACAGTTGGGAGGGGCCCTGGTTGGTGGGTTCTTACATGTGTCGTGCACTCTGGCGGACCTCTCCTCCTCTGTGGAGACTATGCACCAGTCGTTCTCCTTGCCGTCATCCGGCCCAGATTCCAACAGGGCCCCTGTGGACCTGGCCCGACCAACACAGCCAGCTTGTTGGAGATCCCATCCCTGCCACAGTCCGGAGTCGGCGGTCCAGCAGGGGTGGACACCCCAACAACTGGAGACCAGCAGATGGAGGATGTGCAGGCATCATCGGACAGGGCACATGGACAGCAGCAGCAGGCTCTAGGTGGGAGCAATGATGGCACGGGGCCATCAACATCAGAGATGCAGGCATCGGCCAGAAGGCAGGAGGACCCTGGAATGGATGTGTCTTCCGTGTGGCTGCGGTTGGGCCAGCGTATAGATGCAGAGCGGCGGCGGGCAGAAGAGGCACGGCTCCCAATAGTCAGGGCGGAGAACTCCATGCGGAGGGCACTGAGGCGGGCCGAGTGCCTCGAGGCTATTCGCAGGGAGTTGGAGTCCAACATGGCATCGTCCCTGCAAACCCTCTGGGGCATGGAAGAGGATTGCCTCCAGTACATTGACCAGGAGTTCGATGATGCCCTGGCCTGGGACTTCGGAAAGTGAGCCGTCGGACTAGCCTGCCGCCATTGTAAATAGTTTTTAGTGTTAGGTTTCATTTTCGTTTTCATTTCTTTTGGGGTGATTAGACTATGCCCCACACTTTTGTATATAGTTATTTCTTAGGTAGTTTCTTAGATAGGTTTCAGTTCTTTTGTTGGGCTCATGGACCCTTTCATAATTGCTTGTACATAGTTGCACTTTGGATTTATGTGTACATTTTCTTTGGATTTCACCATGGGGCAATGGAATTTGATTTTTACTTTTCCGTTGTATTTGTTCTGGTGGACAGAGAATTTGGACCATTTTTCTTTAGGATTTATTTGGATTCGATCTACATTTAATTTTTCATATTTTTGGACATGCATTTCATTTCATTTTTGTATTATTGTTTTGCCTTTCTTTTCATTACATTGATTTTGTCTATAATACATTTTGATATTTTAATTCCATGTGTGGAATTCGCTCATTGGGTTCTTGCATGTCAAAATGTGGTTTTACACAATCTATGGCAAACAGTGTGTGTGTGTGATGGACATGTGTTGATGTACATGGTTGCCTTTTGATTTGTGTCCTGGCATTGGCATGTCGGTGTGGGGTGCATTGTTGAAATCATTGCATGTCAAGACTGGGGTGGCGTGCTGTGGTATTTTGGTGCACATGAGGCCCATGATTGTGCAGCTTCCTTTCATGTTGCTGGGGGACATGAGTCGGGGCCTGCTGGCAGGTGCCCCTCAATGCTGGGTGGATGGGGGTGCTGGGGGACATGAGTCGGGCCCTGCTGGCAGGTGCCCCTCAATGCTGGGTGGATGGGGGTGCTGGGGGACATGTGTTGGGACCTGCTGGCAGGTGCCCCTCAATGCTGGGTGGATGGGGGTGCTGAGGGACATGAGTCGGGGCCTGCTGGCAGGTGCCCCTCAATGCTGGGTGGATGGGGGTGCTGGGGGACATGAGTCGGGGCCTGCTGGCAGGTGCCCCTCACTGCTGGGTGGATTGGGGTGCTGTGGGACATGAGTCAGGTCCTGCTGGCAGGTGCCCCTCAATGCTGGGTGGATGGGGATGTTGGGAGACATGAGTCGGGGCCTGCTGGCAGGTGCCCCTCACTGCTAGGTGGATGGGGGTGCTGGGGGACATGAGTCAGTGCTCACTTGTGCATGGTGACATGTGGGCTGGCTGGTGGGCTTCGCCAGGGTGGATGGGCTGCCTGTGGGGCATGGCCAGGGGTGCAGTGTGTACCCCTGTGTTGGTGTCAGCCTGCAGGCCCTGGGGAAGGGGGAGAGGGCACACCTGGGAGGACACACACTGGCAATTCATTGGGGCACCCCCGTAATACACGTACCCCGTTCACATAGGGCCAATTGCGTGTGAAAGTTCCCGCGCACCCCAAAATACACGTAGCCCGCTCGCACAGGGCCAATCGCATGTGAAAGTTCCCGCACACCCCCGAAATACGCGTACCCCGCTCGCACAGGGCCAATCGCGTGTGAAAGTTCCTGCGCCCCCCCAAAATACACGTGCCCCGCTCGTACAGGGCCAATCACGTGTGAAACTTCCCGCTCACCCCCGAAATACAAGTACCCCGCTCGCACAGGGCCAAATGCATGTGAAAGTTCCCGGGCACCCCCGAAATACACGTACCCCGCTCGCACAGGGCCAATCACATGTGAAAGTTCCCGCGCACCCCCGAAATACATGTACCCCGCTTGCACAGGGCCAATCGCGTGGGAAAGTTCCCGCGCACCCCCGTACTACACGTACCCCGCTCGCACAGGGCCAATCGCATGTGAAAGTTCCTGCACACCCCTGAAATACACGTACCCCACTCGCACAGGGCCAATTGCGTGTGAAAGTTACTGCGCACCCCCCAAATACACGTACCCGCTCGCACAGGCCAATCGCATGTCAAAGTTCCCGCACACCCCGAAATACACGTACCCCACTCGCACAGGGCCAATCACGTGTGAAAGTTCCCACGCACCCCCGTAATACACGTACCCCGCTCGCACAAGGCCAATCGTATGTGATACTTCCTGCGCACCCCCGAAATACACGTACCCCGCTCTCAGAGGGCCAATCACGTGTGAAAGTAACCGCGCACCCCGTAATACACGTACCCCACTCGCACAGGGCCAATCACGTGTGAAAGTTCCTGCGCACCCCCGAAATACACGTACCCTGCTCACACAGGGCCAATCGCGTGTGAAAGTTCCTGCGCACCCCCAAAATATGTACCCCGCTCGCACAGGGCCAATCACGTGTAAAACTTCCCACGTACCCCGAAATACATGTACCCTGCTCCCACAGGGCCAATCGCGTGTAACACTTCCCGCGCAGCAGGGTATGGGTATTCGGAGGGGTGCGCAGGGATTTTTACAGATGTTTTCGTGGTTGGGGGGCTGTATGCTGGTCCACTGGCCTGTGCGCCATGTACGGCTTTTGTGCACTGTTCATGGCACACAGGGAGGGGCTGGGGGCGTAACTGGCGCTGGTGCAGGGTCGCTGCACTACTCTGCGCCACAGCTGGTTATGGATGTTGAAATCCATGAATACGCTGTGCGCGGAAATGGATTTTGGCACACGCGGCTGGCGCAGACTGCTGCACGCGCATACTGTGCGCCAGCCGCGTGTGCCACTTGTGCGCTGAATTCTATGAATTACCCCTATACCTCAGTGAAGTTAATGATTAATGAGCCGTTTGATCCTGAAATTCTAATCCTGAGTCTATCTGAATCAGTAGTTATGATTCAATGGTACAAGCTTGTATTATTAGAGTGTGTGTTGTGAAACATGACATTAACAACAATTTCAGTATGCATTATGTAGTATGCATTATGTATTTCCTGATTCAAACATACATATCTTTTATCCACAACATATGTATAAAAAGGTTAGAGCTGAGATCATTCTTATGTTCCCAAAATACTCTTTGATTTTATGCAGAGCAGGCTTGAACCCCCATTATGGCTATGTTTCCCCTTCCTCTTTATCATAGGGGTATGTAGAAATGCACATGGTGTATTATGTGAATGTAACACAATCAATACTGCAATGCCATCTGGTATACCTAGCATCTATCAGTTAAGACTGAGAGAGTAACACCCACTCCATCTTGCAACAAATTAGCTCAATTGCCAGCTGTAGCAATTAATGAGAATGTTTGCCCCACCTCTTGGCCCAATACCACAATAAGAATTGTAGGCATTGTTTCAGTCATTGACTGTTTTTCCATAAAATAAAACCAATAGAAGCAATACTAAACTAAATACAAAGTCCCAACTACATTCAACAAGTTTCTATCCAATAGACAGTAAAACAGTTTTGAGACATTTGACTCCTGAATCAGAATAACATACTGCATCCATTTGAGAACGACACCCTCCAGGCAAAGCACAATCACTTGGGCAGTATTCACTTTGCATGCATTGATTTTCCACTGAGACAGAATTATCCAACTCGTCTTTATCCCCATGTATCAAATAGTGACTTTGACACTGGATCCTGAAGGACCTAAAAAAAATAGGAACACGTGTAGGGAAAGGATGGGAGTGGAAGAGATGCCAGAAAGAGGTTAAGGATGAATAGCTGTTTGCATACTGGGGGCCTAGGATAAGGGCTGTTGCCGATTTCCCAGACTATTTGAGTCCATCTCTCTGACCAAATGTTTTATTGCAGCGCAAAATGGAGTGACTCACATTCACATGTTAACACACTCATAATGTCACATTTTATGTTAACCCCTTGAACATATGACCATTATGCACAGTACTATAATTAGTTTTAGATGTGATAAGTTACACAGAACTATTACTTGATTTATCATATTGAGCACAGGAGTGTATAAATAAACATAACCCTTTGCAGGTGTTTAGTTATATAATCAGTGTACACCCAGAACGTTGACTGACCCATCATCACAGTAGTAATATAACGTGAACAAGCACTTATTTAATCTACACATTTTAAATTAATTAGTGTATATTTATGTTCATACTTTTTTCGAATTAAACATTGTAAGTCAGAAATAACTATACATCACCATGACATGCTTTGTGGTCAGGTCCGTGTCATATAATAGTGCTAAAATAAAGACAATTCAAATTATGGTGAGCAATTGCCATTCTGCAAATTCAGATTGTCATCGTCCGATGTATACTGGACATATCATCTGCCTTTAATAAGGTAGACAATTCCTCTCTTTTTCATACCCTCAATGACATTGTAATCCAGGACACATACCTTATCTGGATCTCCTCCTACCTGTCTCATGGTCCTTCTTCATCTCTTTAAACTCTGCCCATTGCCTCCCTATTAATGCCTCATAAGGCTTTGTCCTTTCCCTCTTACTCTTTCCTCTCTACACCTCCATCCTAGACCAAATGATATGCTCCATTCACTTCTTCAACTCTTTGCAGATAACACATACATTGTCACCATCCCTACCTTTACTCCAGACCTCTCTGTCCTGTAAGAAAATCTATGCCAAAGAAAAGGATGCAAAGAAAGACAAATGGCAGTTTAAAAACCAACATGCGAGCTGTGGCCTGTCCACATCATCAGATAAATAGCATGTGCTAGGAAATGTGTGATGTTAGCAGCCCATTTGCAATCAGTATATATGTCATAGGTAGCTGACAATGCTCTAGATAAATACTTCCAGTTAACAGAACGTATCCAGCAACTTTTCTTAAAATGGAAAAATCTTTCTAATCTGGGATGAAAAACAATAATTTATAAGGAAATGAAAAAACAAATTGGGCCTTGCATTGTGTTAATTTCCTTTTACAGGACTGAAAATCGATTTGTACAAAGAAAAATACAGATATGTTAAAGATATGCTTTTGACAGGAGTGTGATTGCAAAGCAAGACTATATTACAATGTATAAAGTGACAATTGCAATATGGACAATAACATGATTTTTAAAGTCTGCATTGGTGAATAAAGCCATGTTGGCCTCGAACATTGGCTTTGAAGCTCACCATAAAACCTCATGAATTGCCAGGAGTTAGATCTCAGGATATAGGCCTTGCATGATAAACAAATGCTCCCCATGTACAATTTCCATGTGACTCTGAGCCTGGGATAAGAACTTTACAAATACAATGTATTTGCTCTGTTAGGTGGTCCGTAGCGGTCCCTTCTGAAGTTATCAAATCCCCCCTTTGCTAAGCGGAAGGACATTTGCACTATCAAAAACTGGAAGTCTGACTGTAGTGATAGAATGTGGCTGTAATTACTCATGGTGGCAGTAATGGGTTACAAATGTCCCTTCCAGCTCTGTACTTCAATTGGCATTGCATCATGGCAGCCAGCATTCTCTGGAGTCATAAATGCCCCAAACCTGAGCGCAAAGAAATTAATATTATATGACACCAGATGTTCTGTTTTCAGGAAAAGAGGATTGTATGCCACTTTAGATTGTCATTCATCCCATTATATGTAAGGAAAATGCACTTTGACATATGGATATACATTTTTGCTGTATACTCTTGAACGGAAGTTATAGGACTTGTGTTCTAAAAAATGTTCAAGTTGAAAAGCTTTATCAGCTGATTGTAAAACAATATTTTTCATTATCTGAATTATGTAAATTAAGTAAATATTAATAATTTTGCGCAGTAATGGCATGCGGCAATGAGTTACATATCCTAGCTTTCGTGTCAGTGAGCCCATAATTCTGAGCTGGGAATGGAGTTTTGGTATAAAAGTATCAGAGTGAAAATGTAAAAAATGTGTAGCACACAGATCCCATGTCCTGCCAAGATGAACATTTTATTCATTTATTTGTCTAAGTGAGAGTATTTTGATGAACTGATTATTAACATGATCAAATGTGAGGAATCTGATGTTTTAGAAGGTTAAAATTGTTTAATATCAACATCTCTAAGATGCCATCACTTCAAATTGGAGGGAAACTGGCTTTAAACGTCACTCCCATCAGAATGCCCTCTTCAATAATATGCCCAATTAGCACAAAGAGGATGGTCGTTGTAACTCACTACCAGCGCTGGTCTTTGTGGTGCTGTGGTAGGTTTTGTTATGCTTTGTCTTTTGTCCTCCCAAAGATGGCCACCGGGGATTCCCGTTCGGTTAAAACTGAAATGTCAAGTCATGTCAATTCAGTGTTTTCACATTCTGCTGATCACGTGATGGCAAACAGCCTTTGGGATCCTGATTCTCCATGCGTCGCTACTATACAGCAAGACGCCCCATAGGTTTGTGTCCAAGGACTTCTGTTACTTCCTTTCCTGGTTCCTTGTTTCTAAACACCTCTTTGTTCTACTAGATACTATACACATGAGAATTTACCCACTCGCTGTAACACAAACCCAGTTCTTACCACAGAGGACTCCTTGTCTGTGTAAAGTGGAAGTTTAAGATCTGAACCCTATGTTCAGTAATCTTGTCTTTCACAAACAAAAGGTAGGAAATCAGTCACAATTCCTTTCCGTGTAGCTTCAGATGCACTAGACATTCATTCTCATTCTCTGTCTTCAGACATCACGAATCCAGAGACCTGCCTCTGCCGGATACGTCTGTATTACGGTCACATTACTCCGTGTACCGGACATTTTTTCATCAGCACCTGTCTATTCTACATAGGTCTCAGGAACTCTTACCAGCCCTTTTTTTTAACCTTACAGGGGAATTCCCGACTAATAGCCTGTCTTACCTTTTTCTTGTTTAGAGGGTGCCACAACATCCAACCTCCAGACTGGTTGGCTGAAAGAAGGAGCGAAAGGAGACATGATAACAACAGAAACGAGATGGAATAGATTGCTTTCCCTTTGGACCCATTTTTCAATTTTTCAATTACTAGCAGTACTTTCAAGAGAGACCTTCATCGAGTTAAAGTCCCAGGCCTTCTTCAGTGGAAAAGACAATGGGACAGCCCAAATACATCAAGAAGAGAACCAGACTGTGGAGGAAAGCTGATCCCATCTTGTTGACTGATGTCCACCTGTTCCCAGCGGGGGATAATTGAACTAATCCTTAAGAGGGTTCCCACCTTTTCTGTGAGATAACAAAAAGAGATTCCTATGTAAGTATAATATTAAGGGAACATAATCCTGAAGGGATTGTTAAAATAAAGGGGAATAGATTAACTCTATGAACGTTTAATTAGAGAAAGTACTGAGGTAGTGGGGTTGTAAATTGATGTGACATGCTGAGAAATAATAAATATTTTCGTAGTATATGTGCTTTTGGAATTATAGATCTGATAGCATAGGGCACATCATGTGTATGATAGGAGATCCTCTGCCTCTTTCTTTGTGTAATGATCAAATATATTGATACATTGATGTCATTTCCTGGTTATGTCACAAAACAGAGTTATTTTGCTGGTGCTGAACCATTCAAGACAAAGAATAGATAGCAATGAACTCTTAGCCATTTTTCCTCCTGTAATAGAAAATCCATTAATTGGAATCTCGTGAACAGGCATGTAATACTGAAATGATTCCCTTTAAAAAATGATTTACATGCAGGAATGTTAAGTAGCTTGGCTTAGAATTGACTTTATAGAACACTGTTCAGATATGTCCATTGAGTGAGGAGGCAGGTGTCTATGTTCAATTAAGAGGAAGTAGTGAGACTTATGCAGGAAATTCTGATTGTATTTGTTTGATTAACAAATGAAAGCCTTATCGTGCACATTTTTTAATGCATGACGTATGTGCACTCAGGGTAAACAAAATGTATAAAAGGTGATGTCTGCGTTTTTCCCCGAAAGCCTATAACTAAGTATAACTAAGTAAAATGTAACCTTGGAAAGTGTCAGTATATTGAATTTTCTTCATTGAAGTTACTATAGAAATTGGAATTTCATAAATTTCATAAATTCATAATTTGTTCATATTTAAATTGATTCAATTATTTCTATTTCTTGATAAATATACATTCTGTGCACACCTATGTGTTTCTTGTCCCAAAAGGGGAAGGACCTTGTAGGGGAAGCAACAGGTTCATAGAAATAACTGTATTAAGTTAATGAAAATTGTGTATGCCTTATTTGGGGTGGGTGGAAAATTCCCCATAACTTGTCATTGCCCGATTAAAATGCCCTACTGTCCACATCGCCTTGCCTTTCTGTGATCCACCACTTGATGGAGATTCATTGTCTTATGGTTAACTCCTCCAAGAAGAAAAAAATCCAGCTTACAGCCTCCACTGGCACACAATCATGGGATCCTTTTTGACAGTGAAATTAACTTCCACCATTTCATTCATTATACCTCCACTGTGGGCCACCAGGATCAATATCCAAAACTGCCCTCTCATTACCTATACATTTATCAATACCCTCATACATACCCTTTTGCTCAGATGACAGACTGCTGTGTCAGGCTTAACATTGGTGCCCCATCTAACCAACTTTGCCACACAGACCATCTACAATCTTCCCAGTTTTTCTCGCAAATCCAAACACAGGGCCTCATTACGACCCTGGCGGTAAGGGGTCTACGCCAGCGTTAGCTGCGCCGACCCCTTACCGCCAATTACGAGGTCCCCTAGCGCCATGGTGCTTTTAACACCTGCTTTTAGCAGGTGTTAAAATCCATGGCGCTAAGGGACCATGGAGTTAATTACGCCACCGTAATTTACGGTGGCGTAATTAACGCCTTCCCCACTCCCATTATGCACTATGGGGCAAAAATGGGAATGGGGAAGGGTAAATGGGGATTGGGGACTTACCGCCCCGCCTAGGTCGGAATGGGGCGGTAAGTCCGCCAACCACCATGGCGTAAACGTAGTTTACGCCATGGTGGTAAAGTCACGGCCCAGGCGGTAACTTACCGCCTGGGTCGTAATGAGGCCCACAGTCTCCACGTGCAATGGATTTTCATAATATAACAGGCCATCCATAAACCTATAGTGCTTCATTTCAAATCCCCCATGAGCTTGCTCCAGACTACTTAATTCCCACAATCTCATGGTACTCTCCTGCTGCACGCTCTGCTGTAGCACACTCAATAATTCCTTCCCTGACCACCTTGTGTTTCATCTCACTTTAGCTCTTTCTCCCTCCTTACTCCATACGCCAGGATCTCTCATCCACTAAGTGAATTAACACTAGGACTATCCACTCCTTCAACTATGCACTAAAGCTCCACCAGCTTATCTTAGAGAGTAGCTTCCACTTTCTACCACAATTCTCCCTCTCTCCGAGTGTCCAGCACTTAACCACACTATACATTGATGTCATTTCCTGGTTATGTCACAAAACAGAGTTATTTTGCTGGTGCTGAACCATTCAAGACAAAGAATAAATAGTAATGAACTCTTAGCCATTTTTCCTCCTGTAATAGAAAATCCATTAATTGGAATCTCGTGAACAGGCATGTAATACTGAAATTATTCTCTTTAAAAATGATTTACATGCAGAAATGTTAAGTAGCTTGGCTTAGAATTGACTTTCTAGAACACTGTTCAGAAATGTCCATTGAGTGAGGAGGCAGGTGTCTATTTTCAATTAAGAGGAAGTAGTGAGACTTATGCAGGAAATTCTGATTGTATTTGTTTGATTAACAAATGAAAGCCTTATCGTGCACATTTTTTAATGCATGATGTATGTGCACCCAGGGTAAACAAAATGTATAAAAGGTGATGTCTGCGTTTTTCCCCGAAAGCCTATAACTAAGTATAACTAAGTAAAATGTAACCTTGGAAAGTGTCAGTATATTGAATTTTCTTCATTGAAGTTACTATAGAAATTGGAATTTCATATATTTCATAAATTCATAATTTGTTCATATTTAAATTGATTCAATTATTTATATTTCTTGATAAATATACATTCTGTGCACACCTATGTGTTTCTTGTCCCAAAAGGGGAAGGACCTTGTAGGGGAAGCAACAGGTTTATAGAAATAACTGTATTAAGTTAATGAAAATTGTGTATGCCTTATTTGGGGTGGGTGGAAAATTACCCGATTAAAATGTCCTACTGTCCACATCGCCTTGCCTTTCTGTGATCCATCACTTGATGGAGATTCATTGTCTTATGCTTAACTCCTCCAAGAAGAAAGAAATCCAGCTTACTGCCTCCACTGGCACACAATCATGGGATCCTTTTTGACAGTGAAATTAACTTCCACCATTTCATTAATTATACCTCCACTGTGGGCCACCAGGATCAATATCCAAAACTGCCCTCTCATTACCTATACATTTATCAATACCCTCATACATACCCTTTTGCTCAGATGACAGACTGCTGTGTCAGGCTTAACATTGGTGCCCCCATCTAACCAACTTTGCCACACAGACCATCTACAATCTTCCCAGCTTTTCTCGCAAATCCAAACACAGTCTCCGTGTGCAATGGATTTTCATAATATAACAGGCCATCCATAAACCTATAGTGCTTGATTTCAAATCCTCCATGAGCTTGCTCCAGACTACTTAATTCCCACAATCTCATGGTACTCTCCTGCCTGCACGCTCTGCTGTAGCACACTCAATAATTCCTTCCCTGACCACCTTGTGTTTCATCTCACTTTAGCTCTTTCGCCCTCCTTACTCCATACGCCAGGATCTCTCATCCACTAAGTGAATTAACACTAGGACTATCCACTCCTTCAACTATGCACTAAAGCTCCACCAGTTTATCTGAGAGAGTAGCTTCCACTTTCTACCACAATTCTCCCTCTCTCCGAGTGTCCAGCACTTAACCACACTATACATGCTGTCCTGCATATATGCAGTGCCTCCCAACTAATGTAGCAGGTCTATCCTGTTATGTCTCCAGTATCTGTTGCCTGTATCCTCGACCACTCCCTGCTAAATTGGTCACTTCCTCTTCTACCTACATAAGACACCTAACTCAGGAATGCTCCATCCACTGCTGTTTATTTGATGTATATGATTCTCATGCAAGTACAGAAATACAAATATGCACGCACACATACACGTGCACACATATAGCCAATGAATCCCTTTTTTCTTGCAGGTAATGGTAATATGGAATAGATAGCTATCACATAGTCATCACATAGTCATTACAGCAGCGTATTGAAAAAGCTGCTTAGAATTATTTTGGGTGAAGAAATAACATATATGGATAGTTTATTATTACATTAAAATGTAAATGCTAATATATGGATATTCATTCCCACATCGGTAGCTGCTGCATAGGTCTGCCATGCAAAGAAATAAATCATTTCGCAATGAAATCAAAATCGGTTTTGCTGCCGCGAGAGAAAGAGGGAAACCCTTATTAAAATACCATCCACACCGTCTCCGTGTCACTCCTGCCTGCATATCAACGTCTGATAATGTGCGTTCTTTCCCCTTGTACTTCATGTAGCATGAATTTATCATGCTAGGTTTTACTTCTTGAAGTTCCTCTGAACAGACTTTCTCTGCAGATAAAGACACTTGATTAAATACTTTTCAGCGACAAAGAAAGGATGTCAAGTTGTCCCACTTTCCCAAAGGAGCTAGTTTACCATAAGACTACAACACTAAGCCCACAGGCACAGACACTAACTGTGCAGAATGCAATTTCAGTGATCCTGGCCTGCTTTTCCCCCCAGGCTAAGCCAAAGGCTAAGTTCGGCTCTGATAGAATTAAAAAGATAACACCGTTTCTTTCATGTAATTATCAAGCACGAAAGGTTGTTTTATCACAATATCTGCTGATTACAGTACATTCGAATGCCAAAGAATGACTGTTTTTGGTCAACATGAGTGGACGCCTATTGTTGGACAATTGATTTAATTTTGCCATTCAGCATTCAATAATGCATGACGAGCAATAAAACCCGGCACATGTAAAAAAAGACTTCAGATAATTAGACGGATAACCACATTGATGTATAGACGCATAGCCAATCTCTAGTGTGTCAAGGGTGTAGCACTGTGCCAGTATTGTGCAGTATGTGTTTAAATTAGTTTCTTTCTGCCTCTGGCTTTACCCTGGGCTATATCAACATTTAAGTGACTCGAGATTTCCAACAGGGAAGGAACTCACCGTTATGAGCAAGCCCCTTCACTCAAGCTGCTGAGCTCCGAATTTTCCGCATTTTAGTCTGTGCAACTTTTTGACACATGGTACACATGCGAAAACAAAAACAGAAACAAAACCTTCCAAATGATAATCATGAATTGAATGCTGGTTGATTATAAGGAGGCTGCAGGCTCTCGTTGCACACTGTGTTCGTTCACAAAAGCAAGAACAGTTCCATTGAATATTTGCTTTTCTTGTATATATACGCATAGCAGTTAACATCATGCAAAATTCAAATTAGCAATACATGTGCGAATATATTTTGAACTTCTTTTTATTGTCAAGAAGCAGTAGCTAGTGCGAAACAAATCCCCTCAACTGACAATGCTACATACTTTAAAGCATGAACAAACACACAAAGCATTAGTAGTAAAGCATATACATTTGCAAAGGCGCGTCAAGTCCACTGAGGCTACTCAAAGTGCAGGCTGCACAAGTGCCTGATCTGAGGATGGGAAGAAGATAGGAGCTCCAAGTCAGATTTGCTGTTCAAGTAGGTGCAAAACTCTGTCCACACGTTTCTGGGCCAAGCCTTCACAGGCAGTGTGTTAATATAGTCCTCCTCACACGCCTGTGTCCAAGTGAGAGCCTTTAACCACACTTCTAGCGAGGGGGGGGGGCACTTCCAGCATTGCAAAATGCGTCTTTTAGCCACCACAGCCCCCACATTCAAGAATTTAGCAGCACGCCCTGCCCTCGACCCCTTCCACATCCCAAACAGCACAGCAGGAGGATCAGGGTCAATCCAGAACCCCACCATCTCTGAGAGGGCCTCTAGTACATACTCCCAAAACGGAACCAGCGCCTCACAGGACCAGAACATATGGGAGTGATCCACTTCAGTGGATCTGCACCTGTGACAGGCGTTAGGCTGATCACATGCAAATTTCCCAACCACATGAGGAGCGCAATACAGGCGATTAAGCAGATTATATTGCACACAAACAAATCTAGAGTTGAGGGAGACCTTGTGTGTATGTGTACACATTTTAGCCCACATTTCGTCTGTGATATCCAACCCGAAATCATGGCTCCAAGTGTCTCGACCTTGTGAGACGATTCTGCAACACAAGACAGTAGCATTTTATACAGAGTTGACACTATGCCCCTACCCCCTGCGGAATTAGCAATGTAACAGATCTCAGGGGACTCAGGAGGTTCCTCTGGGTATGAGGGCCACATGGTTTGCACAACTGCTTGGAGTCTAAAGTACTGTAATAGCTCCAGTGAGGACTTGGAGTGCCCTGGCCTCCATGTATGCGGGGTGATGAACTTCCCCTCAGGGAACAAGTCAGAGAGTGCAAGATATCCCAAGTCCAGCCAGTGCCGCATCAGAAGTTTATCCTGTGTGGGGGCAAGGCCCGGGAATGACCATAGGGGCAACCATTTATAGTATGGGTGGGATTCGAGTGGCACTGCAAAGTCTGTTTCCATGTCCTGATCGTGGTGGCTACTGGATCAGCCGGGGCGTCAGAATGATACGAGTGGAAGAGGATCAGGGACATGACATTTACCTCCTCAGTCGCCAGGATCTCAAGTTTAACATGAGGAGGAGGTTCTTGGTGATTATACCAGTGTGTTGCATGCTGGGCCAGCGCGGCAACCCAGTATGGGTAATGTCATATGCGGCCACTTCCTGCGCACGGCCCCAGAATGCCACAAGAATCGGGCGCACCCGCATGCAAGTCCGCAAAATAGTGCTTCCCGGGCCAGAGCAGGACGTTAACAAATATGTATAGGAGCTTCGGAACTATAATCATTTTGACTAGGGAAAGTCTACCAGATAGGGACAGGGGAAGATTACACCACCTCTTCATTCTAACTTCTGCATATTGTGCGGCTTCCACATAGTTGTCTGTCAGTAAAGAGGATCTGGCAAGGGATACCTGGATCCCTAGATACTTGATGCCCCCAGGGGCCCACCGGAGCGGGTATTCGCATGTCGGCTGGGGAGTTGCAGGTGTGAGGGGGAAGATGTCTGACTTGGCATAATTTATGGTGAAGCCCGAGAATGTGCCTATTTTGATTATTTCACAAATGATTGGGTCAAGATGGACAGAGGGGTCCCTGACGTACATAAGCACATTGTCCGCATATAGTGATATGATTTCGGGCGTGCCGCACAAGCGTATCCCCTTGCGGGTATGCTTGTGTCTCACATTATCCGCCATGGGCTCGATAGCCATCGCAAACACTAGCGGGGAGAATGGGAACCCCTGGCTCGTCCCTCTATGGAGGGAAAAGGAGGCTGACAGATGAGAATTAACCAAGACTCTGGCCACATGGTTGGTATAAAGCAATTTGATATAGGACAGCATATGTGGGCCGATTCCCATCTTCTCAAGCACCGCCCACAGGTATTGCCATGAAACCATATCAAAAGCCTTTTGGGCATCTAGTGTCACAGCCACCGCATTAGCTTTAAGGTCAATTCTAGAGATAACATTGAACAATCGCCGGATATTTAAGGCCGTGGAATGGGCAGGGACAAAGCCACTTTGATCCGGGTGGATCAAACATGTCATGATGGGGAGGAACCTATTCGCAATGACCTTGGCGAATATTTTGGTATCAGTGTTCATAAGGGAAAGAGGCCTATAGGAGCCGCATTCCTCTAGTGACTTGCCCGGTTTAGGAAGCACAGTGATGATGGCCTCAAGCATGGACGGGGGAAGAGAGGCAAAGCGTAGCGACTCGGGCCACACCTCATGTAAGCGCAGGGCCAGCAACGCAACATGCTCCTGGTAAAATTCGGCGGTTAGCCCATCCGGGCCGGGAGCTTTGCCCTTGGGGAGGGCCGAGATGGCTGCGGTTATCTCATCAAGGGTGATGGGGGCGTCAAGTTGCTCTTTAGTGGCTTGGGATATATAGGACATGGGGATGCTATTAAGAAGCAGTTCCAGGTCTTGTGGGTTATGCTCGCGCTGCGAGGCGTAAAGGGCAGCATAGAAGTTCGCAAAGGCCTCTAGAATGGATTGGTCAGCCCAGTGCCGCACACCGTTCTCATCAATAATGCTGTCAAAACGGGATCTACCCCCCTCGATCAGGGCCAGCCTTGCCACAGTACGACCAGGTCTTTCTCCCTCGCCATATTTCCGAGCCGCCATGGGCCGGGCGTAGTATCGTATCTCCCTATGTGCGAATATATTTTGGAACATATTTCTACACATAAAAACAAATGCTCCTCGCCTCTAGAAAATGGTTGTTTGCACAAGGACTTGACTTCAGAAACAGTGCTGATGGGTAGTATATAGTAGTCATAGCAGTCAGAAATTGTCGGTCTTATCTTCGACTGCTCTTTACTGATACAGAGCAGGAAGACTAGAATTTTTCCCTCATTTATGTACTCATACGTTATTTATTTAGTTCATTTTTAATGTGTTATAGTTAAAAACTGTACACATTTAAACAAATTATGAATATCAGATCTAAACTTAAAACATAAGACGTAAGCATTCACTTAGAGCCTAACTCACAGAACGTTTTCCCATGGGATTGCGCCATTGTAAAACGCTTCTGTGAATCATGCCCTTAATCTTCATAAAATTCCATCGTAATACATAGAACATTACTAAAAACACTCATATAAAACATGCATTACAGTTTGATTTGATACCCATGTCCTAAAACCAACCTAAAATATAATGTACCCTTTCATTATGCATTTCATTTAGTTATAGCACCATTTTGATCTAGCTTTGCTTCTACCAATAACCAGACAAAAGTGCAGACTGAACATTTCAGGGTTCATACAATGGGCCTCATTATGACAATGGCGGTAGCCATGCCGGTAAATACTGTCATAGATGCCGGCAGAGTAATTTTTTCCCACGGCTCGGGAATGGGCAATTACCGGGGCATTACAGCTCTGGCGGACCCGGTAATTACCAATTCCCAGGCACCAATAAACATTAATCCACATTCAGCCCATAGCTTATAATGTGACTTATTACTTATTGGACTCAATGGGAATGGGGAGGCCAGATGCACCGGCACTATTCGTGAATGGTGCCAGTGCATCCGACATGGTCTGCTCACGGGTGCCGGACCGCCCGCAAGCACAACTCGTAGTTTGCCAGTCCGTAACAACGGTACCAGCAAGCTTACTGGTACCGCTGTTACCGGACCGGAAACCTTATAATGAGGCCCAATGTCTCCAAAACGAGAGCTCTTTGATTGAATCGAGACTATGAACATATTCTACCAGATGTGCCAGAGCCTCATTTTGGACATTCAGTCAGTACATGTCTTACAGCTTCTAACATGTTAAAATGCTGGCATAAACAACGCTTTCTTTTTTGAGAAGGTGATTTCAACATAGTGTCCGATACAGACATTACTGGAAGATGGGCCAAATGAAAAAGCATTATGAATGTATGTAAATTCTTTGAGGGACACACCACCAGATAAGACTGGGGTTTCTTAAAAATATAACCTTTCCACAACATAAACGTACGTTTTTAATTTAGCTAAATGTATACAATTGTTTCCCCACTACTCAATTGTCTGTTCAAACATCGTGTTAAATTCATAATATCCTGTATCCCAATCCGGGTTCCATTCAATAATTTTAAACAATGCTTGTACATCTTTACGTAAATACCACCCTTCCTCAATATTCTGGCCTACAGCATACAACAGTGGGCATTTTGGATCAGACAAAGCTTTTATGTATAATAGATATCGCTCTTTTAATACTGTAGCCCTCATGGAGCTAAGACCCAACTCAAGTCGCTGTATCTCCATGGGGATAAACTGCAGAAGACCTAACTTCCTTCTCCAAAAGTGAGCTTCAATCCTGTGTAACCATGTGAAGTCTTTAATAGAAAGGCACTCTAGACCATATGATATTGCAGAAACAAAATATTGTCTGTAATGCGAATGGTTCCCTATTAGTGCCGTGAATTGTGTAACCTGTCATTGGTGTAATTAAATATATTCATTGAAACCATGTTTCAATTCAAATTTGACTCCCCGATATCTATAGCAATTAGTATATTTCACGCAGACCCCTTTGTTGACAGCCTAGTTCTCTGTATTTTCCCATGTCAGAACAGGATAATCTGAGTTTTATTCAAGTGTATATTTAACTTATTGGCTGCAGCATATTCCCACAGTCCACCTGCTGTTCCCGCTAGACCAGAGGAAGTGTGAACTAATATCACAAATCATCAGCCTATGCAAGGCATACAATATGGTGGTTGTCATTCTTCGGTGGACAAGCTTTAGCCTCTTTTAGACATTTTGGTAAATCAGGCAGGTATATATTTAAGAGCAAGGGGGTCCAAGACTCAGGCCTGTTAACCCTGCTAGTAATTCTTAGATCTATGCTCATACGCTTACACTATAGATGGGCCCCAACACATGAAAGGTAAATGAAAAACACTTGCTCTGGCCAATGAACCAGACTCAGAGATTGGAACAATGAACGAGAACACCTTTTTCTTCTGCCTTAAGGACAAGGGCCAGTAGCCAGGCAACCAGGTGCACACTCTGTAGTTAGATATAGCATAACTATGGGAAATCTCATCATATGTGTGTTTTTTTTTTGCATCCGCACATTTTTCCGATTGTGAGGTACAGCTGTGGTGTCTTGTCTACCCATGTAATAACTGCCAGGAAGGTTATATACTCTGCCAAGCCCCACAGACCAAATATTGATGAAGATTTGTCTGGGTACGTAATCATCAGGATTCTCTGGAATTTCAATGTTGATACTCTAGCATTCACACCCCATTCCAAGGACTGAAATGGGTGGGTAACAGCCGGCCGCTTGAGCTAATGGCCCGAGCGAAGCAAGGGTGGTTAACATGTTAAGGATTTCCATCATGCGACGCACACCTGAGTCTCAGCCCAGTATGCAGTGCGCAATTGAAATGCTTATGTGTGATAGATTAGATTCTGTATTGCAATGATACACCGCTCATATCTCACCCCTTTTCAAATACCACAGGTCACAATGGACCAGGAACCAGGCTGGTTGATAAAATCTAATACGTATCTATTTATTTTAAAATGTTAAAGAAATCATACAATTTTTAATAAGCGGCAGCAATCAACAATGGGATGATAAGAACAATAGGAATGTAAGCAATAGTTTAACCTTCTATTGAAACAACTACAAAACACCAGGGAATATGGGTACTTTTTGATTTTAGGTAAGATAGCACTGGAGTTAGAATTTCCCCTGCAATGTTCCCTCAACCCACAAATAATCAATTCTAAGTGAATGAACAGAAGCAGCAGGTAATCAGGAATGACAGACACGAAACAGAATTTAAATCTGACCTTCCCTCCCCAAACAAGAGAGAAAAATGGATTTCAACCCTGGCAATGCTAAACGGACACTCGGAAATGGATGAATAAATTAATTAATGGTTATAACTCTTGAAATAAAAACAATTATTTACTGAAGCAACACTGGAAAGATACTAGCAATCACAAGCAATGTATTGAGCAAAAGCATACAATTCGAAATTGAATGGAAAATTGAAAACAGTTTATAATCAAAATGACACTTTGTAAAATTAAAACATTTTGGCAAATTCCGCCTGAATTATCCAAAATGGTTTTTAATAAAAACGGGTGTAGTGTTTGGGTTGGGGGGGTATCTATGGATCCTAGGTACAATATGGAATTGAAATTAGGTCTCTAGCTGGTAAAGAGTGAGTTATGCAAGATCTAGTGAGATGGGTTTTTGAGAAAACGAAGGCGTGAAAAAGGAACAGAAATCAATTTTGACAAGGAAAGTTTTCCTCTACATTAGGGTATTCAGGCTAGGCTACCAGATTGAGACAAAGTAAGCTCTGGGGTTGATCCGCAGAATCAACCGTAGCACCTCCGCGCCCGCCCTGGCGGACCCAGTCCGATCACCCGGGGGAGGACTAAGGGCTTATGATTTCACAAGACAACATTATTAAAGAAGTGGCACTAGCACAAGGAATCAAAGGCAGGGTTTCAAGAATGATTTTGACAATATTACAATTATCAGGATAAGTATATGACGACTTAGTGATAGGAACTAAGTACAGGGCAAGGCAAGGTATACTATGATTTTCTATGGTTCCTATTGATACTCACGGTCCACTTTTAGTTTTGTTTTTGGACAGTCGGCAGTTCTGGTCGCCACACGGGTCTGGTCTAACACAGGGCAGCTGGACAAACTCAGCGCACAGAGTCAGCTGGACAGGGACTGGATACCAAAGCCTAGTTCTTCTGGACTGGCAATTCTGGTTACTGGATGCTAGAGGGCATCAGGAGAGCAGGATGGCAGCAGCATGCAGTGAGTGGCAGCAAGCCAGGTTAATTCAAGATGCTTCCCAAAACACCACAACAATTCCCTTGGTTATGGGGATTATTTTAAAATTGAGGCCTAGCTGGAGCAGGATCAGCAATTGCTTGGCCTTGTGGTTGGGATCTGGAGTTTAGATGGATAAATGCAAGATAAAGACAGGAACAGACACGAACAGACAGGAACAGGATGCTGGCACAGGAATCAGGAATCAGTATGTCCAGTGTGTTGTCGGGGGCTCTTATTTATAATGCCAGATGACAGCATCACAGTATATCACAGGGGCAGGCTTTACTATACACACCCCTAACAATAGGATTGGGCAAGGGTAGTAATCTCCGCCTTGATCTCTGCTGGTTGGATTTCTAAGGGAATGATATCTGGTTTATGAGGTGAGGTTTACAATGTCCAGAAACTCCCACGTTTACTTTACTGAAAATCTGATTTTGCCAAAAACATACAGTTATACACTTGCCATTTCTTGGCAAATTATACCTACAGATTACATATGATGTGCAGCACAGATGAGTCCAAACCTCCAGTCTGTGTGACCTTGTTTCGCCTTTCTGACACATTTTGGTCATTTTATACCTTAAAGGTTTGGACTAAAATTCCACTATTGTATGTACAAATACAAATTGTCCCCAGCGATGTATGTACAAACTCTTATATTTGCCACATTAATACTTTCCCTTGAATTGGTCATATTTCGTAACTTCTGTTCCCCTTGCGGCAATGAGTTCTACCAAGTTTATTTTTAGTTTTAAATTTCTGCTAAATTCTTGCTACATAAATAATAGTCTTTATAGTAACTTTGTAAAATAGTTGCTGGCACCAAAAGGTAGTCCCTGTGTAACTTGATCCTGTTTTTTTTCCTTCCTTCAACTGCAAGCAGCTGTCAATTGCTTCCAGGCTAGGGGTTTCCAATCTTAATTGAAGGTTTTTATTGCCCTTTCACACTTGACAGGTGAATGTCCCAGGACTGCTATTGTCCCAGCCTGGAGTACAGACGAATGTCTGAAGAGCATGTGAACTCTCATTGTTCTAACCCATTCAAAGTTTTTCAAGCTGGCACTTCACACCTATGTGTCCTGGATTTAGGGTGCATCTCCCTTCCTAGGAGGAATTTCATAGCTGGCAACCGGAATCACAGGTTTCTCTGAGATCTTGCAACTCCAGCCTATGTGTTTTAAACTGTTTAATTTCTTACTTTGGGTCTTGAATTAAACCAACCTATGACAGAAGATATCCTATGTGTGTATTGTCACCACTAACATAACTCCTTTACATTGCTAAGTAAGCAGTCTTTCATTAACAATTGAGTTTTAAACAGGTCATTTTTATCTCTTCAGTCAGCACAGCCCATTTTTCCACATGTGTCAAAACCTGCTATCATTTATTTCATTAATTCGGTTTGCAGCTCCTCAGGTTGCTTTGGCAGCTGTAGTCATGTTCCTTGCAGCAGGACTCTTATCTAAAGTATAGATAAAATTCTCATTGACCTGGCTCAGAGAGTAACAAGTCTCTTTGAACTGCTGCGCCTGGATACATTTTGTTAAGAAATAAACGCGTGTTTCCTGTGCAAGTGCAAATGAAGTTGCTTTTGATTTCTCCGAGAGTTGATTTAACTGGACCTTTTTACTCACAATGGTTTCAGAATTACAGATGAAATTGGCATCAAAGCAGCATTTTGAAAGGGTGAAAACGATTTCATTTTGAAGGGGATTTTGGCTTTCGCAGCAATGGCAAGCTTTCCTTTTCACTTGATTGCATATATGTTTCAGAACACACCGGCAAATTTTTCAGTGTGTCCACTTGTTCCATTTTGTCCGTAGTGTGCGAGGTAAGATGGTGCAGCCATTTTTCTGATGTTGCTGTAAAAACCAGTTTTGAGGTCCTGGTGCGCACAGGAGCCAGCGCAGCCAGGTTACTGTTTCTTGCACAAAGGCAGCTCACTGATGTAAGGCAATGCCGTTGAGTGGGTCAATATATCCAACACATCCCCCCTGACTTCTCCTGGGCTTTCCAAGTCGAGGGGGAGTTGGGGAAGTGGGATTTCTCCTTGGGTCTCAGCAGGGTCCGGCAGGTATGAAACCCTCTTCCATCAGAAAACAGTGCATCCTGCTCCTCTTGTTGTCTCTGGTCGGACCATGGAATGACACCTCCTCGCTTTCCCTGGGATCTTCCTTTCATGGCATTGGGCGACACTCCCTGATCTCCTTTGGTTTCTCCCTTCCAGGCTGCCGGGTGGTCCTCCTTGGTTGTTAGATAGGCGCAACCAGTACGGATCTATGACAGAGAACACAAACCGGTTACGACAATTTCCGACTAACTGTCCTCCAATCTGGATGACAGCAGTGGGATACGCATGCATTCAGTGACAATTGAAATATTCCTATGCTTCAGATGTATCCCCCACTATGAACTCCTCTATTTGTTGAAAAGTGTGCCTGGGGTGGCAACTCTTCAGCTGATTGGTGTGGACCCACTTCTCTTCTTCAAGTCACCTTTGGGGGTGCGGATTCTGTAGGTGAGGCCTGGTATGGTGACCTCTTCTCCATTTCTGAACTTCAATTTCCTACCGTAGCACTGGGGCTGACCTGAAGGCTTTCTTTAGAACTGCCAAGGCCCTGAGATATACTCTCCAGTTGGGACCGGGCTTGGCAATAACTGGGATCGAAATAATTCTCGAGTCGGTTACGGAGGTGACTGCCCATGTAAAAGGCAGAAGGAACACTTCGCACAACCCAACAACTGTGTTCTATGCTTTTGTCACCTCTAGACATTTTTATCATACAACTGCTAAGCAGAAGATGTATGGAACGAGGAATTTCCATGCCCCATACCCATGGACAAACTGACTCAATGGCAGGCAAGGTCTGGTCTTTTGGGAGTTTCTTGAATAATACTTCGCTGATGAAGCTTTCTTCACTATTCAAGTCCACTCGGGCGAGGACAGACTCCTTCCCGTCATTTAACTGAATCGCCATTCTTCTGAATGCCAGCTACCTTTGGTGCTGGTTTGTTATCAATTTGAGCTATGGAATTGGTATTTTCAGATTGTGAATTGGTATAGAATTTCAAAGTATTTCCTTCCAGTGTGGAATGCCACTTGAGACTGGGAAGGAAGGTTGATTTTCAGAAATGGAGAGGAGTTCCCAGCTGTCATGATGCCTACCCCAGGAGCACCAGGCCAGGCCCAGCACCCCCGGAAGCAGGCATCATGCCCTCAGGTAAAAGCCCAGCGCCCCTTATAGGGGCTCTTTGGACTCAGTCCTGGCTCATAAAGGGAGGTGTTTTGTGCACTTACCTGATGCAGACCATGCTGCACGCTTCAGGCCTCCCTGAGACCTGAAAGGGACTATTTTTTCATAGGGACTATTTTTTCACTCGGGCGTGGCCAGGGAAGGATACATACCTAGTTGGGGAAGGATACATACCTGGGACTTCTTTGGAGGCTATTTAAGCCACGCCCAGACAGCAGCTCATGCTTCGCGTTGTTCTGCTTCCTGCAGTTTAACGCTCACCGTGTCTGCTCCTGCTCCAGCCACGCCCGCCTCGAACCTGGAAGACCTGCAAGGAAGGAAGAGAAGAGAAAGGTGAAAACCAAGGACTATTTCAAACTTCTTACCTGCATCTGGAATTTTCTCGCCAGCATCCCTGAAGAAAGAATTCCATTTAAAAGCATTGCATTGCTCGCTGCAGCGCCACGCTTCACTCACCTGTCCTCGAGACATCTCCCGGCTCCATCGCGGCTGTCAGCATCGGACGCCACATCTCTGCACCTAGGGGAGAGAGGAAGAAACAAAAGGTGAGCAGAAGGAACACAGAGGAAAGCCTGATTAACAGCCATAATACTTACCGGCTTTTCTTCCACATTTCGGGTCGGCGTCGCCCCGTTGGCAGGTACCGTACCCCGGCCCCTATGGGGAAAGGACAAGAGACATTTCTGGGGAATGATAGGACATTTAGAGGGATCGCCCTCATCACTACTCACCTCGGCAGTTTCACCCCTCGACGCATCGCCTTCATTCTGGACCTGAAATAAAGGACAGATCACAGGTTAGAAAGACAACATGAAGGGGGCCTCACTTGAACTTTGAACTTTCATACTTACGGTGCATCGCTCAGGAAAGTCAAGTGGATTTTGCAGTGCCATTCTGAAAACCAGTGAAGTAACTGGACGAACACGCGTCCCTGCACCAGAAGCAGGATGGAGAGTTCATCCTTCCAAACCATAAGGTGAGCTTAAACCGGGGTTTGGAGGAAGTTAGAGAGGAACGAAGGGGGAAGGGGGAAAGGGGAGAGCTCGCACACTATTCTGCAGACTGTTAATCCCCTTTCTCATCTGCAGAAGGATATTCCTACGGGCCAGGAAAGCACGATTTGGAGGTCCTGTCCAATCGGTGTTCTGGGTCCTGCGCATCACGCTAGAAGAGGCCACAGCAATCCAGACTAGACCAGCGCCCCCGTGGGAACCAGGTGAGCGTTACACCAACACCAGTTTGTTGTCCCACAGCAATTATTGTAACGTCAGATATTTCATTGTTCTGAAGATGAAACTTAATGTGATCTGGTTGTTGTTCAACCATGTGGCATGTGCCATTTAGACTAACATGGTTGACACTATGTTTTAATTTTATTGGCCTGTGAGTCTGGGTCCAGTATACCTTATTCACCCAGTCTATTAGGGGATACAACCTATGGAGGATGTCATTCCCTAATAGACAGGGGGTTCCCTCTGGAGCCAACACTATGACCGGGTGCTTCATCTTGTGTCGACCTATTTTAATTTCCAGCTCTGCAGACTGTCCAGGAAGAGGGGTGAGAGGGATCTGGTATCTCTCCCCCCTTCCTGAATTTAGCTGTTCAAAGGGCCTCTTTGACAGAAGAGTTGCTTGGTATCCAGTGTCCACCAGTGCTGGAATTGCGCATTGCCCCTGCACTTGGACGGAGGTGTAGAACCTAACTTCTTTCTCCTCCAAGGGGCAAAGGTAATGGGGATTCTGGGTAAGCTGGGTGGTCAATTTCCTTATTTCTGACTCTGACACAGGGATAGTTTGGGCATAATTATGTGTTGGAGTTGGAGAATCTAACAGAACATTTCGACACACCGCTATTTGGGGACTTTCTGGCTCCCCTTTTTCTGATTCTGGGATGCCCCCCCCCTTTTGGAGGCAGTCAACAGAAGTGGTTGGTGAGGTTTGGGGTTCCTCTTGTGCTGGTTCTGGGCGGCCTCCCCTTCTAGGCGGCATCCCCAGAATGGAGTGGGGTAATTTGGGAATCTGAAGGAAAACTTAGCACTCAGGGATTCGAGGAGTCTCGGGCTCCTCCTTTTCTGATAATGGGCTGGGGCTGCCCCCCCCCTTTTTGGAGACAGTCACCAGAATGGCTTTGGGGAGCTGGGGAATCCCCTTTTTCCTTATTCCGGGCCACTCCCCCACACCCCTTTATGGAGGCAGTTGTAGGCACCCTCCCCGTCTTTAGACGTGCAAAAGAATAAATGAGACACTCCCTGGACGGGGAATAAGGCTAAGAGGACAGGTTGCGTGAGTTCAAAAATAGTTTATATATTTGCCATCCAAAGAACTCTGCTGCCCGAGAGCGCTATGGCAAATATCACAGTTACATCACATTATAAAGGTACATCTCATCATACATGACGCAATTAGTGTAGGGTGTCGAAGCGGTACAGGATTGGTTAGTCAGTATAGGCACATATGGCAATGACAATACGACTCCATCTGGATTGGTTGCTCCTTTGCCGGGAGGATGGACTTCACGTGATCGGTCGCCAGTGTCCAGGAGGGGTGAAGGTCAGGTTGCTGTGAGGTGGGGTGATCACTGAACTAGGCTAACATAATACATCTTTGTGGAGCATACACTAGATCATTACTTTGCAATGCGTTTGAACAAATCACTGAAAACCTATAAATGTCTTATATGTATTTACATAGTCAATAACAGAGGTTTATATCAAACATCAGGTTAAAGAGCTTTGACCATCATGATAGCGTTGATTGAAGCTAGGGTCTGGACTCGCAAAGACTCAAAGGCATGTTGGCATTTGTTAGTATTAGGAGGCAATGGCACTCATTCCGAGAAGGACGGTAAGGGATACTGGGCACCGGTAAGGAGACCTATGCCGATAATCCCTTACCGCCCTACCACGAGGTCCCTTAGCAGGTCCCTTCCTTAACGCCTGGTCTGACCAGGTGTTAAGGACGGGACCCGTTAAGGGACCTGGGCGCAAATAACAGGCTTGGCATACGCTGGCCTGTTATTTGCGCCCTCTCTATTGAGCCCTATGGGGGCTCAAATGGGAATAGGGAATGGTTTGGTGAATGGGACTTACCGGTCCCGCCAAGGTCTGACTAGACTGGTAAGTTCCCATTGCACCAAACCGGACACGGTACCATTATTGGTGGCAGACATGGCGCAAATCGCGCCATAACTACCGCCAACCTCGGAAGGAGGGCCAGTATATTGTGACAGGGGTCTAATGTTAGTCGGGGTTCTGCTTGGCAGGCATCATGGTGAGGTCACATATTTGGTATATCAAGTGAATACCTTGCAAGGACACAGGGTTACACCGGCAGTAATTTTCCAATGGCGAGGGTGAGGGGCCATGGACAGGTTTGTGGAGATGGGTGCTTGGCTTAAGCCGGTTCACACGCAGGGCAGTGATCTCAGAGGAAGAGTGGGTTGTTACATTTGTTCTTTGTTGCAATTACCTCCGGCTTCAGCATGAGAATTGGGCCGCAGAGTTTTCCAGGCACAGTCAGAGAAAAGGTGGGGGCCATGTGTGCTGTGTGCGTGGTGCTGAAAGAGGGAGAGAAGCCTTTTCGTATTATCGCAGTGAGGCCTAGTTACCAAGATGGCGTAAAGGGGGCACAAAGATGGATGCCTTGTGCCCTGCGTGATGGTCCCATCTACGCACATGCCAATTCTGACATTGCATAAGGGCAATGGGGGCACCCCCCACCATTAGAGGCACTGTTTGTGCCCACCCTGACTCACACGTGTAAAAATGAATAAAACAGACACTCCCTGGGCAGGGAATAAGGCACAAAAGCGCAGGCTGCGAGAGTTCAAGGAAAGGTTTATCTAGATCTCTGAGAGCGCTCTGACCACATCAAGGTTACAACACATTTATATAGTACATCTACATTTTTAACATATGATGCTACGTTGGACCAGGATTGGTCAGCCGTGGTGGTGACTTAGGTGTGGGCATCCTCTCTTCCTCCGGGTTGGTTGCTTGGTTGGAGGGAGGATTGACGTCAGACATTTGTGCTCCGGATGGGTGAAGGTCAGTTCGCTGTGAAACACGGTGGTCACTATCTAAGCTAAAATAATACATTCTGAGTAATGCATGCACTAAATAACAGTTGATCAAAAGACTCTCAGTAGTGTACCATGTCGTTATACAAATCACTCAAGGGTTTATATCATCTACACATTTGGGTTACACAGGTCACAGGTTTAAGGGCCTTGACCACTATAATACTGTCATTGAACTATAGGCTTAGTCTCACAAGAACTCAGGTATGTGGCACTTGTTAGTATTGGGCACGATATACTGCACAGGGGTCTAATGTTAGTTGGGGTCTGCTGAGTGGGTTTCATAGTATGGTTGGCAGACTGGCACATGAAAGGGATGCCTTGCAAGGACACAGGGTTAGAATGGCAATAAGTTTCAACTGGCGTGGGTAAGAGGGCAAGGACACTTTTGTGGAGATGGACGAGCCCTGTGCTTGGCTCATGTTGGTTCACATGCAGGACAGTGATCTCAGAGGAAAAGATGTGTTACATGTATTATTTGTTGCAAGCAGCTCCGGCCTCCGTGTGAGAATGGAGCCACAGAGTTTTCCAGTTGGAGTGGGGACGAGGGTGGTGGCCATGTGCTCCGAGCTACAGCGGCGGGCAAAAGGGAGAGATGCATTTTGTACTATCGCAGTGAGGCCTAGTTACCAAGATGGAGTCGAAAGGGAGTACAGAAAATGGATGCCCTGTGCCCTGCTCGGTGGTCCCATCTACGCGAATATAACCAAAAGTTAATATCGCATAAGGGCGAAGGGCGTACCCACCACTAGAGGCACTTGGTCCAGGTTTTGTACTGAGAAGTGATGGTAGAGAGGGGCCCGTTGGCCCCTCGCTCCCACACAGCACATGGTCTAAGTTTGTACTAAGGAAAGGTGGGAGGGGGGCCTACTGGCCCCTTAATGCCACACATTCCCCCCTTTCGTTACATCTAAAGCAACAAACTATCAGTTCCTTTTATTCTACCTTCGATAATACTCAGCTTCAGCTTCATCCCAGGCTGGTTTACCTTTTATAGGCATCCATGCTCTACATACGCTTTTCAGGCTGTGCCCTTTCCTTCCATGTTCATCAGTGGTACATGTCATATAAATCCCTCCATCCCCATCCAGGTCCACCCATACTTCATTGTACCACTGCAGCTCTCTGGGTTCTTTTATAGTGGTGTGATATAGGTTGTTGACCCTGTCCCCATTCTGGTGGCATACTGCTGTCATGCAATATTTTGGTGGGTTAAGTTCCCCAGTTTGCATTCGGGCATCTATCATGGTTGTTACAGTTGCATGCCTGCCCATCGTTACCATCATCATAGCTGAATTAGGCATAGATTTTGCACAACATCGGACACCTAATGGGCACACAAGGAAAGATAACATGATGAAGACGATGATAGGAATGATAATTTTCATTATGGTGTTGAACCAGGACGGTATCCAGCTGAACAAGTTGTCAAACCAGGTATTTGGTTCTACTCCCCCTTCTTTCGACATTCTTTCTCCCAGGCTGTGTACCGCTGATATGACAAGGGAAAGTGTTCCATTGTCTGCATCTTCAGATGGCACGAATGTGCAACATGCTCTCCCAATGTTTTGCAAACACTGCCATCCATCGCCGTGAGGAGATCTAAGATGTACTGGTTCTGCATTGTCATTTTGCGCAAGGCACGAAGCTCCACCTTTATCACGTTAAACCCTTCTTCAGTGTCGTTGGCTAGTTGGATCAGATCCCAGCACACTATTTGTAACCACTTGGCGTTAGTTCGAGCCTGGAGACCTGGTGTTAGGAGGGAAGCAAAGAATGTTTCTCCGGAGTTGAAGAATTTGTACTTCGGTGGGATTGAGGCAAGACGAGCAGATGATTCAGATGAGATGTAGTTGGATGATCTCATTTTCTGACAACAGTTCATATGCTGGGGGCTCTGTTACTTCTGGTCAGGGCGCTGCCGATGTGTCAGCCGATTGCCCTGCTGCTGATATGCCAGCTGATTCTCCTTTTCCACCTTGGATGTGACTTTCTGGAATTACCATCAGAGCCGAATGTATGGTTGCTAGGGCGCAAGTGCCCTTCCATGATGCAGGGAGATGCAGGTATGCTTGTTTGCCGCAGATCCAATAAATGTGCATGAGGGCCGCTGTTCCTTTCTTCATATCCGGAATCATGATTGTCTTATTGCATTTCCTGTTGGCGCCCATGGGCACTTTTCCTTCTCCGTGAAAACATAGTTCATAGGTATTTCTTTCTGCGTTTTGATTGGCTTTTCTAGTGCTGTGACTCATGTGAGTTTGGCAATGTGCTGAGAAAATACGGGGGGTGCATGTTTCTTTTACCCATTGAAAGTTCTCTTCAGCCAGTCCTCTAAGTGCCTCAGCTCTGCACTGGATCATTTTGTCATGCCATTTGTTCTCTGCAAATCTCGTTCCTTTTATGATGAAGAATGGTTCTTTGATGGAAATTACTCCTTGGCGTCTGCTTGTGCATGTCCTCTCGTTCTGCAGCATTTCTATTGTAACCGTGTGTGCCTGGAAGGTGCTCTGAATCCTACACAATACAAGATCAATTAAACATTGGGCATCTGACAAGGGTACCTCTTGAGGCACAAGTGTTTTGGGCATTCCTGATGCGTGTGGAATGAGAGAACAAATGTAAAAGCTCTCATTTGTGGCTTGTTTTGCTGTTGCGCTCATGTCTGAATACCATTTATTTAACTGATCGGGGTGGCGGGGGTCTTCTTTTTCATCTAATCCCAGCCACGGTAGATGTCATACCTTTTCTTATCCACCCCCTTTTTCCCCTTCCCTTGCGTAACTCCTAACCTTTCAATAATGTATTGGGAACACCCCAGACCATGCTGTGTCATTAATGTTATTTACTTTGTGTTCGATGGGTGGACCTGGTGGTTCGTGGGTAGCAGCAACATAAAATGAGGTAGGGTCACTGGTTGTCTGTACAATTATGTTTTTTTCTGTTAGTTCATTTGACCAAATATAATCACCATCATATTTGTTAGTTTCATTGTCATTATACTGCCTTATGGCGGCAACTGATGGGAGGGGGACAGTTGATGTATCATTAAAGTGCATCATAATGTGGGTCACATTGTCATCACTGTCATCAGCTGGATAGCATTCTCTCCACATTGTTTTTACACCCTTCCAAATTAACGTTGACCCTTCCCGTATCAGCTGCGCCCCACTCCCCCCTCTGTTCATATCATGGACAAGGCATAAGATCGTGTAGTACCACGTCATAAAGAATAACATCACAGATAGCAAAACTACAGAGTACTTCAACATGAATTCGACAGCGTTATATTTGTTGGCTCTATTGGCAAGCCTATCGCTAACTAACAGTAAGCCATTTTCTGGGAGTGCACTCCTTTCGACCTTTGTGTCACCTGGATGGGCGATATAAAATGGTGGCAAGCATATATTTATTTTTTACATTGCATAGTTTCTTACTGTTTGTGATATTTTTCTTAGTAGTTATTCACGTACTTCTTACAGTTATACATCTTCTAAAACACCCCTGTTTTTGTCTTATTGTGCACGTTACTTTGATTGAGCTATCAATATAATTTATATCATTAATATCGTATATGCATCCATACCTGCATTGTTATCTAGATAGAGGGTGCAGGGCATGTGGGAAAGAAATAGAGAGAAAGAACAGGAGGAAAGATAAAGAAACTGGAGGTAGCGAGAGAGATATAGTCATGCAAGCACATTGTTATACATTGTTCCTGTTACATTCCTTATAATTATGTTTCATCTGCATTCGTCATTTCAGTCTGCTTATTTGTTCACACTGAGGGAGTGCTGTATCGCGTGCCTTCCTCACATCTTAGAGGTGCACCCAATACTTCAGTCTCTTCACTTTTGACGGCGGCGGGTTTGCAGTATATTACTTCATAGGGTCCATGGAACTGTGGCGAGTTCCATCGTTGCACAAAACTCCTTACGTATACATTATCTCCTGTCATTAGTGGGCCATTTGGGCTGTCTGGGGCTGTAGTTACAGTGTCTGTTACATTATTTTCAGTAAAGGGCAGTGCAATTTGGCACGCTATACTACGCACTGCGCGCGTCAACTGGGTAAGATATTCTTTGAATTGTTCCCCCAACACTGTGGCAGCCCAATGCGCATCCGAAGCTTTTCTCATCGGGGAGAGTGGCGTGTGTATATGCCTGCCAGTTACGATTTCATGGGGGCTTAAATGGTGGTCTTTTCTCAGTTGCCTTCTGAGTTGGAGCAGTTCTATGGGCAGGCAGTACACCCAATTCTTTTAGAGTGTGTTGCACAATTTGGACAGTTTACTTTTGTGCAGGCCGTTGATCCTAACCACCACCTCATTAGGCATGGGATGATAAATAGAACGGTTTGTGCTTGATCCTAGAAGCGATGTCACTTACTTGAAGAGGTCATTCACAAAATGTGTGCCATTTTCTGATCTTATAACATCGCAAATCCCCCACCTGAAAACTTGGCAGCACACTTTGCATCTGGGTTGGGGCATGGTCCTGCCTCCACCCATCTCAAAAAGGGGCATACCACCACAATCAAGTATCTTGCTCCATTACACCTTTCCCCCATGTCCCCATAGTCTATGTGGAGCTCTCTGAAGGGCCCCACTGGACACGGTAAAGTTCCTCGCAATGTTCTCAGAGTCATTCCTGAACTGTATGTCTGACATGTGGTGCATTCGATGTTGAATTTTGATAGGTGCTCCTGCAGGTTGGGAATGAACCAGTGCTCCTGTATGTCTGCTGCGATACGTTGTTTTGTCACATGGGCCGGGAAATGCAGCTGCTGAAATGCTACCTCCAATAGTTCCACTGGCATCACTACCTTCCCACTCACTTCCTGTCTCCAGATCAGATCTTTGGGTGATTGCTTACACTCTTGTTTAGTCCATAGTTCTTGCTCTTCTATTGGTGCCCTCCTCTGCAGTTCTCTTATCTGCATTACTGGTGTGTTGCTATACCCTTCTTCTAATGTTTGTGTAGTGGGTGTCTTAACAACACATTCAATTGCTGGGGGTACATTGAAGTACGAGGCGTCTTTCGCTGCTGCGTCTGCCGCTGCGTTTACCAATGAGATTGCATCTGTGTTGTTGGTATGGTATGGGCCTGTCATTTCACCACTGCCACTACTGATGGTTTTGCTAATACTTCTATTAGTTTGTTTAATAATGTAGCTTGTTGTACGGGTGACCCATCTGCCCGTCGGAACCCTCTCTGTCACCATCGTGATAATCCTGAATGTACTGTTGTCGTGGCATAGGCCGAAGTATATTGTTACTGTACATACTTTTGTCACATGCAGTGCTTCAATTAATGCTACTAGTTTAGCTGCTTGTGCTGAAAAATGAGAGGGGAGAAGTTTTTGGACAATCGTTTCATAACTGTCTTCTTCCATTCTCACCATGGCCATCCCTACGTGTTTTTCCCCCGTCTCATTATCTACGGAGGCTGACCCATCTATGAAATATATTTCACCTTCCTGCAATGCATTCTCACTTGCTTTGGGGATATCATCCTCATCTCCCTCGTATGTTGCACGTCGTGCTCCTGCATGTCTTCTACAGTACATGGCTCTGTAATGAATGTGGCAGGATTTACTGTTTTACATCTCACTGTGTCCACATTCGGGCTGGAAATTATTATCTCATAAGCTGTTGCTCTCTGTGTTGTCAGCGTTGATTTTGATCGCTCTAAGATTGCAAATAGATAATTCTCTGCTTACAGCGTTACTGAGCATCCCATTACAATTGTGGCGCTCTTTTCAATGGTGAAGGCCGCTGCAGTGAGAGCTTGTTCGCACGCGAAATGACCTTGCATTACTGCGTCCAGCGTTCCGCTATAGTAGGCCAATGACTTGTTTCCTAGGGACGTTCTCTGTGTTAGCACTGCAGTCATCAATGTGACATTGCAGTGTGAGAATAGGTAAAACTCCCTGTCATAATCTGGGTTCGCAAGAACTGGTGCGTGTGCGATCAGGTCTTGTATCTTAAAGTAGTGTGTCATCATTTCATTTGTCCATTTTATTGGGACATTAATTTTTTGGAACTCTTTCAATGCCTATAGCAATGGGTGGGTATAGGTTGCATAATCAAGTATCCAGGCTCGGCTGTAATTGCAGATGCAGAGACATTTCTGCATATCTTTTACGGTTTTTGGTATTATCATGTGGCGTATGGCCGTTGCCCTGTCGGGAAGTATTCTCTTGACGTCTTTGGATATCAGCTGTCCTAGGTATAGGACCTCAGCTAGGCAGTATTGCAGTTTACCTTTATCTACCTTATATCCTTTTGTAGCTAGTAGACGTAGCAACGTTATAAAGTCCTCTCTACACTTGTCTTCAGTAGAACTGCAGATAAGTAGATCATCCACGTATTGTATTATCATGCTCTCTACATCAACATTTACAAGATCTTCGTGTAAGATCCTATTGAAAATGCTTGGGCTCTGAAAATACCCCTGTGGTAATCTGCAGTGTTCATACCTGTTTCCTCCTAGCGTGAACGCTGTGAGGTAACTGGAGCTTGGATCGAGTGGTATTGAAAAGAAAGCATTTTTCAAATGAACAGGGAATGCTGAACAGTATTTATGCCGGGTTAGGGACCAATGGGAACTCTTTCTGAATGACGTTGTTAAGTGGGTGGAGATCTTGTATCATTCTCCATGCCCCTCCTTTCACTTTTTTGATTGGAAAAATTGCTGTGCTACATGGCGAGTTAGATGGTGCTATTATCCCTTGTTTCAACAGAGCACTTATTGTTTCTTTTATTCCTTCCTCTGCTTCTTCGATAGGGGGTACTGCTTAACTATTGGAGGTATGGCACCTGGCTTCAATTTTATCTTACTGGGTATTATATCATGCATGTGGTCCATACTTCTGGTAGTACCCTTTCCATATCTTCTACAAAAATTGTAGGCGGGATGTTAACGCTAGCCATAAGTGGGTTGTTAATTTCCCTGTAATGAATCATGATGTCACATGGTATACTTATTTCCATTATTATCTCCCCATCACTCTCATTATCAGTGAACAGTTCCTCATCAGTGAAATCGCGCAACATTATGGGCCTCATTACGACCCAGGCGGTAAGGGGTTTACGGCAGCGTTAACAGCGCCGACCCTTACCGCCTGATTACGAGGTCCCTTAGCGCCATGGCGCTTTTAACACCTGCTTTTAGCAGGTGTTAAAATCCATGGCGCTAAGGGACCATGGAGTTAATTACGCCACCGTAATTTACGGTGGCGTAATTAACGCCTTCCCCACTCCCATTATACCCTATGGGGCAAAAATGGGAATGGGGAAGGGTAAATGGGGATTGGGGACTTACCGCCCCGCCAAGGTCGGAATGGGGCGGTAAGTCCGCCAACCACCATGGCGTAAACGTAGTTTACGCCATGGTGGTAAAGTCACGGCCCAGGCGGTAACTTACCGCCTGGGTCGTAATGAGGCCCTATGTTTGGATTTATACATAGTACTGTTCTCCATTCGCAGCCATGTGTGTCCAGGCCTATCACAGTGATACATTTGCTTGAGACCTGAACCCCCTCTAAATCAATAGACAAGATGGTTACTGGTACAACATATGTGTTCACAATTGGGCGGAAAATGAAATCCGCGGGCACCCTCCATTCCTTTCTTGTTATTTCTGGTACCAATCGGGCCAACACTCTGATGCGTAAATGAACATGTCCATGTCAATGGGCACCCCTCTCACTACAACCTTGTTTGTCATTGTACTGATCATCAACATTTCTCGTACGGGCACACGCCTGGAGTTGAACACACTATTCCTTGCTCAGTAAAAGAGATTGTCATATTTAATTTACTCAACAAGTCTCTTCCAAGTAGATTGATTGGCACGTCTTCATGATACAGTAAGGGGGCGCACACTGTTTTTCCCCCCACTGTTATATCAAGATCTTTTGTGTAAGGAACTTTTAAAATAGCCCCAGAGAACCCCTGCATTTCCACATTTTTTCCCAAGAGCGGAAACCTCCTTTCCATGAGGCATGATTTTTCTGCTCCTGAGTCTACCATAAAGATAAACTGCTTGCTTCCTATCTCTGCTCCCACTATTGGTTCCTCTTCTGCACGTAGGGTAGTGGATAGGACTGGACACGCAAGCACTCTCTGTGGGATGTTCTAGTGTGCATATGTCTCAGTTCCTGGCACTGAGAAAACATTAATTCCTACCACTGTTGTGCCGCAAAAAGGCGCGGGCGCACCATTGGCCGATGTTGTGAAAATATTGCTGTTTGCGTTTCCTACTATATTCTTTCTGGCCATGGGCTGTTGTTCTCCTCTTTGCTGTGGCTGTTGTTGCTGGGGTTGCTGTCTTTGCTGCATTTGGGGCCCACCGCACTGTTCTTCTCTGTCCCACTGTTCTTGCCCTCCTGTAGCCCATTCTGCAGCCATCCTAACTGGTGCACTTCCTGCTCCGTCATCTCCTTCGCTACTCCTATCAGTTGTGGTGGTTGCGTTCAGCGCTGCGACCTTCACTAGCTTATTCTGTACTAATTTTGCTCTTTTTCTCTTTCTTTGATCCTCCTGCAGAGGTGTACAATTATGCTTTGAATCTAAGGCCAGCTCTTGGCTTCTATCCCAGCTATTTTATCCAAGGCCTTCTGTACCTCCTTCGGAAGCCCCTTTTTGATCATGAAATAGAACAAGGCGGTGGATTGATCCTACGCCGTACCGTTTCACTTCTCCACGGGTCTTGCACCCGGAGGATGAATTGCGTAGGCTCCTCCTCCTCTCCCATCGTGCACTGCATCACTAAGTGTAAATCTGGAATGTCTGGAAACGTGCGCCACAATGCATCCCATACTTGTCCTCTAACGTTGTTAAATGGTGATCCATCATGGCGGTCAGAACTCATCGTTACTCCCCGGAACTCCGCCTTCACCCACCCTGTGTCTGCTTGATCTCCAACAGCGGATACCAACAAACTTTTCATGTCCCCTATTGCTAATGGGAATCCTGCTGTGTTCTTTTTGAATGCATGTATCCATTTTCCCGCCCCGCCGAAAGTAGGGGGAGAAGCTTCAGCAAGTTGTTTTGTCCATTTGGGCCCCCGGAATGTAGTGCAGCCTACTTGCCCCCTTGTGTATCAATGGCATTTGTAGTTTGTGCTTTCTTCCTATCTTCCTTACCGTCCCCTTCTTTGTCTTGCTCACCAGCATGTTCCCTACCGGTTGTCTTAACCGGCCCTGCCATCTCGGCAGTGATCTGTCAATTAAGTCATTGAAATGGAATGGCAGTGGGGATCCCACCGCTGCTACCCCTTCTTCATATTCATCGAGATCGCTCCATACCTCTTCTACTTCTTCTTCTTGCTCCCTCTCTTCTTCTTGTCTTTCTGCACGCTGACTATTTGGGGTTGTTGGGCGTATTATTCTTACTGGCTTGCCATTTAGATGGAACAGGAACTCTCCCAATTGCCACTCTTGCTCTTGCCCTCTTGGTATGGGTGCTGACTGTGATGGCGCAGATTGTGACGGTACTGGCGTTGCTGGTATCGATTCTCCTGCAATGCTTGGTGGGGGCGTTAGATCGGCTGCTGCTACTGGTGGCACCTCCCCTCCCCCTGGCAACATCTGGCCCCTATCGCATAACGCTCTTAATCGTGTTTTTTCCATCTGTGCGTGTGCGAGCTGTCTATCTATATCCCCAGTTAACCCTGCTAAGTTTACGGGTGGGGCACTAGTTGGGCCACACAGCCCCCCTCTGTCATACGGAGGTGGTGCAGTGGCTGCTGCCTCCACTGAGATGGTCGGGGCAGGGCCTGCTGGCACATATCGAGGCTCGCTGTATCCTACCACGGGCCGTGTCAACAACGTGTATATTTTGGTGGTATCACTCTCAGTTGTGGTTGTTGTACATTCTCCTCTCGCTGACCCAGCTATCGCTTTCTCCTTCTCGGCTTCTTTGTTTGTACCTACCTCACATGCAGGCGTTATTTCTTCAAACATCCACCACAAATCTCACACTTATCTTCTATTCTGCAACTGTTTTCCCTGGCCAAAAGATGTGTCGATACTAGGTCCAATACCCTCTTATCAAAGGATCCTCCCTGGGAGTTACGCTGTCCCCTTTTATCTCTGTCACCCACTGGTTGTGTATCTTCTCACTATACAATGGGAGATGTTGACAAATGTGCGCTAAGGGTGTTACTCCCCCCCATGATAACACAATTTCCTGCGTGTGAATACACAGACACTTGGTTCACTCTTTCTTCGTTTCAATGTTGTATGCAACCTTTTTCCTTCCCCTTGGTACCAATATTTTTCAACAACTTTTCCTCTTTCACCACTTACCGAGATCAGAAATTATTTCAACTATGGACATCCGTCATTTGCTACTATTCAAAACATTTTCATGTACATTGCATTTTAAATTTTCTTAATCAACCTTAATTTGTTCTTCACTTATTGGCAAGTAGACAGTTACTGACAGATAAACATGTAAACCCTAGACGCACATGGAAATATACAACATGAAGACATATCACACACAACATGTGCTACCTGCGCGCTTTTACTCTCCCTTTTCTCTTTTTTTTGTTTTATTTAGTTTGTTACCCCTCTGTTCTAGCTCTCTCATGCACTCCCCACCTCTTACCCCCTCTTGCTACCTTACCAAGAATTCTTCTCACACGGAAAAAGAATATTCTAAATTACTACTCTGAGTCTACTAGATATAAGAGACCCCTTCTATTTTCTCTTTATCTTCACTTATTTATCTGCACTGGACGAGACAATGCTACATGGCGCCGCCTTCTACCCCGTTCGGGCTAGGTTTCCTTACTCTTCTCTTACCTCTTTATCGCCACAAAACCTAATGGCCATATAAAGGATAGATCAGAAAAGCCTCAGTATCATTCACACAGACCCTAACTTTCTTGTATTCTATTGTTACCTGTTCCCCTTTGTTTTTAACCCTTCCCTTACCTCTTGGGAACTTTCACAACCGGTACTCACGTGTTCAGTCGGGTGGTCTGAGAGTCACCATTCACGGTTCATCCACAATCTGGTCCACACCCCAACCAAGCCGTGGCTGTCCTCAGCGAGCAGCTTTTACAGTTGAGTATTTGTGAACCGGGAACCCTTGATCCCTTCTCTTTGTGCGCACAGGCTGGTCGGCTGTGGAGGCAATGGTCTTGCTGGGGGGGCGTCCATGATCTCGCCGCACTGTACAGGCCTCAAGGCACCTGTCCCAAATCACATTGCGGGGGTCACCAAAAATGTAGGTGCCCTCCCTGTCTTTAGACATGCAAAAGAATAAATGAGACACTCCCCAGATGGGAAAAAAGGCTAAGAGGACAGTTTGCGGAAGTTCAAAAATGGTTTATATATTTGGCATCCAAAGAACTCTTCTGCCTGAGAGCACTCTGGCAAATATCACAGTTACATCACATTATAAAGGTACATCTCGTCCTACATGACGCAATTAGTGTAGGGTGTCGAAGCGGTACAGGATTGGTTAGTTAGTATAGGCACATATTGCAATGACGATATGTGTCCATCTGGATTGGTTGCTCGTTTGCCGGGAGGATGGACATCACGTGATCGGTCGCCAGTGTCCAGGAGGGGTGGAGGTCAGGTTGCTGTGAGGTAGAGTGATCACTCAACTAAGCTAACATAATACATCTTTTTGGAGCATAAACTAGATCATTACTTTGCAATGCGTTTGAACAAATCACTGTAAACCTATAAATGTCTTATATGTATTTACATCATCAATAACAGAGGTTTATATCGAACATCAGGTTAAAGAGCTTTGACCATCATGATACGGTTGTTTGAAGCTAGGGTCTGGACTTGCAAAGACTTGAAGGCATGTTTGCATTTGTTAGTATTAGGAGGCAATATATTGTAACAGGGGTCTAATGTTAGTCGGCAGTCTGCTTGGCAGGCATCATGGTGGGGTCAAATATTTGGTACTTCAAGTGAATACCTCGCAAGGACACAGGGTTACACTGGTAGTAATTTTCCAGTGGTGAGGGTGAGGGGTCATGGAGAGGTTTGTGCAGATGGATGCTTGGCTTAAGCCAGTTCACACGCAGGGCAGTGATCTCAGAGGAAGAGTGGGTTGTTACATTTGTTCTTTGTTGCAATTACCTCCGGCTTCAGCGTGAGAATGGGGCTGCAGAGTTTTCCAGGCACAGTGAGAGAAAAGGTGGGGGCCATGTGTGCTGTGTGCGCGGCGCTGAAAGAGGGAGAGAAACCTTTTCGTATTATCCCAGTGAGGCCTAGTTACCAAGATGGTGTCAAGGGGGCACAAAGAAGGATGCCTTGTGTCCTGCACGATCGTCCCATCTACGCACATGCCAACCAGTGCTGACATTGCATAAGGGCAACGGGGGCACCCCCACCATTGGAGGCACATGGTCCAAGTTTGTAATAAGGAAAGGAGGGACAGGGGGCCTACAGGCCCCTTACTCCCACACACAGTCCTCAGACTCAGTTTGGGCAGTGTCGTTTCCTTGATGCTCATTCTGGGGTTCAATGATGGGTGATTCTGAGTCAGTCCCCACATTCACCCAGTCTTCATTTGGATCTCTTTGGACCCATTTTCCCCCGTCACTGAAGGAGAAGATTTTTTTTCCCAGGATCCTCTCCTTCAAATTGGAGGACACTAACCTCCTCCACAAAAATGGGTCTTTTTGGGTTCTTTATTTCTCCTACTCATCCTCTGTTCCTTGGGTTGCAGGTCTTCGGGGGCAGGAGATTTTGCTTCCGGTTCTTGGGATTTCAGGGGCTTTTCATGGGTGAGGAAGGAAGCTTCTTCTAGGGCTTTACACCTCCCTTCCCACCGTGCCTCCTCCTCTGGAACCGGTGAGTTGTCGGGGTGTTCCCCTCGTCATTTTTCTGGAGTACCTGACCTTTGGTTTGTGGAGTTCTGCACCGCCATGTTCATCTGAGGGTTCTGTTGAGCCCTCAACATGCAACCCAGCTCCTTGGATAGGTTCTGGACCTGGCGCTCCAGTTGCGACACCCAGTCTGGTACGGGGGTCTCTGGTCAACCCTAGGTGAATCAAGGGAAGGGTAACTATCCCTTCTCCCATAGTACCCTGGGTATTGAGAATTTTGCTAACCCTCCACCTTTGGCCTCCCCTCTCCTGGATTGGGCTGTCTGGGCTCCTGAAAGCGGGGAAAGAAAGGAGGGTTGTCCTGCAGGCTGGGATTTTGTGGGTACCGGGGAAAGAAACACAACGCGTATTTGGAGGATTACTGCCCTCCTGGGGAAAGTTAGGAGGGAAGTCTCCTGAGGAAGCACTTACCTGGTTGGATCCCCCATCGGGTGGGGGGAGTCCATACATACTCAAGGATTGGTATGTTACCCTTGTATCGAGGGCTGATGTGATCAGGGGAGTAAGGGGTTCCATTTGTGGGATTACCACCCTGGCTACCACCTGTCTGGGATTGGCCCAAGGGCCTTCTGGGTCTTTTATTCAGTTTATTTGGTACAGGTATATTTTTAGCCCCTCCATCTCCAGATCCTAAATGGGGGCAACCTTCACCTCTGCCACCTTAGCAGCAGCAGGGGTGTTGGCTGGTTTGAGGGTTTTGTTTGGATTTTTGTTATCTGCAGGTTTTCGGACCTCATAAATGCGGGTCGCCTGCTCTACCACCCAGTCCAGCAATCTTTTCTCATGAAAATCCCTCACTGGGTCATTGTATATTTTGCGGGCATGGAAGAAGGTGGTGATGAACTCCCGACTATCTGTGCGCACTCTCCTGGTGGTCTGTACAAAGGCGCGTTTGAGCTCCTACACAAATTCTTGGGAGCCTGATCTTCCCCGCACTACAGATTGTAGGCCACCTTGCGTGCCTCTTGGGGGTTTCTGTGAGCAGAAAATGTTTCAAGATGGCCGCCTTGTAGGTGGACCATTTGGAGTGGTTCTGGTCCTCCAGTCCCACAAAGAAGCTTGAGTATTCAGGGGAGAAGGTCCATTTTACATATTCTATGCAATTATGGCTGTCCTTCATATGAAAAGTATCCCTCATTTGCACCTCTAGTTCTAAGTGTTCCCAAACAGAATACTTTACATTTTTATGATATGGAGGTATGACGCTCCTAATGGCCTTAATCTTCCTAATGGGATTGTTTGCCTTCTTTGTTTTAGTCACCCGAGTCCACTCGCCATCAGACACAGAGGCACTGCTACTGAAGGTCCCTTCTTGAACTTCTAGGTACTCCCCGATTCTGCGAGCTTGAGAAGGGCTTGCAGAATGTTGGGGCCTAGTTTACCTACTCCTGTGGTGCTCAGAAGTGCCTCAGACTCTCCCCTGCTCGCCTGGTTGGCAGAGTATCCCCTCCACTTCCCTAACTGGGTAGAGGTCTTCAGGATGCTCTTTTTGGGCCTTATTTTCTTTAGTTCTCCATCAAATTTAACCAACTGGTCCCTTGGAAGGCAGTATTTTAGTGGATCTAATTCCCTGACCCTCCCCTCATAGGAGTTTTCCTTGTCAGAGATACCAGCCCTAAAATGTGGGTATCTGTACAGGGAAGCCTGTCAATCAATTTCTGGGGGGTGCTGATCTGTCAGTCCCATTTTACCAAATCTATTGAATTCTGCCAGCCCCATGGCTCCCGGATCATGTGAGCCAGTATACATTAAGTTGGCAGTGTTCATGGTGTTGAATGGGTTTAAGTCCCTGAGTACAGAGATCCTGATGCTATGATCAGGGGTTGCCCTGTTCCTCTCTAACTGTTCAGGGTCCCTCCAGTTAATATTTAGTCTAGCACCCTCTTTCTCCAACATTGCTAGCTTTTCTTTTTCAGCTCCTATTTCTTGGTAATAAGCAACGATCTGAGCCATTTGTTCATCTATTAAGGCCTTACTGATCTCAATGATCCCCTCTTGCGCTGCCACTTGCTGGTGGAGCCCATCATTCTTTACACAGAGAGCCTCAATGTCTCTCTGTGCTTCCTGGACTGTTTGGGAATACTGGGACAGTTTCTGCTGCAGGAGACTCACCTCATGAGTTTTAGCTTCTTTGGTCTGGGTGTTCTCTTCCAGAGCAGTCTCTACCCGTCTGGCGTGACCCAGTAGCTTCCCATACTCTATCTTTGATTCATTAAGCTCCTAGAGGGCTGACTCTCTTCCCTCTAACTCGGTTTTTAACTTGCTTATTTCCTGGCCTAGGGCATCTTTCTCTTGATTTAGGGTGCCCCACTGTTCAGCCAGGCCATCCCTTTGTTTTTTGATGGCATTGGATTTCTGGCACTCTTCATCAAATTCTGCTTGAGAGTGGAGGTCTCTCAAGATTAACTTATTATTTTCCTCTTTGAGTTCATATACATGATTTTGTAGAGTAACTATCTGCTATGTGTAGGCCCTATTATAATTTAACAGTTGAGCCAGCTTGTGTTGACTCTCTTCGAGAGAGTCAACCCTTTCTTTACACTCCTCTTTCAATGCCTATAATTGGGTGTCTTGATATGCATTATTGTGCTGTAGGTGGGCCAAATCCTCTTTTAATTTGGTGACATAATCTTTAGATTCTGCCTAAAATTTCTTGGCTTTTTTGTAATCTTTGTTCTGCTAAATCAAGATCAGTCTGGATTTTATCCAATAATTCAATTTGATTCTGTGCCAGAACTGTGTATTCAACATGCTTTTCCCATATCACTACCATGTGGAGATATAGGTAGGCCGCAATTCTGGCAGTTTTGCTTTGCTCCTCTTAAATTTTTGAGGCATTGTTCTGCCATGTATCCAGGTTCATGGCGGTGACCTGTTGCGTGATTTCCTGTAGCCAAATATTTCCATCCTGTTCTGGCCACTCAATAAGGGGCAGCAATCACCAATGGGGTGATAAGAACAATAGGAATGTAAACAATGCACTTAGTTTAACCTTCTATTGACAATTCTACAAAATACCAGGGAATAGAAGTACTTTTTGATTTTAGGTAAGATAGCACTGGGGTTAGAATGTCCACCTGCAATGTTCCCTCAACCAACAAATAATTCTAAGTGGGTGAACAGAAGCAGCAGGTAATCAGGAATGACAGACAAGAAACAGAATTTAAATCTGACCTTCACTCTCCAAACAAGAGAGAAAAACGAATTTCAACCCTGGAAATGCTAAACGGACACTCAGAAATGGATGAATAAATGAATGAATAGGTATAACTCTTGAAACATAAACAATTAGTTACTGGAGCAACACTGGAATGATACTAGCAATCACAAGCAATGCATTGAGCAAAAGCATACAATTCGAAATCGAATGGAAGATTGAAAACAGTTTATAATCAAAATGACACGTTGTAAAATTAACACACTTTTGCAAATCCCGCCTGAATTAACCAAAATGGTTTTTAATAAAATGGGTGAAATATTGTATATCGGGGTGCTATTGACCATAGGTACAATATGGAATTGAAATTAGGTCTCTAGCTGGTAAATTGATCGAGTTATGCAAGATCTAGTGAGATTGCGTTTTTGAAAAAACGAAGGAGCAAAAAAGGAACAGAAATCAATTTTGACAAGGATAGTTTTCCTCTACACCATGGCATTCAGGCTACGCTACCAGATTGAGACACAGTAAGCTCCGGGTTTGATCCATGGAATCAACCCTATCACCTCCACACCAACCCTGGCGGACGCAGTCCGATCACCCGAGGTAGGACTAAGGGCTTAAGATTTCACATGACAAAATTATTAAAGAAGTTGGCACTAACAAATGGAATCAAAGGCAAGGTTTCAAGAATGATTTTTGACAATATTACAGTTATTAGGATAAGTATATGACAACTTAAAATAGGAACTAAGGACAGGGCAAGGCAAGGTATAGTATGATTTTCTATGGTTCCTATTGATACTCACAGTCCACTATTAGTTTGGTTTTTGGACAGTCGGCAGTTCTGGTCGCCACACGGGTCTGGTCTAACACAGGGTAGCCGGACAAACTCAGCGGGACAGAGTCAGCTGGGCAGGGACTAGATACCAAAGGATAGTTCTTCTGGACTAGCAATTCTGGTTACTGTATACTACAGGGCATCAGGAGAGCAGGATGGCAGCAGCATGCAGTGAGTGGCAGCAAGCCAGGATAATTCAGGATGCTTCCCAAAACACCAAAGCGATTCCCTTGGTTATGGGGATTATTTTAGATTTGAGGCCTAGCTGAAGCAGGATCAGCAATTGCTTGGCCTTGTGGTTGGGATCTGGAGTTTAGATGGATAAATGCAAGATGAAGACAGGAACAGACAGGAACAGGATGCTGGCGTAGGAATCAGGAATCAGTGTGTCCAGTGTGTTGTCAGGGGCTCTTATTTATAATGCCAGATGACATCATCACAGTATATCACAGGGACAGGCTTTACTATACACACCCCTAACAATAGGATTGGGCAAGGGTAATAATCTCTGCCTTGCTCTCTGCTGGTTGGATTTCTAAGAGAATGATGTCAGGTTTATGAGGCGAGGTTTACAATGTCCAGAAACTCCGACATTTACTTTGCTGAAAATCTGATTTTGCCAAAAACATACAGTTATACACTTGCAATCTCTTGGCAAATTATATCCACAGGTTACATATGATGTGCAGCACAGCTTAGTCCAAACCTCCAGTCTGTGCGACCTTGTTTCACCTTTCTGACACATTTTGGTAAATTTACACCTTAAAGATTTGGCCTAAAATTCCACAATTTTAAACACAAATGTGAATTGTCCCCAGGGATGTATGTACAAACTCTTATGTTTGCCACATTAAAACTTTCCTTGGAATTGGCCATATTTTGTAACTTCTGTTCCCCTTGCGGCAATGAGTTCTACCAAGTTTTAAAAGATGGCCCACAGAATTAGATTTCACACTGTCAACTTTAAAATTTCTGCTAAATCTTGCTACAGAAATAAGAGTCTTTAAAGTTTCTTTGTAACATAGTCTATGGCACCAAAAGGTAGTGCCTGTGTAACTTGATCCTGTTTTTTTTTCCTTCCTTCAACTGCAAGCAGCTGTAAATTCCTTGCAGGAAAGGGGTTTTTCCAGTCTTAATTGAAGGTTTTATTGCACTTTTACACTTAACAGGTGAGTGTTCCAGGACTGCTATTGTCCCAGCCTGGAGCACAGATGAATGTCTGATGAGCATGTGAACTCTCATTGTCCTAACCCATTCACAGTTTTTCAAGCTAGCACTTCACACTTACGTGTCCTGGATTTAGGGTGTATCTCCCTTCTTAGGAGGAGTTTCATAGCTGGCAACTGGAATCACAGGTTTTTCTGAGATCTTCCAAATCCAGCCTATGTGTTTTAAACTGTTTAATTTCTTGCTATGGGTCTTGAATTAAACCAACCTATGACAGAAGATATCCTATGTGTGTATTGTCACCACTAACATAACTCCTTTTCATTGCTAAGTAAGCAGGCTTTCATTAACAATTGAGTTTTAAACAGGTAATTTGCGTGGAAAACTGCTATCATTTCTTTCTTTAATTCGGTTTGCAGCTCCTCAGATTGCCACTGTCTTGGCAGCTGTAGTCATTTTCCTTGCATCAGGACTGTTAGCTAAAGTATAGATACAATTCTCCTTGACCTGGCTCAGAGAGTAAAAAGTCTCTTTGAACTGCTGCACCTGGATACATTTTATCAAGAAATAAACGCGTGTTTCCCGTGCGAGTGAAACTGAAGTTGCTTTTGATTTCTCTGAGAGTTAGTTTAACTGAGCCTTTTTACTCACAGTGGTTTCAGAATGACAGATGAAATTGGCTGCAAAGCAGCATTTTGAAAGGGTGAAAATGGTTTCATTTTTAAGGGGATTTTGGCTTTTGCAGCAATTGCAGGCTTTCCTTTTCACTTGATTCCATATATGTTTCAGAACACACTGGCATATTGTTCAGGGTGTCCCCTTGTCCCATTTTTCCCAAAGTGTGTGAGGCAAGATACTGCTGTCCTTTTTCTGTTGTTGCTGCCAAAAGCAGTTTTGAGGTCCGGGTGCGCACAGGAGCCAGAGCAGCCAGGTTACTGTTTCTCGCACAAAGGCAGCACATTGATGTAAGGAATTGCAGTCGAGTGGGTCAATATATCCCACACACGAGGGCTCCAGCCTATTACCCCCTGTTCCAGTTCTCAGAGTGGGGTGCGAATGCCATAGCACTCCGGGTTACCAAAGCAGTGACCCCGTGGTGCTAATAAATAAAAAGTATGACACACTGCATGTGTCTCATTCAATTAATAAAAATACTTATCCAAAATGGCCACCATTGCTGTAAAAGACGGAGCACTGTACGGGGTCCCTCTTCTATTACCATGGTGGCTGGAAAAGCAGGGAGAGAAGGTGTTGTCATCGCAGCGCCAGCGGCTGCCACTACATTCAGGTAAGTGGGACTGGGGAGGGGGGTTGGTAAAAGTAAAATAAAAAACATGAAAAAAGTGGTTGGGGGAAAATAGCGGCCCATACAGGGGCAGACAGTCTGTGGGCTCCATGGAATGCGGGCTGAGATTAGTGGTTACAGCCCAAGTTTCCTGGAACCTGAATGGCTGCTCCCCCAACCATGGGTGCTAATGTGCAATAACTGGGCTGTCATAGTGCCCCATCAAACCATGTTTGCCCTTAAAAAAGGGTTCCCAGTGGAGGGAGTAGTGTGGGGGATCCCACAGCTGATGAATGTAAAAGGAAAGAAAGCAATGTGTCCATGCCAACAGATAGAGAATAAGGATTTTCAGCACGAAGGATCAGACTTTTACCATGTAGGCATTTGCGGGGCTCGCCACCTAAGTTCTCCTGAAATTATGTGAGAATCCATGATCAGCATTCATACAGATCAACTGGGGAATCGGCCATAACAAGCCTGATCCGCAAATGCAGAGATGGTTGTACTTTTTATAGCAGAATATTGCTTATCAAGTGAACAATGTTGTAAGTTGAATAAGCTTGAAGTGCCTTATATACAAACCTCTAAAGGGTTACTACAAACAGTACTGAGCATACAGAAGTAGTTGTCAATGTGGCAACATTGTGCTTAATCAAAATACAAGTGCATAAATATAAATATGAATAACTATATATGTGATGACAACATTGGGCATCAAGACTTCATCCCACCATCCGACTGCCCTTCCAATGTTTTAAAAAATTGTGGAAACTTAAGCACTGACACCAGAATGAGGACAGAATTCACTGGCAAATTAGTGAAAGCATCTGAGTGGCAAGTCCTTCCCCCAAGCTGGGTATTAACAGAAAAAAGGCACACCCTGCCAAAGAAGTTAGTTGAAATACACCAGTAGTGTCTATCATCACCAACATCATCATGTTTATTTTGGACAGAAGTGTCCTTCATATCTGTGTGTGAATACAAATTGCTTGCAATATAAACCATTGTTAATTATCAAGAGATGTGATCTACTAATAGAACTTCTTAAAACAGCTGTACATATAATATACAATGTACAAAACATGTTAAACACTTGAAAGGACTCATGCTCACGATCCACAAGTCATGTGTTCTTTCAAGTATTCATCAAGTATTAATTTAGTTAAAGCATGTTCAAATAGTGATTACCATAACATAACATTTTGCCTTGGTTTCTGGAAATGGTTTGGGTACATTTTCTGTAGCTAACGTTCAGTACTTTGGTGAACAAATGTGAGTCTGTTGAATAATAGTTTGTAATAGGATAATTTAGGGTGATTGAAACGCATGTTTGTGAAATCTTTCTATGTTATTGGATACAGAAGGATTTATGGGTAAATCAGTTGCACATTGGGCACATAAGAGGGGCATGTTGATTTGAGACTAAACTACAACATTATTTAGAATCACTGTTTGATAGAAATTCGGTGCCATACATCATTGCAAGCACACATATGAACCTACATAAATAAAGCAGAAAGGATGTTTTTGTTTTGGCTGGTGGTGAACTTTTGTAGTTCGATAACTGTGTATGTTTTTCATATATCAAGCCTTCCTTTAGACATTGGAATAATGACAATCCGGATTTAAACACAATTTCCAAAGTTAGGTCAGGAGCCAATAGCTGATATTGTGACTTATTACGAGTAGGGTGGTGCAGACAAAAAGTTACAGCGATGGAATTATCATCACTTGTGTAGAATGGCGACACTATGTGTGTGGTGGTCATGTGCATGAAGTACCTACAGTGCTTGATTGGAGCTATCTCCTTCACAATAGAAGCAAACACTGGAGAAATTACTGAGGTGGAGTTACCACCTGCAGTAATTGGGTCCGAAAATAGCATTACGATTGGCAATCTGCCACTTGTAATCAAGCATATTTTGCCTGACTGCAAGTTGCATCAATCGTTTGGTAAAGGACATAGACGTGTTCTTACTAGCAACGTACACACAATATACATCTGGTGGCACAGAAGCATATTAATACATGGCCTAATGCTGTGTGCATACACATTGCTTCACCTGTACACACATTGCACATATGCAAATATAGATTAAACTGCGTTGAAAGGGAAGGAACTCCAACAAGCCGAGTTGGAAAATGCAACAGGTGAGTAGCCATAGGCGAGCAAATGCATAGCCAGTTTAAATAAGCAACCTACCTGCACCAAAGAACATGGAGATTCAAGGAATGTGCCCTATTCCAAACTGGCATGAATCATATTTGGAACTGTGGTAAACGTGCATGGACTACTAATATTTTAATAATACATCAAAGTATTTCACTTCAATATTATTGTTTCTGTTTTATTCATTAATCCCCTACAATTGATTTGCAATGCAAAAGGGGATCGGCAAATTGATGCATACATCTCTGTGCCTTTCGTTCTATGTTTGCAAGTCCCTGATTCCCAATTGAGACATGCAAGTATTAGGTGGACTAGCTCTGGGCTGAGGAACCCACAGACATCCTTTCTATGCACATCTCATTATATGATTGGTCCTGGTCCTGGGTATGCATGGGGTTATTGACTTCACATGGGACTAGGGCTGGATTCAGCATTTGGGCTGGAAAGGCACCTTTCAATGGTGTTGTACAAGTTTGCCCTGCTTCGTATTTAAGCAGTGCAAGCAATACAACTCTGGCCTTGTTGCTTTACTGTTCCACAGGGCACTCACCCTGTGCTTTCAACAGGTTGCCAGGACAATGTGAGAAAAACGAGAGTCATCCATGATGAGTTTAATGTGATGGTTCCTATTAAAACACTCTCTGCACTCCCAATGCACTCCCGTTTAGGTGGAGTCAACATGTGGACCACTACCTGTTAATATCAAAAGCAAAAACCATCAAGGTTATTCTGGCTAATTAGCGACCCATTCAATGTATCTATTTCCTGTATATAAAAAGTTGTATTCAATGCAGTTTATGTATACAAAAAAACGATTTAAAACTTACACATAATCAATACATGATACAGTGTTCCTTAGGAATGAGAATACAGTACATTACCTGTCCATACAATTTACAGTTCAAAATGTTTTGTTCATTCACGAAATACAGCCCCTCTTGCTACTCTTGGACTATCTAAGTCTATCTGCCTCCTTCACTCGGCTGATTGTTTATATTTAACACTGCTGTATTATCAGGTTGTCAACACAACAGTGTTTAGCCTTATGAGCGATTGAATAGTGCTCTTATTACAATGGCCTTCATCAGGGCAGAGGATTATGTACCTATCTCTCTCATGAGAGTTCCTGTGGTCCAATATTGTAATGTAACCGTGACACACGACCAATCTAGTCCATCAAGATAATTCAAGACTATAACTGGAGGCTTGTAACTACCTCCATTTATATGTTTTTTTTTCCTAGCTAACTCCTTAAAGTAACATTGACCCGCTAATACATAACATACATAAATAAGGAATATGTGAAATAAAACTATTGTGGATATAACTATGCCTTTTCCTCCTTATTACTTTACATACTGGTGATAATGACTATCATTGGTTGAGAAATGAAACTGTGGGCATTAGCACCTCCAGTGGTTTACAGTTATTTTAGATTTCTAAATCTTCAGTATTCAACAGCAATCCCAAATGCCAAACATGCCACCAGATCTATTAAATTGTCCTTTAGAAATGCAACACTGTTGCAGTGGACCTGCATTATGACTCCTTGAACATTAAAGTGACATGGGTCCCAATGGCAAAAGCTAAGGCAACACTGTGAAGCAGCCTTTGAGCGTAGGCTACATCTTTAGGAATGTTTTCCTCAAGCCTGGAAGGTGGTAATCCTAAAGGCAACTTGTAAATGGTCTGTCAAGTGCAGCTTAAAGGGTATGGGCGTGGGTAACTATTCAAGACGTTGCAACTGAATATGTGTTTCAAAATCACTGGATAATTGAAGCATACCTTTGAGAGACATGACACGTTTCTTCGCTCTTTATCCTGCAACATTTGAGAGGAAACAATGTGGCATTGTGATTTATGGTGAGTTTTGTAAATGGCAAGACCCCTTTAGGACATTGTGACTCACAACATGAGTGTGTTAATCCTTCCGATTTATGAAATGATGACCCAGCTTTCTCTTACACATCTGGTCATCATTGTTTCATCAAAATAAGGACTATGACCCAGCCTTTCTATACAGCTTTTAAGAGAAGATATGCACATTTTGATGCATACCTACACAGATAATAATAAATATAAAACACTGTGCTAATAATGTTCCCTGGGTACATACCACTAAGGGTGATTTTTTTTAAATGGATATGTCACACACCGGATTTTGATAAAGACACCAGCATTCCAGTAGACCTTCAATAATTTGAGTTGCATTGGATTACATGATGCACTTCAGTAAACTACTGAAATGCAGGAAGCACTTGAAAAACTACATACTCAATATCTAAGCATTAATCCATTTTAGTGTTACTCATATTCATATCTGCTCCAATCTTTCTGCTCGGCCAGGAGTCTTGGTGCTCCTTTTTTTGTCATAAAGGTTTACAAGTACAGAGGAGTCAGTTGCAACATGGAGTACTGGTCACCAACATTGAATATTGAACACATACTGCATCCTTCCCCAAATACAACACAAAAACCCTGGATTGATGTATTTCTTTTCTTCATCACTTCACTTTCACCTGTAGGGGAGCATAAAGAAGCAGTGCATTCTGCCTGAATCTAAAGTGAGAGGCATTAAAATAATGCCTTGCTTCATTCACATGTTGTACCTTTCTTTAATAACCAAGAAAAGGGTGTAGCAGTGGAATGCAAATAGTTAAACTGCTCACCATAGGATTAGAACCCTAAATCCAGCTTGGATCTCAGCACAAATTGAACCTTGATATAGAACTGCATAGGTAAAGATGCACTTAAGGCTCATTGGATGGCCTGTGACCAAAGTTGAACCCAAAGCAACGTTATACTTTCATCTGAAAAATTGTATCTTGCTGTCTTGAGATAAAGTATTGTACAGAACTCAACAAATACAGATTGGAGGTTGGGAAATGCAAAGCAGTGTTGCTTATAATCATTAACAAATTCACCTTAAAAATAGAGGAGAGAAGAATGCAATAAAGCCAAGGATTTTTGCGCTGGTTTCTACATCACTGGGAAAATATTGTTAAGTTCATTAACAGCTTGATTCATGAATTTGAAATGTTAATAACAAAAATGCCATGTGTTTCCATTGTCAACAGTACGCAAAATCAGAGGTATTATCCTGTATGTCAGAAATATACCGTGATTCACTTGTAAACGCAAATAGTATACGATTCACAGAGCATTTTTAATGGGATTGTGCCATTATAAAATGCTTTTGTGAATCAGGCCCAAATATTGGTGTAACCTATGTAAGCCATTATAAGAGGAAGTGCCTTATTGTTTAAATCTGCGTGGCCAACTATGGTATTCTCTTGTTGCTTTGGCAGTGCTGATTTCCAAATGAACCTGACAGCAAGCACACGTTTTCTATTTATCTCTACACACCTGGTTGAATCTGGGTGGGGTTGAAATTACATTACACTAGAGAAAGACATTAAACTCCCTGTAACTGAGATTGGTGACCAGGACCCTTTTGTGCCCACCTGGCTTCTGGCTCCCCACCCCCAATCGCCGTCAACCTCTGCCCACTCCTGGCACTTGCCATAGGCGCCCACTGCCCTCTGTTATCACATGTCTGCACTTACTTATTGGCTGTTGACCCCTCTGGCAACTTTTCAAGGTCTGTGGTTAATGAGATGCCTCCCATTCATGTAAAGATACCTAAAGGGAATTATATGTAAGGAAAAATAAATGTAACATTTACAAATGTGCCTCACCCATGGCCTTTCTGCAAATATAAAATCTAAACTGTTTACATGTCAACCCGGCCTGCAAAAGCCATGTCCAGCTTCAAAGTAAGATGATTACACATAAGATCCAAACTTTGAATTAGATCTCACAATAAATTTTCCAGCTGCAGCCATTAAAGGCTATTAAAAAAAAAACGAAGTCCCTCTCATTTGACTCAGTTCCGTCATTTACTACAGGCAAGACAAGACACCATTTTTTATCTCCATTTTGAAAACAAAAATGCACACTTTGTATTTGAAAATGACATTTCAGATCCCAAAACACGAATTTTGATGTAACTTCACAACTGTTTGACTTAGAAAAAAATGAAAGGGCTGTTAAAAAAAACCTCAAATTCTCCTCTACAAATTGGCATAGCACTATTTATTAAACATGAATACAATTATAAATATTGCTAAATATGTCATTATGTTTTGCACCTATTTATGCCACAGATCCCTCTATTTGTGAGGAACATGGGGACCCAGAAATCCACATGGCCTTGATGTATTATGTTGCTATGATGAAATATGGAATAAAATATGAGTTTCACTTCAAATGTGTGCAATTCATTCAGCCCCTCCCTGTCACTTGTTTAGAAATATAATAAATAATGACTCAAAGGTGAATATGACAATCCCCCAATGTAATTGGCCAGAGGCCCCCTAGAACCATGTTGCTGCTATGTTTCAGGAGTAGGTGGACTTGGACAGACTTCCACTGGGTGGGGGGCTAGTTTTAAATAGAATGTTTGAGCATGCAAAGAGGGAATTCTCTCTGTGACAAGTTGACTTCTGCCCTGCACGAGTAGAAAATGAGTGGAGGATAAAATGCCCTCTCAGCTCTGTAGGAAGAATGTAGGCTCTGCATTTCAACATCCACATTCAGAAAAGTTTTGAATTTTAACTAGGGCCAAGAGTGTGAGACACATATATATATATGACCCAAGAGTCTGAGTCTCAGGGTGAATTTAAATAGATGCTAATACACAGAACACATGCTAGAAAATGATCACTTTGCTCCATGATGCTATTGTAATGGGCTGAGTTGCACTAGAAAATGAAACTAACTTCAGACTAACATACTAGTCTACCCAAAGCCATTTAACATATAACTCCCATAGTAACATGTAATGCAAATCAATCCATTATATAAACTGGATGCAGGTTAATGGAAATGCATGATGCTCTGGAAATGGAAAACTTTAAATGTGCAGGATTGAAGCTGCGCTGTCTTGTAAGATGTGGAATGTGAATATCCGTTCTGCTAAAAACAGTACATTGTCTTGAGGCAGGAAGCGCAAGAGAGATGTACCAAGTTCTCTTCAGCAAGGCAGTTTGTATTTCGGGTAAAGGCAAAGAGGAAATCACGTTTTATTTTAGTGGGATGATCTTGTCAAGGGGAGGTGCTTTTTGAGTGACAGAGGGTTTTGTCAAAAAGGTTTGAGGCAGAGAGGGCTGGTCATTCTTTCACTCACTGACAAAGGAGGCAGAAGTGCTGGAAGGAAGAGAGGGCTGGTTCCTGGGCAGAGTCTCCAGGGCTCTCCTGATTTGGCAGTCCTTAGAAGAGCCGCAGTCAATTGACCTTATCTGTGATTGACCCTGGGTCACTGCCAAGCTGAGTCAGGGAATATTGACAAGAGACCTAGGTAATTATGCTGTTAATTGAGGGGTGTGTGAAGTGGCTGTTTGAGACTATGTAGCTTAGGTTAAATAATTCAGTTCATTTTTAGGTGCTGCATTTGCAAAAAGAATTTAAATGAGCATCTATAACTGTGTTTATATTTCTATAGGTTGTAGTCTGCCAGCTTTGTTGCGAACCTCACGGCTGACAACAGGCAGAGCTCTGCACTTTATCTCAGATAAAACCTTGTTTATGTTGTGAAGTATAACGTGGGCTCACATGCCATTCATTCTGTGTAACTTGCATAATTCTAGTTTATGATAAAGAACAATAATTCGAAAAAAGGTTATTTAGTTTCAGTGTATTTCTTCTGCATTCAGACTCATTGATTTGGCATGCATAGAGAGATAGGAGGTGCGTTAAGAAACATCTCAAAACAAAGTTAATCACATTACATTGTTTTCCTTTGAGAAGCTGCATTAATGTTTTGTATTTCATTTGCATGTTTAATATAATCTGAAACACAGACAAAAGGATATAAGAGTGATATTGTACATAACATATCACAGGAGACCGTGAGCCAATGATTCAGAGTGTAATAAAACTGGTATTTGTTTACCGTTAGTGGCCCTGGTGAAATAATTATTAGGCAGTGTTCTGAAATTAGTCTCACCATTACAAAACTACCCCAATAAATGTACCAAAATATATTGGCAAGAGGTATGAAAATAGCACCATACCAAATATACCGCAAAATACCACGAGATAGTTATAACCCAAAAAATATCCTACAGATTTTGTACGTTGGCTGGGAAACTTTAAAATAATGACTGAGTGTGACCTTCCATCCTAAAGCATAACCATATTGTGCACTCATTAATTGAATTAGTGCTGTGAGGTAGTGCAGTATTGTCTGCTGACTTGACTTTCATCATAGTGTCATTGACAATAGTGCCGCCATGTCCCAGATTCAGGCTGAGTTCTCTGAATTGTCAGATTACCTCAAGACAAAGCTTTATGCCCATGCAATTTGGTCCTCAGAAAATGTGACAATATGGAAAAGCATGATTACCACAGAGGTAAAAAAGGAGGCTTTTAAAGTGTTTTCTATGAAAGAAGCATTGTACATGTGTGTCTCCTTTGGTTATTCCGAATGACAGAATGCACAGAGGAGAAAAACTGCATTATCAGACTGTGCGCAAAACTTTGGTTTCTGCTTCACAGATCCATAAAGATGTCAGAGAAAGACAGTGAAGTCATCATCAAATTACAGCACAGCTTGGACAATGAATGTGATCAGGTGCAGCAATTAAACATAGAAATAAAGCAGAGGGAGCTAGACACAGATTTACAAGCCAAATGTAGCGATTGCGGTACTAAATTGGCTCAGAGAGAGAAACAACTCAATGAAAGTGAGCAAGAATTAACCAATTTAAAAGCAATATTGCATGATATTAGACAAGATAATGATGTTGCAGTTTCCAAAATGCAAGCTCTTAGAGCAGATGACAGGGAGAAAGACAAAGAACTTTTAAATTACTGGAAGAAAATGAAAAAAAGGACCAAAGCATTTAATCATTCTCAGACACAAATAAATGAATTGCAAGCAATAATCAATAAGTTCAGGGATTAGAATTCTGCTCTCTGTCATGACGCCGGATAAGTTCATGGACCATGCAAGAAACTGGAAAAGCAAATGTTTAATCTCAAATCTCAGTCAAAGCAACATGGTGCTACACTCCCTGGAGCTGAACTCAATCACTGCCCTACCCATGGAAATTTAACAGCAGTTGTCCCCTTGGCCAGACCTGGTTATACCCCATTTTAGGGTTTGAATTACCTGCAAATATTGACACACATTCTTACACACAAGAGAACAAGAATGGGCGACAAAATGAGACATACCAGAATGCACCATGCAGTCCTATAAAAATTATGAAATCTATCACAACTTTGATTAAACCATTCAAAAAGGGAGGTGATTATTTCATGATGGAAGACTCTTCAGAGACTTCATGATATATTCATAGCGCTCCAGATTCCTAAGGAACAATATAGACAGTACTTTCACCTCACCCTAAATGCAGCATCTGCTAGTATCATTTTGTGATCTCAAAGAACCGGAAAATGAGTCATAGGCAGACTTTGAGCATTCTCACCATCACGCTCTATGCAGTATGCCAAGAAAGCCACATCTACTATGACAGCAAAGCAGAATGAGTCACCTCGTCAGTTCTTTCTCTCTTTGATGTGACCTTTAACCCTAACTCTGCAGAATTTAAAACTGCATACTTTTATGGGCTCCAAATAGAAATTGTTCCCCAGTTAATTTGTGAATTTGATAGGGAAAAATGTGTCCAATGGATAATAGAACAGGGGACAAACTGTATGAAGTGATATTTGGTCAGACACAGGAGGGGTGTAAGAATAAAGAGACAAAACCAAAGTCTAAGGAATCCACACCAGTGATTTTAGAGGTAAAATCTGTAAAGTTGCCGCTAGAATCAGCCCAAAATCACGCAAACAATGACATGACAGCTAATCAAAGTAACATACCTCCACAGAGGATATCACCCCAAACTCCTATGTTCCAATCCATCGATCGCAGTGATAGATGTTCTTACATTAGTCCTAAATATCCTGGTTGTTCTCCCATAGTGGCATTTTGCCATGATATGCCAGGCCTAAGTAACAATTACAATCATCCATACCAGACACTGGGACCCCGGAGTAGATTTGACCCTAATACAATGGTATATTGACACCAAGATATGTGGATAGATCATTGAAAATGGAAACCAGCATAGAGAACAGTTCCCACCAAATGAAAGACAAAATATGAATTATGTCCCTCGCCAATATAATCAGTCACCACTAATAGTCGACCATGGTCAAAGGATGGTCACTCCACGTCCAAAAGCAACAGTGAAGGTGCAGAGGGCCATACGAGTGATCTTGTGTGGAGGAACAACAAGTGACTAGCTAATCATCTCTGCCCTGATAAAAACACAGAAGTCCATGAATCGCCCTTGCCTAAATGTACAGAATTGCATGCTGATTTAAAAATGAGAAAACAAACTAAATGAAAGTGAGATAGGGAATTTCAAGACACACAAAAAGGGAGTGTGGTTCAATATGGAGTTGAACCAGACCATTCAGGTGTGTGAAGATGAAGAACAGAAAGGGGAAAATGAACAAGAAAAACCCAAAGAACAGTTTATTCTTAATTGATCATCAAAATACTGTTGATACCCACACAGAGAGACAAACTTCCAGCATTGCCTGCAAATTAAAACCAGGCACAGTGCACCACACCACCTCCACTTCTTTTATGTCAAAACTGTTAGCCACATTCCTAGATTTAGCATACTTCGCCAAACCATTCACAAATATATCTCCAACCACCAACACCCTGACTTTCTCCACCTCTGCCATCTTCACTATACACAGCCTCTCTCAAGACAAAGCAGAACCTCAACACCTGATTGGCTAATCCCCAAAATACACTCCCATTTCATGCTCAGAAGCCCCGGATGTGGCACGTCCTGTCCGCAAACAGCTGTTGTGTTCACAGAGTGCATAACACTGGGGCAGACCTTCTACCCTTTCAACTTCACTCTCTGCACCATTACCTCATTTGCTATTGTTAAGCAGTCACACAACCATCCACCAATCACATCCAAGAACTCTACATCTAACTATATCATCACAATTCAGCACTTTAGATGTGCTGTTGATCACTCTGAGTACAATTGGACTATGATTGCAAAGCACCTACAGGAACAACTACTTTAAAACTCTCTGAGATTTCTGCTTGCAGATTCATGCACATCCACATGAATGAACACAAACTACAGGTATGAATATTTTCTGCACAGTACATGTAAAGCTCTTGTATAAATGCATGTAAACAGGGTAACTGCCACTTACCCTGTATAACCTGTAAAAAAAGCTTACTGTCATTTCTCCCATCTGCTATGAACAAATGTTGCTTGTAAAGCTGTCTGCTCTCCACATTTTTATTTACCCACATTACTATCTGTAATGTGCAAACTGTTGTTCTCTTCATGTATTCTGTCATTTGTGTAACCACTGCCACCTATTTATCCACATTTCAACTATACTAGCAGTGCATAGGATGTACAAACACTTTCCTTTTTATACATTCTGGATATTTTACATACAATCTATCATTTGAACTTCCTTTAGGAATGATTATAATAGTAATCAGACAAAACACACACAGCTGTTTAAGTGTCATTTCCCTTCAGTCTGCAACGCAAGCACCACACCCTTCCTTGCAACCCTTATTTTATTTCCGACTCTCCCATCTCCAAGCACCACATGATCACCCAGTAGTTTGCTAATCACCTGCAGTCTGGTAAACTTTCTTTGTCCCTTTGCCACTTTTCCAGGTTTTCTTATTTGAACCTTCTCCCCTACAACTATCCCGGGGAGTAATAAGCTGCTGAACCCATCAAATCCTTCTGCTTTATTTCCGACACCTTCACAAATGCGTACATTACATGCTTTTCCCCACTGGTCCTGCCATTTACCCTGTTTTAATAGCAAGAAAAGCATACAGTTATTTCTCCTATCTCCTAACATCCAATAACACTGTCTTAAAAAGCCAAGTGTGCTCTGTGTGCTTACGATTGTGATAATTTCGAAGGCACGTTCAACTGACAGATTCTAAGTAAAATATACATAATGCACATAGACAAAGGAAAGTGCATCTACATGCTATGCACAGTTATCTGAAAGCAATACTATTGCAAAAACAAATTCATATCTACATTAACAACAGTGCTATTAACACACATATGTTCTAACTTCTTTCTTTCAAAATTGCAGTGAAGACCACTCTCCTGAAAACCAGCAGCATCTGAAGTACAAACCAGAACCCAGAAGAAACCTATTCTTTCCATCCAAAAAAATAAATGTAATACTGCCATAATGTTCTACCTGTTACTCAAACACTGTTGAATTCTACTATTGTAGAACAAACAATTGTATTAACGCTGCAGCATTAGATTCAGTATTGCTGCTTGCCCCTCAGCAGCTGCATACTTTGTATTGTCATCTGAACAACAGTATAGTAACACACAAATACGAGAATAGCCTTCCCAACCTGAATCAACAGCCCGTTGCACAATCACACACCTCAACATACATGCTTACCATCATACTCAGACACTCATGCACAAAGCACACATACATTACACAACATCCCAACCCACACATTCTTTTTTTCTCCAACAGACCCCAAAGAATGCCTACCAAAAAGCAACTCCATAGAAAGCAATGAAGAAGTAGACAAAATCTAAATAAAAGTGTCCAAACTTAGCATCCACCTCTAGCCGAATTTGTACAAAAAGTTCAAACAAAACAGCTAATATAGTCACTAAGCGAAACAAAACCAGCTTCCAGTAAAGAAAATTTGCCTCCTCTTTCAAAATGTAAAATGAAACAGAAAGTGATTAACAAGACTGCAACTACCAGTAGTGCTAACACTGCACCTATAAATCTTGATGTAGCCACAAGTAAGCATACCAAAAATATTATTTTACAAAAAATGTTCTGCCACAGAGTACTTCAGAACCTTATAAAAACAGGAGAGAAATCACTCACAACCCTTAAAACCTACCATAGAAAGTTAATCGTGGAAGCTCTCATAGACAGTGCAATCTTTCTCAAAAGGAAATTATTTATTTTAGTTTTAAACAGAATGAAACCACTAACAAAACTAAGTATTAAACTACAAAAAATACTTTTCAATAAACAGAATATCAACAAAGATAGCTTCGCAAACATCTGTGGAGGTGAATGGACTCACACCACCAGCACAGAACCATATTTCAATGAAGAAGCATACAAATAAAAGCAAATGAACCCAATTGGCATACATAGCAGTGGACAAGGTTATGAAAAACTTAAGAATACCATTGAGGAACATGAAATGTTGCTAACAAACATATCCCCAGAAAACTTAGTATCAACTCTCCATTCCACTGAACCAATCCGTCCAGTCTACAAATGGATGTGCACATCAATGTGCAACATGGCCAATCTTTCAGATCTTTACGCCAGTTCCTCAGTCAGTATGTGAAAGGCAAAGACAAATTGAAAATAAAACTATTACAAAGACTCCTGTCCAGGGAGCAAATACACCAGACTACAAGGACATTCATTAGCCTGCATTTCTGGACCTATTTGCAAAAGCACCTTCCACCATATCAAAATGATATCAACACACCATTCAAATATAAGAAATCTGGTTCATAAAATTTACTGTGCCAAAAGTCCTGCTTTAGCACTAGCCAATTTAAATAACAATCTTCTACATGGTACAGCCAAAGAACTACTCAAAGAAATAGAGCATATCCAGAGAAAATATTTTGGAAGTGAAAGCCACTTACAAAATACAATTGCTTTACAACAGACTAGCAACAACTTTACAGATAGCAACCTTCTATTACACACATAGCAAAAAGAAATACTTAAGTTTAAAAGTACATCTGCTGAAGTACCAAACCATGTTTGTGTGTTTTGCTGCAGGACTTTTTATAAGAATAGCACAATAACTGTAGACACAATGTACAAAATAGAAGACGATGAAGATTCCAAGTGGTTCCAATTAGCTCTCTATCTAACAGCAGAAAACAAATACAACATTACTAACCCCTTAATACTTTGCAGTCACTGCAATACTTGACAACAACCATACACCTTCACGTGCTATCACAAATAACTTGGAATTATTCCCAATAGAAAAACCCCTGCAACAACTTAACTTGTATGAGAGCATCATAATTCAAACAGTGCACCCATTTCAAGCAATGATATGCCTTCAACCAAAAAAGCAAAAATTCCTCCCTCTGAATTACTGAAAGGCATTCATGGCAAAGCAGTTTATTTTCCATTAGATCTCAAAGAAAATGTACATAATCTGGGAGAGCAATGTCCAATAGATCAATATTTAATTATCTTAGTAAATTGCATTCCTATAAAAGACAAACAATTTGGCAACAACTCGTGGAATTACACATAGTTAGATAACCCTGCAATATCTAAAAGACAATAATGAATACTACAAAGAAATACATATTGAAGAAAACCTGAGAGAAACCACTGAAACAATTCAAGACTTTTCAGAAACTGGTCAATTTCAACTTCTAGATCCTGCTACAGAATCCAATATTTTAGACCATTATACAATTCACCCATTACACTCTAAAGACACCATAGATGATGCACTGAAAACATACCAAATGTGACAAGCCAAAGGATCAGCAAACAGCATATGGGAAACAATTATAGAAGCATGTGCCTTTCCTCTGCTCTTTCCCACTGGAAAAGGAGGAAGGTACGATGATAGACCCACACAAATAACAGCATCAGAATACCGCTCTTTACAAATGTATTCTGAAGACCCCAGATTCAGACAAAACGTGGAATACATATTCCACCTTCTCTTTGAAAATGAACTAGCAACTCTATGCTACGGAGTTGCACACACATTGAAATCAGGTACCAATTTTCAAAATATGTCAGCTACGCAATTAATACAAAAAGTGCAAGAAAAAGATGAGGTTTTACAGTTAAGCATTACAAATCTTTTAGCAAACATGCAATGTACAAAAGAATACTGGTTCCGACGCCACGGAGATGTACGCTGTATGATAAGAAACCTTGGCCCACCCACTTGGTTTGTGACATTAAGTTGTGCAGAATATGCATGGGAATATTTACATAATTCCCTATGCATAGCAAACAAAAACAAAACAAATATAGATATAAAAACACCAGGAGAACTCCGCTTTCTAGATCCAGTAAATGTATCTAGATATTTGCATCATCGCTTCATTGCAATGCTACACTTCATTTGTAATATAACTGTTCCTCCCCTCAGAGAAGTGCAACATTTCTTTTGGAGAAAAGAATATCAAGCCAGAGGAGCACCATACATCCACATGCTTTTGTGGATTAAAGATGCTCCTAAATTTGGTCAGGACAGTGATGCCACTGTTTTGCAGTTCATCCAAAAATATGTCACTTGTGAAATCCCTCCACAAACGACACATAGGTAAATCACCTAAGAACACATATTTCATAAAGAGAACAAAAGGATCAAAATACATAAATGATTACAATGCAATCATTGCCCTCCTATGGAATGCAAATATGTATGTGCAGTACATTGCAGACAATTCCACTGCAGTTGCACGATATGTCACAGCCTACTTAACCAAAGCAGAAAAAATAGAGCTCCAAGACCTCTGGGATGACATATCATCTGACAAAAGACTATCACACAAATTGTACAGTTTAAGCATAAAAATGCTTATCATAGAAAATGTGGCTGCCATTAAGCTGCAGACCGTTTAACCGGAACTGCCTTGTGTGGAAAATCTGAAATTATAATATGGCTAAGCCTTGGTCCTGCTAAATCTAGAAAAAGAGTTCTGAAATCAAATGAAGACATAGAAACAATAGCCAAAAATGATCCCAACAGCCAAGACATTTTGAAAAACAATTTACTGGACACATACTACCCAAACAGGAGTACCACTTTAGAAACCATGTGTCTTTACCACATAGCCCAAAACTTCACAAACAAAAATAATATTAAAACCGATGAGCAGAAAGATACATAAAGAGTGGAACATTGTGAAGGCAGCTTAGTGAAACCTACCAAACAAAGCTTAATTAATTATATCAAACTGTCATTAAAAACTCCTCAACATAAAGAAATGTATTACATGTCCCTGCTACAACCTTTTAAACCATGGAGAAAAGAAGATTTACTATATACCTATGACTTCTATGAAGACGCGTTCAAATAAAATTAAAGCACTTTAACAACGTAAACTTTACACAGTACAAAACAATGTTACACAATGAACAGCAACATGTATGAGAACTCCAGGTGCAACTAGATGTGGACTCTCCTGACAGTAGTCAACCTTCTGTAACATGAAGCCAAGAACCACTTGGACAGTCACTAATAGAAAATGAGACAGTATTAGCCATGACAGAATTAGAAAACACAATGGGGTCGATTCATGGAACAAACGTGCGCCGAAAATACCAGCGCAAGCAGGCGCAAGGAGGCGTAAGCGTGAGAAATCAAGCGCACGCGCACGCGTGCGATACAAGGAAGGCGCTGCGCTAGTTTCCCGCTGGACGTGCGCCAAATCCATGCATGTCGCACACGGGCACACACGTCATCAAACGGCGTGCGCTACGCACACAGCAAAAGCGCACATAGCGTGGCGCACACAACAAAAGTGGGCAGAACAGTGGGCGGAACACGCGGAATGGGGAACAACGGTGTGAAAAAGAAGGCATAACTGGGGAAGTACTGCAGGGAACTACAGCGGAATGCCCACACGCACACGAACAACCCATATTTATGGATTCGAATACGGGAAACCCGCGCACAGGCATCAACGCGTCCGCCACACGAAGACAGGCGGAAGCGTCCCCGTGCACAGTATAAAAGTGCGCACAAACACGTATATACAGCTACGATGAATGCCCCATTTGTCGCAGCACTGATCGTGGGACACCGCAGGAGGAGGAGAATAGCCAGGGCACGCATTCTCTCACTACAGACAAGCCTTTTTGGGATGCCTGACGACCAGGTCTACGGCAGGTATAGGTTTCCACCCCACATCATCCTAGACCTGGTCAGGAAGTGGGAAGATGACCTTACATCCCCCACCCTTTGCTCCCAGGCATTGAGCCCCTTGGAGAAGGTGCTCAATGTCTTGCATTTTTTGGTCACTGGGTCATTTCAGCGGACCACTGCCATAGTGGGGGGGTCTCACAGGCCACGCAGTCACGCTGCCTACACCAGGTCTTGGCAATCATGACAGTGCGCTCCTCAGTCCGCAGGCACATATACATGCCCAGAACACCCACAGAAAGGCAGGCCGTGGTCCTGGATTTTTACAGGGTGGCACACTTCCCCAAAGTGCTCGGTGCCATAGATTGCACCCATGTGGCCCTACATCCACCTAGGGCCACTGAGCACATCTACCAAAACCGCAAGCACTGGCATTCCATCAACGTACAGGTGGTATGCGATGCAAAGGGAATCATCACCTCAGTCTATGCAAACTACCGTGGCTCCACCCATGACAGTTTCATATACAGAATGTCCACCCTGAGCCGGGCCCTGGACGCTGGGCAGCATGGTGACACATGGCTCCTAGGTGAGTACAAATGCCTGTGCACATGCATGCAAGTCACACACAGACAAATACCCAAACCCTAATAATCTCAACTATTATCACCTCCCCAGGGGACTGTGCCTACCCTCTGAGCAACCACATGATGACGCCAATCCGGAACCCCACCACAACACCCCAGGTAAGATACAACGCAGCCCATATTGCAACCAGGGCCATAGTGGAGCGCACATTCGGAGTGCTCTAGTCACGCTTCCGCTCCCTTGACCGCTCTGGCGGGCAGCTACTCTGTGCACCCCCAGTAGTGTGCAGGATCATTGTGGAAGCATGTGTCCTGCACAATGTTGTAACACGGTAGGGCGTACTGGTGGACATGGTGGTGCCCGCACATGTCCAACCACAGGCACAGGCGCTGCCCATGGGAGGGGTTAGGGCATGTGGCGAGTAAGCCCGGACCCAGCTTGTGGCCACATTTTTCACCTAAACTCCCACCCCTGCTGAGTGCACACAGGCCTGGCACATACCAGGTGACAATCGATGATGACAAAGAGACAGTGAACTGTCACAACCTTACCACCCTGAGATTGTTGCCATGGAAGTGCCACATTGTGTGCATCCCTAGCTACATAAACACAAGCTATCCTGTGCGACCAAAAGGCACACATATGATATATGATATGATATGATATGGCATTTGTAACGCAAGGCGCAACGAGGCAGGGAGGGGGGAACAAGGGAAGACAGACAACGATCCTACTATTATTATTATTATTATTATTATTTATTATTACTAGGCCAGGTGTCATTTAGATTGCGCAATTGCAGGGATAGGTGGAAGGGAAAAGTGCAAGGGGAAGGGGACGGGGGAGTGCAGTACAGGGTAAGTAGAATAAAAAATAAATAAATAGGCCAGCTGGTGGCAAGTGCAAAGTTAAGTGCAGACAAGTGTTGGGAAGGGGGGGCTGTAGGGATACAGAGACAGTCCCGCAGTGCAGGGGTTGCCAGGGAGGCAGTGCAAGTGGAGAGTGGCTGGGCCAGGGACCGAGGTCGGTGAGAGTGGCCTAGTTGCAGATTCAGTGCAGTTTCAGTGAAGAAATTAGCAAGGGAGAGGGAGAGAGAAAGCAGAAGCAAAGAGGAAGGTGTTGAGGTGCTTCCTGAAGTGGAGATGGTTCTCCTCAAGTTACAGGGAGGCAGGAAGGCCGTTCCAGAGGGAGACCCCTGCCGCAGAGAGAGATCTACCCCCAGCTCATTGCTTCGAGAAGCGGATGACCCTGACATGCATGGTGTGAATCACACACACCTGCAAAACAGGCCATGACCATCACTGTCATGTCACTCAAACCCTCCCAAACCACAACATGACATGGCAAGCAATAGCCATACACCAACAAAGTACCAATACGGTACACATTGCCATGTGAAAAATGTAAATTGGCATCAGACAATGATGCCTGACATGGAATCAGATGAAATGACTGACCAACAACCTCCCACCCAAAATAAGTCATTCCCAAATGCATCACAAACTTAGTAGCCGCAACATAACAAAGAACGCCTGTCTACATGCACATTGTGCATTGCAAAATCAACACTGCAGCTTCTGTGTGCTGTGTCCAACTCCTGCAACACACTGCTCAGCGCACTCCACAGTGAACAGCCATTGTGTGTGATGCACACCCTGAGCATCACATCTAAGCGACAAACCACATCAAAAAGCAAAATAGGCATGTACAGGATCCATAATTGTTCACAGAACATGTGCTGCAGGGACACAGTGGGCAGCAGAAGGCAAATAGAGTGTACATGTGGATAGCAAAGGGTGGTTGTACATGTAGTGCATCATAGTGCGAGTGTGCGGGTCAGCAAGGACATGCACTCAACATATGCATGTGCAATCAATTGACCATCTGTGTCCTCTACACATCACATGTGAACATTCACCATGTGTACACCCCAGCATGTCAAACCACAACTATCCCCTCACACCTGAAAGGTAAATACAACACATGAACATGCATTGATCAGCAGAACACATCATGTACATAGGATACCACAATTACAATGTCAGGGTTCCCATCACACTGCAGGGCAAGGCAACTATCAACAACAAAACACCCCCCTCCCTCACAAATGCCCATGACCCACTGAACAACTGCACCTGGGTCATGGAGCCTTCAACCCTCAATTTCACCTGGCCACAGGATCACCATTCCCCTTCGTCACCATCTCCCACCTTGTGTGTCAAAAGTTGCCTGCACCATCAGAGTCCACCTTCATTTGCAAAGACACAAAATCCAAGGCAGAAAAACGAACCAGAACAGCCTCCAGTAGATGACTTGAAGTAGCAGTACCTCACAAAGTCCAAATACTACCACAATCATGAAACAACCAAGGTAGCACAGTAAAACAATGTCATAACAGGATGTTAACCATGTGTGATACATAACATAGAATGATGCACCACGAACGGATGTGTACTGTCACAGCTCCAGTGTACAGGCACAGGAGTGGCACGAAACAACCAACCCCACCGTGGCCTGGATGCCTTCAAGGTCAAACTCACACAGGCCTCTCAGACCCTGGTGGGGAAGGAGGGTCAGGGATATGCAGTTGGGACAGCTGTTGGCATAATGGATAACTCGAATGAGGGGCAGGAGAGGGGAGTATGAATGACATGTGAAAGTAGGGAATGCACTAAAATGGAGTACTTGCATTAACACATACACAATCATAACAAACTTGTACATCATTGTCAGGGCCTTCCGGAGTCCAGGCGCAGGAGTGGCACGAACCAACCACCCCCCTCTAGGGTTTTGGCACCTGCAAGCTTGGGGCTTACACAGGCATCCGCAACTCCAGCGGGGAAAGAGGGTTAGAGAACGTTGGTTGGATAGGTACGGGAAGCAGGAACACCGGGTAGAGGGTACAGGGTTTAGAATTGGATAGGACTCGGGGTGATTATGGAAAAAAAAAACATACCAAATTGAATTACACATTCATCCATGCAACAGTGCACCCCCCAGCAAGCCTATGTAGAGCAGTTTGAAAGAAAAACAACAAGACACTCAGCTCTGGTTTTGAGTGCTGGCCTCCTGCCTGCGCATTCTCAGGTCCAGTTACAGGATCACTTAAATGCTGCAAAGAGAGCCACAGTTAATAATCTGTGCATGCCCATAACACACAAACACACCACCAAATATGCCCCATAGCAACAAACTACTCTACAAACATACAATCTGGTGTGGATTCTTCGTACCCATCCGTAACATTCCCCCTGTGATGGTTCATACACAGTCAATGCAGTAAGTCAGGCGCCGGTGGGTGCGTGGCAAATGGAACACCAAGGTGTCACGATTCACACAACATGCAATGGTCCCTGGGTAAGCAGACAGACGCATATAGCAAGGTATGACTTCAGAAAAAGTCGTGTCCCACCATGACCGTAAAAAAAAAAGGCAGTGTATGTTTCAAAATGTACATGGAAATGAAATGCACTGCACCCGAGTCTGTCCCTTGCTGTATGTCCCTGTGAGCTGCTCCTTTCCATGTCTCGGAAGGCAGCATGGGTGATACAAGTGCCTCAATGCCCCTTGGTGGACCAGAGGGTATGTGCCACTGCCCCTGCCGGTGCCCCAGACAACCTTACAATCAACTAGCCATCAGTCCACCAACACATCTGAGCTGTATTGTGTGCTTCAACACCAATATTCGTCCAATCTCACCCTCAGTGCTGCTACGAAGCCTGCATGTGCAACTGGCCTGGTGGAAGCTTTGCTGTGTTGTGGCACCCCTGTGCTGCTCACCTTGCCTGGAGTTCTTTGGAACTCGTCAGCAGTTCTAGGATGTATGTCTGCAATCCCTGTGCCTCTGCTTGCGCACACATGTGCATGTGGGCACCAACAAACGTGTCCAGAATCCAGACGTCCAATGGGCCATGTCTGCTGGCAAAGGTGGTCTGGAGGCTCATCCCCCTGCAGAAAGGGCATGAAACACATGATTAATGCTTTAGAGTCATCCGTGTGTGTCTCTTCAGGCATCTCATTACTGGACCATGTCAGAGACGTACATCAGAAATCACACCATCAGTCCGTCTTTCACATCCAAAGTGTGGAACACACTATCTACGGCATGAATTGCAACAAGCACGTGTACAGTAAAGATAAGAAACATACTACACAATGTATAGCAATGAATGTACACATTAATCATGAAACACCCCATCTAGCAAAAGCAGAACAGTGGTCAATAACACCGCAATCATCCCCACTAGTGGTGTTAACACAAGTTACACAACACTAGACATGCCACAGATATGACAGTCCAAAACCCTTGTGTAATAGGCTGTTACACCGAACCATCTTTGCGAGCCCATGGATAAGGGAGGCAGGAGTGGCATATGTGAGTCAAGGACCCCAAGCAGCAAACACATACACAAGACAAGCCTGAAGGGCCCAGCTGGAACAGACAGTGGATGCTTTCAAAAGCCACAAAGCACTGCACCGTCACATGAAAGCACAATAGATAAGCAATTTTAAACTATATTAACTAATTACACTAACTATGAAAAACCTACATTACCTAATTAAACTAACTATCAAACAGAAACTTAACTAACTAAACTAAAAGAAAATCAAAAATGGCCACATACGACCCGGGGGGAGGGGAGGCACCCAGGAGGGGGGAGGTACAGGGTGCTGCTCAACACCCACATGCGATGATGCTGAGCCAAAAAAAAAACCTCCATGGGCTCAACGCCTGCAAAGCCCGACCTATGTGGGAGATAGATGGTCGTCCGAGTCTGGCTCATCCTGGAAAGGAGGACGTGGCACAGTAGCCTGGCCACGCCTAGCCGCAGCTTGCTCCTCGACAGCAGCAAGTCTGCCGGATGGGTGAGCCTGGTTCTGTGTGGCGATGTGACGTAGGTCTGCATGCAGAACCTCAAGTGATACACGTGCATCCTCTTGCAAGGTAGCACGTATAACACAGAGTTCCTCCTGCAAGGCTTGGGTGGACAACCGCTGCACCTCCCGGCAAGCCTGTAGCTCAGCCAAGATGGTACGCTCAAGCTGTGCAAACCTCTCCTCTGACCGCTGCCTCTGGGACATCAGAAGGACACCCGGAGTGGATTTGAGGGAAGCATACTCCTCCCTCAGGGCATCTATGTGCGCCTATGCTTGAGCAGCAATTGCTTGATGCAGAGATGACATTTCAACCTGGCTGCCCCCTGCCGTTCTGAATTGGCAGTCATGTCTTGCTCCCACTCAGTATACTGCGGTTGCGCGCGGCGACCGTGTTGCTGGGCTTGACCCCTGCGGGACCCAAGGACCGGGTGTCTTCGCTGTGTTGGCACCGCCCGCCGCTGCACGACTACATGCCCCTGTCGAGGTGATGTCCCAGGCACATCAGTGACTGGTGTGGAGGGTGACCCTGCGTCCCGATCCACCATGGGCGGAGGCACCAAGGCTGTCTGACCCCTCAGTTCAGGTGTCGTGGACAGAGGAGTGTCCACATCAGAATCACTCCCCCCTGACACATGGACTTGATGCTCATCCAACTCGACATGGACGTCAGAGTCGTCATCAGGGCTGGACTCATAGGCAGCCAGAGACAAGATGGATTGTAGCACTTGGGGGTTTTCGTGGCCTACCACCCCACGACCCCCACTTGTGCCGGGTTGATGTAGTGGTAACAACCCTGTGTCTGGCATGACAACACCATCCTCCGCCTCCATTGCGTCATCACCTGAAAAATAGAGAGAAAAAAGGTCACTACACATGTCAGAAGCACACAACACACACACACACCGACAACAAACACATCAGGCAGACATGTGACACACAAAATAGAACCTGGCATGCATGCTGGGTCAACTTTGAATTGCTTCTGTGATCAGACCTGTTGAAAGGTGGCAGTTTGCATAGAAGTGGTCTATGCAGTGCAGCAAATGTGTATGGCACTCACTACCTACATGTACAAGGACTCCATGGTGTGTGTCAGGCAATGTGAAGGCAGTGCAAGGTCAAATTCAGGCATCACGTGCACTTTTGCATTCAATGGGTAGCATATCTACAAGCAAAGCACCCCTCCACCCAAGTACAAAAGCAGGGATGCCTAGCATGGTATCAAAAGGCTGACCATAGACCTGTGTATTGACAGGCAGCGTTGACTGGCATCAACAGATTAATGTGATTCAAGTGACAACACTGCAAATGATGATGGGACAGTAAGCAGGACACATGATGAAAACTCTGGAGGCCGCCCATGTGTGAAGAAGACACTACAACAGTCGGACAGAGTCATTGGCCATTAAACAGGCTGAGGCCTGTGACCCACACAGATTGTCAGACCCTACACATGTGTGCAATGCAGTACTGAGCCACAGTTGACATGGGAAGGCTGATGAGATGCCATGCAATGTATATCACCCAGGACTTGCATTACAGTGATTATCCAGTCAAGGACACATAGGGGCATGCGTGCAATGCACATGGAGCATGAATGGGTACTCATGTCCCTGCTGGGCATCTGATCTATGCACAGTACAAGTGAGATACCCTGAATCAAGTACTAAGGCTGTACCACACAGCATATGTCTGGCAGATTGTACGCTGGAAGTTAGCATGTACACAGGACGCATGAACAGGAAAGTACACAATGGCAAGATTGAAGCAGACCAGTGGAACTGGGGTGCAGAGTGGCGGAGGAGGAGAAAGGGAGCATGTCTACATGGAGTACCCGCATGCAGGCAGAGGACACATGCACGTCAGTCATGCTATGACATTGTGCCTGGGCTGAGAGGAAGGTCACCTCACGCCACATGCAAAAGGGCCAGTGAGCTGGAACATGGACTGGAAGGGTATACTGGTAACCAGCATGTGAGTAGGGTGCAATAGTGGTGATGCGGAAAGTCCCCGTCTGCTCCACATGTCCACCATCCAGCAGAGCAGACATGCATCACGGAAGCATTGCATTACTTGCACATCAGAACCATGTACACGTCACATGTAGTGGCAATCATGCACAACACATCCCACAAGTAAAACGCATACGTCCTCAACAAACACGCATCAACACTTACTGGACTGGGCCTCAAAGTCCAGCATCTCTCCCACTCCTTCAACCGATTCAGGTGGTATGAACTCCGCAACGAGTGACTCATGCGGAGTGAGCTCTTCCTCCTCTGGTGCAGGCCCACCGCCAGTCATCAGAGTCAAGTTGTAATTCGAGGCACACTTAGCCTTAGCGCTGCGTTTGAGGTCATTCCAACACTTTTTGCACTCTTGCGCCGTGCGCACCTCATGGCCGAATGAACTGATATGTTCCACAATATGCTTCCAGTGGGTGTCACGGTGGGCAGCCGTAGTCTGACTATTGGCACCCACTACCATGTCACGGCTGTGGCCCCGCACGTAGTCCACGAGGAAGTCCAGTTCCTGCTTGCAGAAAGTCTTCTTCCTCGACGTGCAGGAGGTCGTGGCTGTGTGTGGGGTCCCAGCCTGTGCTGCAGGTGCAACCTTCCTCCTCTTGGACTGTGGCGCAGACCTTGGCTGGCTAATGCCGCCCTGACCAGTATGGCCAGTGGGTTCGGTGGATTGAGCCAAGGGAGTGGCAGGTGGAGGGATGACCAAAGGCCTGACTTGTGTCAGTGGCAGCTGGGTGCCCTCTAATGGACCCTGCGCAGCAACATCTGCTGTGGCAGGGTCATTGACCGCAACTGTCCTGATTGGCAGACTCACATCTGGGGTGTTGTTGGGTGCATATGCCCCTGCACTTGCCAACACCCGGCTGTTCGGAGCAGCAGATGACATAACTGCCCCAGGGACACGTTTCTTGGTCGGAGCAGCCCTGCATGCCCCTACGGTTTCCCTTGTGGCCTGTTGTAAATCTTCCAAGGGCTCCTCAAGTGTCAACGCAGCCTGTGCTGGCAGACCCTGAGCCTGGGTGGCGGTGTCCACAGCTGCACCTGCATTTACCACTACCCTTGGGCCCATGGCAGTCGATGGAACGGACTGCCAGGTCACACGGGCGCCAGTGCCAGATGCAGAAGCTGCATCTCCCAGAAACACATGGGGGTGGTGGCATGACTGCACCGACACATGGCACAACATTGTGCTCAAGTGGCGCAACCCTGCCTATTCCCCCTCTGTGGCCGCCCTGGACACCCTGGAGTTCCCCTACTCCATGGTCACCACGGCCACGTCCCCGACCACGCCCACCATGAGGAGTACGCCCAACTGAGGCGCCCCTCACCTTTGCTGGCCTCCCAACCATGGCACAGATGGAGTAGTGCCGGCACAGATGGAGTAGTGCCAATGGGAGGTGTACAGCACAATTGACCTGGGCAATTGGGGTGAAGGGGGTGGGAAGCAAGATGTTAACAGCCCCCGGCACCTGCAAGGCTGTATGTGACCCCGGTGATGTAGTGATGGGTCACGCAATGCTCAGGCAACCCAAAACTGCAGTAAAACTGTGCATGCAACCCTGCAGCCTACGTGCATGGAATCAACCTCCCGCAGTACGCGGTGGCAACCAGTAACACGAATAACGCGTACGCGTGGGACACGCAGGCTACTATGACCTCGAAAATGGGTGCGATACACAGGGGCACCTGCAGTTGGAAATATAGCGTGTGCGACTCACCGTCTGACTAGCGCGATGCAGAAAAACACGCGTAGCCAATACCCCGCCAAAAGAAGAGATATGTCCTTGAAAGCTGTGAAGTTGAGATGGCGCGCGAAACAACAGGAAGCAGCAACACACGTCGGTCTCCACGAAAGGCACGTACAGCAAACTGCTGCCCCCGCTCACCTTTAACCCGCGCTGAGGGTAACGCCTGCACGAGTCACATCATTACGCGCATGAGCCCTTTCCTCGGATTACCCGCATTCACAAGCGGACGTGCAGTTTTTTCATGCGCGCTGAACCACTATGCTAACGTCACGAGGGAAACGCCCGCGCACGCCTGCGCGCGTCACGTCACAGAGGCGCTTACGCTTGAAGGGCCTTTGGTCCAATGAAAGCGTGTACGAGTGCTGACGCGCTTACGTGCTAGGGGCCTTTCCTCAAATCACACACTGATGTGCACATTTTTCACGTGCCAAATCACTCCGTATCAAGCTGGCCACGCGTTCACACACGGAAGACCACGCTCCTGCCCAAAAGGCCGAATCAATGCCCCCCAGAGCCCCGAGCACGCTCCCGCCTGCCATCTGCTGCTGCCTGACTGCCTGCTACACACGTGCCCTGCTATTTGCTGCCTGCACATCAGCCAGGGGTGCAGTTGCTGTGACCATCCCCGCTGGAACAGAAGACTCCCGACTGGGATACCATCGCTCCACAGCCCAGCCCCAGGACCCAGTTGCCCACCCACTCCTGCCTCTGGGGTTTCCATGTCGGGCACTACACCATCTGGCACCACTGGCAACCCCCAGCCAGAGTGGCAGAGGGCCACCAGCTTCACTGCCACCGAAGTTGGTGTCCTTTTGGAGCAAATCCTGGGGCAGTATGATGCCCTCTTCGGAAGTTCGCGCGCCAACAAGGAAGGACAGACTCGGATCTGGACGGACATCGTGACTGCCATCAACGCGGAGGGGGTGGCAGTCCGTGACTTCCACATGTCAAGAAGCGCTGGGAGGACTTCAGGTCCAGGACCCTCAACAAGGCCCGGCGCCTCTTGAAGGCAGCGGATACCAAGGGGCACCGGGGCCACCTGTCGGAACATCAGATGGCGGTCCTGGAACGCATATGCCCAGCGCTCCACATCCAGGTCCTTGAGAGGCAGACCCGTCTGAAGTCGAGCGGTAAGTGTACATGCATACTGATTGGAAGCTGTGCGTGTGGTGGTGTGCCAGTAGTGTGCAGGTTGTACATATGTTTTTCTAGGGCCATGTATGGATGTGTATGTACGGGGCTGTGAGGCAGACACATGCAAGTCCTTTCAGGTGTGAGACACATGGATGGTGTATGTGTGGGTAAGCATGCAAGCCAAATGCAGATGTGTGAGCACACATGTTTGGATTACTGTGTATGTCAGTTGGCATAGTTGTGGTGTCACACATGGATGTTGGTTCCAGCTGCATGTTTGTGCACCGTGTACATGTGCATGTGTGTCTATTTGACAAGGGTGCAACAGTGATGCAACATAGATGCATGTGACACTGATATGTGGAAAACTGATTGGCAGATGTGACATGGATGCCGATCTCAACACTGCGACAGTTGGCGTAGGTGTACACATGCATGTAAGTTTGGTGGCATGTGTGCATGTGTAGTGCACTCCCTGTGTTTCATGTGATGTCTGGCTCACCTTTGGCTGCTCATGCTGTTGAATGTGTATGGATGGCGCTGGCTGTTGCAATATGGCGGTGGAATAGCTCATGTGTGTGAGTCAAAATGACATGTGTGTTCGGGATTGTGATGCCATGTCTGAAGTTTGACAATGCCACTCAAGTACAACTGTCATGTGTGTATGAGTCCATTGTACAGTGCCCTGATGCCTGTGTTTTATTTCTCCCTGTCTGCAGCGCCAACTTTTGGAATTCAGCCCAAGCCACTGCTGTTTGATGCCTTATTGCAAAATTTTTCAGATTCCTTACTTCACGTCTCTTTATTACCACCAACCGGTCATAGGTGTGCTTGGGAGCAGGTTTCTTACCCTTTCTTCCTGAAAAGGCCACCCTATGGGGCGAGAGTAGGTGAGTATAGTCTAGTCTTTTAGCAGGAAGGCTGGTAGTTCTGAACTGAGGATATGTGCTCAGCTTATCCTTTATGGCTTTGATGTTGTCAGCCGTAAGGCGCTATCTGGATTGTTGCTGATTTGAGTCTACTTCTGAAGCATATATTGGCCTTTCCGGTACGTGAGCTCCCCAAGCTAGTTTTAGCAGATTATGATCGCTTTCCAACATCTTCACAACTTTGAAGGATGAGACAAAGAGGATCAGACCCTCGGTTACAAAAATGTAGTCCAGGGTAGCAGCGGATTTGTCTCTTTCCCATGTTGGAATCTGGGGTTTGTGGTCTTTTAACATGGCTGCGTTGAAAAGGTTTCTTGATTTCATCAGTTTAGACCACGCCAAACCTCTTTTTTTCTGCCAGAGACTGAATCGAATTTGGTTTTTCAGATGTTATCGAAGTTTTGCATTTGGCATTTAGATCACCACAAACTATGAGGTTTTAAATGTCGAAGTCTGCGGTGATGGTGTCAATGGCATCAGCTACTGAGTTGCAGAATTTTTTTGGTGTTGTTCTCTCCGGGTTCCAGTATAAGTTTATTATCGCAGGTTTGAAGTGATCCATGCAGCCTGCTCAGGGTCATAGCGCTGCCATGATGTCAGAGTGCCGAGCATACCATAGGCTTCAATGATTTTAGTTTTTGGCGTGACCCCTGAGCCAATGCGGATTGCCGTTAGAAGACCCGCAGATGGTCTTCCCATTAGTGATCTGCAAGCTGGAGAGATTTCTATTGTGAATCCATCAAGTGTCGGGGGGTCAGATAGCCACGTTTCCTGTAAACACAGGATATCAAAGCTTCCTAGGTTTATATCACTTGGGCGAGTCAGATAGTTGAAGCCTCTAGTGTTCCATGATGCCATGATCAGATCTTTATTGGTCGGTTCCAGGGCCAATTTCACTGTAGACGCCAGGAGCTCTAGAGGACTTCTTTTTCGCTGCTATTTCTTGTTGGATCGGCTAAACGTATCCGCCAACCACTTCCATGGACCATCTGAGATTTTTCGCTTCTGTTGACATATATGACTTTTCATGGAATCTTCCAATTTGTCTGTAGAGTTGATTCTATCTCTCGGTATCCGCATATTTTTGTGATTGAATCTGTAATCTGGAGTCCGACCAGTGTTTTCCCATTTTGGTGAAGATCCATATTTTTTGTCTTTTTCTCTCCTATCGACGTGTTCATGGTCATCGCTTGGTCACTGATGCCTAGTGATTTTGCTCCTCGAGGAGTCTTGCCTGCGATTTTGCCTATAACGTGCCTCCGTTTTTGAGATGTAATGGACCCTTGTCGGAGAGGCCCTCTTCTGAGTTTCTCTTTCAGGCAACTTTCGAGCCTTTTTAGGTACTAGGGTCAAATTGAATCCTAATTTGTGTAGATCTTTGTAGACTTCTGAAGAGATTTCTGCAAGGACTTCATTTCCTATATGGACAAATGCTTTAGCTCTATGGTCTCTATGATATGGTTCAACTAATTTGACATCATTAGTCGTCAGGTGTTTTAGTTTCTTGACTTTTGCTATAGTTTTAAGAACCATTTTTCTGTTTAGGACCATCTATCCTTCTTTTGCTGACACTTGTTCGATTTTATAAACTGTAGTTCCTTCAAGTTTTCTGTCAAGTTCCTTGGTTCCTTTTGACAGCCATAACATTTTTTCGTACTTCGTGGTCGTTCCGAAGAGCTCCCGTCGTTCCTTTTGTTTTTCTGAGGACATTGCCCTATGTTGGCTTTGCTCTCCAATGCTCATTTTGTGATTTTCTTTGGGTTCTGATTGGTTCTTGACAACCTCCTCTCTCCGGCGACTTTGTTTAGGAGCTTCTTTGGCATCTTTTATTTCTTCAAAGTCGTTAGCTAAGGTGGTTTTTGCTAGATCTTCTGCAGCTAAATTGGATTCTGGTTGATGTAAAATGCTATGATTTGAGAGTCTTCTGGATTGTCGTGGTGTTGGGACAGATTCATAAGATCACTATTTTCTTGGAATTCCTCAATCGTTTTTGGAGATGTGGGCAGGTGCTGTTGATCTAGTTTAGCAGATGGAATAGTTTGAAAGTGGTCAGTCGTCTTTATTTTTGGCTCTTCATGTTTCTTTCCTTTTGTTCCCAAACCCACGACCAACAGTGGCTGGAATGCCTTTTCTTCAATTTTCTTTAATTCCAGTCTTGATGTGTTTTGGGTTTTTTTAGTTTGCATTGATTGAATTTTTAGCAACTCCCGCTCAGTTCGCTCAATTTGTGACCTCGATTTAGATGTAGCAGATGGATTCCCTGAAGGTTTTCTTCTGAAAATAGGTGCTAAGTCCATATGGATTTGACCTTCAGCGGTCTACGTAGCAGTAGAGATTGTTGGTAGTGGCAGTTGAGCCAGATTCTGCTTTTCCATAAATTGGGCTTCCAATTTGGCGATTTTTTTCTCCATAGTTGCTTGTGATGACATACTTTTCTTATCTAGAGCTGTTATGAAACCTTCAATGAAAGTCAGTTTTTCCATCATTGCCGCTGACATAGAGGTGTTATCTTTAAGAGTTTCGTTGATAGACTTGTAAAGCTTGGCAAAAGGGTTTAGTGCAATTGTGAAAGATGACATTATTTGCAGGAGGTCTATTTTTTTGCTATGCGAGTCCTTCTGTATCAGAGCTGCTATTTCACTGAGTCTTCGACTAGTGACCGGTGTGTGAAAGCCTGTGTCACCGGTATAGGAGGAGGGTCTGTCCATACTTCTTCTGTCTGTGGGAAATAATGGATCCTGAATACGCCTTTCTTCCTCTGGTTTTTGGCCTTTGGGGTAGTGTGAGGGTTCTGGAATATGGGCTTTTGTCCATGCGTTTCTGTCTTCAATTTGTCCCGTTGCCATTTTTGGAGAACACCGGACTTCTGATGGCGTACTTGGCAGAGGGGGACTGGCTACTCTCTGAGCCCCAAAGTCACTGACGTTTCTTTTGTCTCGGTTCCCAATGACCTTTCACCGCTACTATAGGGGCTTAAGGTAATTGATGGCTGAAGGGGCAGCTCTGTGCCACAGTCCTGATATGTAATACTTGTTTTTTTCACAGTCATTTCCTTTTGGGCTAAGGCCTGGGATTTTGGGTCCTGCCTTGGACAGCTTTGGTCAGTCTTTCTAGCTTTACTTATAGGCAAGGGATCTTGGACCGTCTCCAAAATCTCTGCGTCAGAGAGTTCTGAATCTTGGTCTAGCTTCCTTTTATGTTGATTCAGAAAATATTCCTTAAGAGAGGATGATATTAAATGAGTTGAAAGGCACTTTGCACTTCCTTGGTTTTTGGGTCCCAATTTCCTTTGTTTTTTCGTATATATTTTATTTGGAGTCAATTTTATTTTTATTGATCCCTTTGTGTTTTGCTCCATTGTTACATGGCCAATGGGCTCGTTTCCTGTTTGTTTGTCAATTCCTTGGACTTTTGGGGCAGCCATTGCCAAGATTGGACTTTTTTCTTTAGGATTAGTCACGTTTGTCGCATCTTTTGGGTTTTGAGTCTGATTGACCCGCCGTGGGGGTGTTAGAAGGTGGTCCTGGGATCTTTCTTTTTCTGACGAGCAGGCTTCAGGTGGTTCGTCATCCGAAGACCTAACATCATAAATTATTAGTTGATCATCTTGGTCCGAGGTCAGAGAGACGCTTGATATAGGCCCTAAGGGCTGGTATGAGAAGAAGGGTAATGCTTGTTTTCCACTGTGAAGATTGATGTTTTTGTGAATCAGTGCAGTCGTTTACGCCTTGGTTTGTGGAGATATCAGGTTTACAGTTTCTCCGATTTTGTTTTCCCTCTCGTTTTCTGCCAGCGGAGGGTTTTGAGAAGGCTGGGATCCGGCGACTTCTAATGCAGGCGACACGATTAGCGACCCCTGCCGTTGAGCTTCCTGTCGAGGCCGTCCTCCAACAGCCTCAGACACAAGACCACTCGTCGATACGGTGGAACGGGATGGGGTCCGTAGATCAGTTTGTTCGGTCGGTCGCACTTCTTCTGTACTGGTCTGTTGATTTTTTCTTATTCTCTTTCCCATATCAACCGTCTAGGAGGACTACACTGGAGGTGAGATGGAAATATCACTCTGGTCCAATGGAACCCGTCCATACACTGGAACTTGTCCCATTTGAGCTTCGGTCCCTGATTTATCACTGAGTAATGTAGGTGATTTAAGGCGCTTGGCTGTCGCTAGGGATTTTTGCGCCTCTGTGATCTTCGATGAATCAGCCACACTCAGGCTCAGAATCGAGTCATCGGCAGGAGTGATCAGGAGTGCAGACGACATAAGACTTTCGCCCCCAAGTTCGTTTAGGAGGGTGTCGCTGCGAAGCCACCGCTTCTCATCGGTTGGCTCAGTCGGAGTGGGCGGTGCCATGTTGACAGTGGTAAATCCGAAGAGATAGAAAAGGCTGAGTCCAAGATCATAGGGTTTAAGACGCTGTATTTATTTTTCCTTTATTTTCCTTTTCTTTTGTGATGACGGCTTTTGCAGGTTGTATTCGGCTGTGTGGAAGTATGGTGTAGATTGAATGAGTTTTAGCAGTAATGTTTGTCAGCTTACTGCACAAGGGAGCAAGAGGAGGGAGCTGAAGGAGAAGGGGCCCGCTTACTGCTCCTCCCGACTCCAGACACCAGACACACTGCGCGCACACCGCGCATGAGCAGTGTTTTTGTAGAAAGCGGGCTGGAAACAGTTCAGTTGCTGTAGAAAGCGGACTGGAAGCTCCTCACGAAGCAAGAGAGCAAACGCACAGTGGTCTGTCCACCAAGTCCACCAGACAAACTGCTCGCACACCGCGCAGCGCTTCGCGCATGCACAGTGTTTTTGTAGAAAGCGGGCTGGAAACAGTTCAGTTGCTGTAGAAAGCGGACTGGAAGCTCCTCACGAAGCAAGAGAGCAAAAGCACAGCGGTCGGTCCACCAAGTCCACCAGACACACATTACATTTCAGCAACTTGTACAAAATGCAAACCATAGCAGATTATGTACTATACAGACACATAGTAAATATGTAATAGTAATGCTTTTACGTTACAATGCAGATGGTACCAAAAACAACTGCAAACTGACTGGATTCACACATGGTCAAGTATCACTTGGGAATTATACCTTCACAACAATAGGCATAATCTACCACGTAGGAGCAACGACCAATGCAGGTCACTACGCTGCATATATAAAAAAGAATTGTGGATGTTTTGAATGTAATGATACTACCATTACTCTAATACAGAGATTACCAGCAAATCTTGTAAACGCTTACTTAATATTCTTAAAACCAAAATTCACTAACTAATTTGTGTATGAATATAAACAAAACTTCAACTTTAGCAACTTAACCATAACTACATGGCCGCTACCGCTAATCCCATAGTAAGAGCACTTTTTGGGTGGCTTATAACTTCGCTCCCCCTGGACAAATAATCACCAATCTTTGCAAAAAAAGTATATGGTCCACTTTGAATTTGTTTGCAAAGTTTGGTGATGTTTGGTCTGGGGGGGTAAAGTTATAGGGGGTCCCTCTTTTTTTCCCACGACATAATAGGAAATAAATTGGCTCACGCCTAGAGCCCAAACCGCTCGACGGATTTTTACCAAATTTGCAGCAGGATGGCAGCTTGGTCCTGAAAGTGTGCTTTTGTTAATTTGGTGTAAATCTGTCCAGTAGTTTTTATTTTAAATGACCAAAATGTAAGACAAAAAAATGAGTGATATCTATGTCCCCTCTGCGGACATACTTCCCCATTCGCTGCGTGGACAGGACACCAATTGGCTAATAGACTTGTGTCATGTCCATGGACACACAACGTGTTCACTGATTGTTTGGCATGAAGCATGAGGTGCATCAGATTTTTGGAAATGCCCGCCATCTTGGATTCGCGGACATCGGCCAGAGTCTGTGGACATCGCGGTAAAAACAGATTAAAAAACACAACATTGCACTTGCCAAATTTATCAAATAATCTCTGGGGAGGTGAGAGGTGATGAGGATGGGATGGAATATGGCTGCAAGAAGCAAAAAAACAGGTGTTTTTTGCCACAAAAGTCCAAGAACAGTTCGGATGTTTGCAAACAGTCCTGGGAAGTTCAGGGACACTTCAGATGTTTGGGGCCAGTTTCTGGATGGCTTAAAAGTTTGGCGCTACTTAATGAAAATGCAAGAAATGTTGCAATTATATTCCTGAACTGATCCCGAATGAGTTGGCAAAGTTGGTGGGATTCTGTTAAGAGGGGACAAAACTAGAGGGGGGTCCCAAAATGATGTAAAGGCTTATAAATGAGGTGCCATTTGACGAATCTACACTTAATTTGGCAAACTGATAATAGATCTAGATATAAATGTTTTTGCAAAGTTTTGTAGGATTTTGTCAAGAGGGAGCAGAATTAGAGGGGGGGTCCCAAAATATTGTAAACGCTTATAAATGTGGTGCCATTTGACAAATCTATACAAAGGTTTGCAAAAAGATTATAGATCTAGATATAAATGTTTTCGTAAAGTCTAAATGGATTTTGTCAAGTGGGGGCTTGGTTATATGAAGATTGTATGTGCGTACATTTGACACTTTTGAAAAAATAAAACATGGATGGATTTCCAGCAAACTTGTGTAAGGAGCATTGGCAAGGACCCGAAAGAATGGTTTTACAAATGTGCCTGTGTTTTACTTTTTTACAAGTGTCATAATGTAGTTACAAAAAATAGTGATATATCTTTGGTGACTGAGGTGTAGCCTGTGGCCATGGGCAGTGGCCAGATTGTCCAGGCCCTGTATGGAACCCCTCCTTCCCTTTCCATGGTGGCCATCTTGGAAACAGGCTTCCATGGAAGGCGAAGAGGGGTCCTGTATGGAACCCTGCGTTCCCTTTCGATGGAGGACATCTTGGAAAAGTATTGTCATTCCTACACTGGACGCTGCAGGCGTCCCAGTGTAGGAAGAAAAATCCTTTTTTTAAGCACCCCGGGTTCCCGCTTCGGGAACCTAGGGTGCTAAGGGCCTTCATCCCCCATTACAGGGGCTGGAATGGGGAGATAATGGTCCAGAGACCTCACTATCCACCTTTGCTTCGCCTGGGCTGATAACTTGGCCTGCCAGGCCGGTATCCACTGTTCCAGCCCTAAAACTAGGATGAACGCCACAATATTCCCATTAGCTTAACACAAAATACACATGGAAATGTTGGAAAATCTTATTGAGTCTATGTACTTTACTGAGAAATATAAAGTAGATGTGAGTCTACACTTTTTTTTTTAGTTCTATTTTTTAACTGTGAAAGGTGGTTCTGAAAGGAACATTTCTTTTGTAGTTTTGGGGTGTATTTTTTTTTTTTTGGCAGTAGAGCTAAGAATGAAATGTGGAGAGGAAATGAGGGAAGAGGCACCAAACACTAATATGAAGGGTAGGTGGACAGGGGAAAATGTTGAACATGTGTTACTTCTCTGTATATTAATACAGGGGATATAGAATCCATTATCTTGCCGGAAATCGGAAGTTGGGAAAATTGGGTTATTATCCAATTTAGATCTGCGGTTTGACCTCATACGGGAGTACTCTAATGGAGTATGGGGTAATAATTATGAAATTGTGATATGCCACTCTTCTATCTATAAAGATCTTAGCGATAAAATCAGGGACTTGGGGGGGGGGCTTCCTCTGACTAATATTGAATCAGGAAGTAAGTTAATAGAAGTAAGACCTCTGGAGGGAAACTCTCCTATCCCAAATTGAGATGAGGCATGTATTAATGAATTTACCCTCCTCTCTTGGAATAGTAGGGGCTTTAATTCCCTACTACATCAAGATGGTATCCAATTGTTGTTAGAGAGCGATATTTTTGCCCTTCAAGAGACTTGGGTGACTGGGGAAATTCTATTGGATGGATATAATATATGGAATAAAGTTGCCTCCAAAGGAGAAAAGGGTTGCCCGTATGGAGGGCTATGTATTGGGGTAAAAAATCACTTTACTTACTATGGGAATTTTCATAATGTTATGTGTGCAGTCATAGATAGGGGAAGCCTATCAGGGAAACTCCTACTTATTAACATCTTCTCCCAACCATGGGGGGATAATATTCGGGAGATTGGGGAGTTTCTAAATCTAACTATTGAAGGCTGGACATTGGAATCACCTGATTCTGAAATTTGTATAGTGGGAGACTTTAACGCCCATTGTGAATCTGCCACAAGGGAAATGGATAGGTGCAAAGAATTGTGGGATGAAACGGTTATTGCTGCATCTTTGGAAACACAGGATTACCACTTAGTTGGGGGGTATAATCCCCAGCCTCCCCAGGGATGCCGGTGGATGAACCTGATGTCTTGTTGGGGGCTTAAATACTTGGAACCTAATATAGGATCAGGCACCAGGGAAACCTGGACTAATGGGAAGGTTGGCTACAGGCTAGACTATATGTTCATAAACAAATATTTAAGTCACTCTACTATTTCTTTCGAACATGTAGATACCTCTTTGAGTGACCACACACCCCTTAGGGGTAAATTTATCAATGGCCCAAGAAGCCAAGGATGGGAAGTAGGTAAGGTGATGAATATACAATTCTCAGCAGGTGGTAATAGGATCACTTGGTCTGACAAAAATCTAACCTCCTTCAATGGTTTCTTTGACCGTCTGTCCGTTGATGGTCAGGATATTGCCCTTAATGGCCTTAATTCAATCACTAATTTGTTGGGTATAATACGGAGAACAAACAGTAACATTATTTTGAAGAACACAAAGGGAAAAAATCATTCCCATAAATCCGATCAAGGGATTCATGATAGGAAAAAAGAAATGATGCGTGATATTCGAGAACTTAAGCAGCTATGTGACTTAGATGATAAAGAGAGAAGTAAGAGATCTAGCAATATAAAGACACACTATACAAATTGGCTAAAGGATTACAAATATAATACCAATTATGCCAATTGGAGGTGTATATATAAGTTATGTAAAACACATGACTCTAAAAAATTCTGGTACCTCTATCGTCAATTCCTGATGGATGAAGAAAATAGGGAAAACAACGACGTGGGCCAGGAGGTTTGGAAGCATTATATTACTGATCTCTTCTTCAAGACTAGTCACACATCTGCTGCCCCTATCTGTATAAACTCATACGGTACTGATAAATTCCCCTTTGATACTCTGGACATCCTTAAAGTAATCCTAACAATGAAATCTTCACGTGCACCTGGCCCGGATGGGCTGGCTAACAATGTTATAAAACAAAATCCTAAGAAATGGGCAGTGCTTTTCCTCCAGTTATTTACTGGCATATGGGAAACAGGAATCATACCGGATAGCTGGAGGAAAGCAATAGTTGTCCCTATTTTTAAAAAAGGGGACAGCAAATCGCCTGATAACTACAGACTACTAGCAATGGCCGACAGTAGCTTTAAGATTTTCTGTTCCCTTTTAGTGGACAGTTTGAACAACTGGATAGAGGAAAAGGGTCTCCTTTCTGCCCAACAAACTGGTTTTCGAAAAGGATATAGTACTTTGGATAATCTGACTATGTTGAAACACATTATAGCTGATTCTAAGGACAAGGGGGAAAAATCATAAATGTGTTTTATAGATTATTCGAAAGCCTTTGATTGTGTCAATAGGGGCCTTCTGTGGGAGAAACTGAGAGGGAAAAAGATCTGTCTTAAAATCTTACACTTTTTGGAGGAAATGTATAGGGAGAGCACGGTGTCCATCTGCTTTGGTAAAGGAGGGATATTATCATCTGAGATTAGTACTAATTCTGGACTCAAGCAGGGATGTGTTACATCTCCTATACTGTATAACCTGTACGTTTCAGATATGTGGGAGAGTTTTAATATTGTAAATTATTTCCCACTTATTGTGTCGGGGAAACCAATATGTGGCCTTACGTATGCAGATGATACTATCCTTATGGATAAAACTCCGGTAGGACTGCAAAGAATGCTGAATGGCCTGTTTGCTTACTCTGAGGCGAATAACCTTAACATTAATATAAATAAGACTAAGGTTATGGTATTCAGAGCCACAAAGCAAGAGAAGAAAAGATTAACCTCTAGATGGCATATTAATTCTACTAAACTGGAGGTTGTCGAGGCCTACCCTGATTTGGGGATGCCTATTCTGAGCAATCCCTGCATTACATTTTTCCAAGAGGTAGTTAATTTAAAAATATTAAAGAAATGGAATGTTATAAGGAAATATATGGCTAGTAAAGGAGGCCACTCCATTGAAGGATTCCTTGAGATATATAAGAGCTGTATCATCCCTGGTATCATGTATGCCCTAGAAACAGTGGAGAGTAAATATTTGAGTAAACTAGATCAACTAAAAGGGACGCTTTAGAGACCAGTCCTTGGACTACCCAACGCTGTGCCAATACATGCAATAAGATGTGAGTTGGGGCTTATTTCCCTTTTGACTTTGTGGAAAATTGGATATTGTAAACTCTATTTCAGAATAATATTGGGGGAAGGGGAGAAAGGAAATCTGCTCAACCTTATAGGAAAAAATAAAAGTGAAGGCAGGTTTAAAAATTCCTATATGGTAAGTTTACAAAATACAGTAGTATCCTTCCTTGAAGCCTTAGGCTTTAAGGAATCTATGGGAAAAGACAACATTGTGTGTATTTTGAAAAGTCTTAAGGAAAAAGCAGGTACTTGGGATTTGTGTGAAAATCAATCCTATCTTTATGCTAAGTCTCGATGCGTTGCCTATGCTCTGCAAGGCGTTAAACCTGCCACTCCGAGACAGTACTTGCTAAATACGGGAAATAGGGCTTTGAGAAGATTTATTTTGCAATTACGCCTGAATACCCTCCCCTGTAATGAAATAATTGGGGCACAGATAAACATCCCCCGTGCTGAAAGATTGTGTAGGCATTGTAAAATAGAGGTGGCGACAGTAAGACATATTTTAACTATGTGTACCAAATTAAAGGAATACTATTGTAAAGGGTATGCAAATATAGTTTTACAAAGGTAGCGGGCGCCCCTCTCTCGCAAGAACAGACATGATAACCTGTTCAGTGGTTATTAACCACTTGAGAGTTCGCAGCCACTGCTTTTACTCACTGTGCCTTTCACAGATGGGAAATATCCATTTGCATATCAGTCTTTGTCCTGCCCAGGGGCAGTCCAGCACCGAAATACAATGGCAATTCCAATCTGAACGAGAGTACCACCAGCAACCCCATACACGTGTTTCACCCTTGTTGGGGATCATCAGTGAGGTGAAGCTGATGCCTCTCTAAGCACAGTGAGAGGGAGACCACGTCTGGTTGCCCCCAGGAGACCTAGGGTTACCATTCCCAGGTTCCTTAACAAATAGTTTTACAAAGGTAGCGGGCGCCCCTCTCTCGCAAGAACAGACATGATAACCTGTTCAGTGGTTATTAACCACTTGAGAGTTCGCAGCCACTGCTTTTACTCACTGTGCCTTTCACAGATGGGAAATATCCATTTGCATATCAGTCTTTGTCCTGCCCAGGGGCAGTCCAGCACCGAAATACAATGGCAATTCCAATCTGAACGAGAGTACCACCAGCAACCCCATACACGTGTTTCACCCTTGTTGGGGATCATCAGTGAGGTGAAGCTGATGCCTCTCTAAGCACAGTGAGAGGGAGACCACGTCTGGTTGCCCCCAGGAGACCTAGGGTTACCATTCCCAGGTTCCTTAACAAATAGTTTTACAAAGGTAGCGGGCGCCCCTCTCTCGCAAGAACAGACATGATAACCTGTTCAGTGGTTATTAACCACTTGAGAGTTCGCAGCCACTGCTTTTACTCACTGTGCCTTTCACAGATGGGAAATATCCATTTGCATATCAGTCTTTGTCCTGCCCAGGGGCAGTCCAGCACCGAAATACAATGGCATTTCCAATCTGAACGAGAGTACCACCAGCAACCCCATACACGTGTTTCACCCTTGTTGGGGATCATCAGTGAGGTGAAGCTGATGCCTCTCTAAGCACAGTGAGAGGGAGACCACGTCTGGTTGCCCCCAGGAGACCTAGGGTTACCATTCCCAGGTTCCTTAACAAATAGTTTTACAAAGGTAGCGGGCGCCCCTCTCTCGCAAGAACAGACATGATAACCTGTTCAGTGGTTATTAACCACTTGAGAGTTCGCAGCCACTGCTTTTACTCACTGTGCCTTTCACAGATGGGAAATATCCATTTGCATATCAGTCTTTGTCCTGCCCAGGGGCAGTCCAGCACCGAAATACAATGGCAATTCCAATCTGAACGAGAGTACCACCAGCAACCCCATACACGTGTTTCACCCTTGTTGGGGATCATTAGTGAGGTGAAGCTGATGCCTCTCTAAGCACAGTGAGAGGGAGACCACGTCTGGTTGCCCCCAGGAGACCTAGGGTTACCATTCCCAGGTTCCTTAACAAATAGTTTTACAAAGGTAGCGGGCGCCCCTCTCTCGCAAGAACAGACATGATAACCTGTTCAGTGGTTATTAACCACTTGAGAGTTCGCAGCCACTGCTTTTACTCACTGTGCCTTTCACAGATGGGAAATATCCATTTGCATATCAGTCTTTGTCCTGCCCAGGGGCAGTCCAGCACCGAAATACAATGGCAATTCCAATCTGAACGAGAGTACCACCAGCAACCCCATACACGTGTTTCACCCTTGTTGGGGATCATCAGTGAGGTGAAGCTGATGCCTCTCTAAGCACAGTGAGAGGGAGACCACGTCTGGTTGCCCCCAGGAGACCTAGGGTTACCATTCCCAGGTTCCTTAACAAATAGTTTTACAAAGGTAGCGGGCGCCCCTCTCTCGCAAGAACAGACATGATAACCTGTTCAGTGGTTATTAACCACTTGAGAGTTTGCAGCCACTGCTTTTACTCACTGTGCCTTTCACAGATGGGAAATATCCATTTGCATATCAGTCTTTGTCCTGCCCAGGGGCAGTCCAGCACCGAAATACAATGGCAATTCCAATCTGAACGAGAGTACCACCAGCAACCCCATACACATGTTTCACCCTTGTTGGGGATCATCAGTGAGGTGAAGCTGATGCCTCTCTAAGCACAGTGAGAGGGAGACCACGTCTGGTTGCCCCCAGGAGACCTAGGGTTACCATTCCCAGGTTCCTTAACAAATAGTTTTACAAAGGTAGCGGGCGCCCCTCTCTCGCAAGAACAGACATGATAACCTGTTCAGTGGTTATTACCCACTTGAGAGTTCGCAGCCACTGCTTTTACTCACTGTGCCTTTCACAGATGGGAAATATCCATTTGCATATCAGTCTTTGTCCTGCCCAGGGGCAGTCCAGCACCGAAATACAATGGCAATTCCAATCTGAACGAGAGTACCACCAGCAACCCCATACACGTGTTTCACCCTTGTTGGGGATCATCAGTGAGGTGAAGCTGATGCCTCTCTAAGCACAGTGAGAGGGAGACCACGTCTGGTTGCCCCCAGGAGACCTAGGGTTACCATTCCCAGGTTCCTTAACAAATAGTTTTACAAAGGTAGCGGGCGCCCCTCTCTCGCAAGAACAGACATGATAACCTGTTCAGTGGTTATTAACCACTTGAGAGTTCGCAGCCACTGCTTTTACTCACTGTGCCTTTCACAGATGGGAAATATCCATTTGCATATCAGTCTTTGTCCTGCCCAGGGGCAGTCCAGCACCGAAATACAATGGCAATTCCAATCTGAACGAGAGTACCACCAGCAACCCCATACACGTGTTTCACCCTTGTTGGGGATCATCAGTGAGGTGAAGCTGATGCCTCTCTAAGCACAGTGAGAGGGAGACCACGTCTGGTTGCCCCCAGGAGACCTAGGGTTACCATTCCCAGGTTCCTTAACAAATAGTTTTACAAAGGTAGCGGGCTCCCCTCTCTCGCAAGAACAGACATGATAACCTGTTCAGTGGTTATTAACCACTTGAGAGTTCGCAGCCACTGCTTTTACTCACTGTGCCTTTCACAGATGGGAAATATCCATTTGCATATCAGTCTTTGTCCTGCCCAGGGGCAGTCCAGCACCGAAATACAATGGCAATTCCAATCTGAACGAGAGTACCACCAGCAACCCCATACACGTGTTTCACCCTTGTTGGGGATCATCAGTGAGGTGAAGCTGATGCCTCTCTAAGCACAGTGAGAGGGAGACCACGTCTGGTTGCCCCCAGGAGACCTAGGGTTACCATTCCCAGGTTCCTTAACAAATAGTTTTACAAAGGTAGCGGGCGCCCCTCTCTCGCAAGAACAGACATGATAACCTGTTCAGTGGTTATTAACCACTTGAGAGTTCGCAGCCACTGCTTTTACTCACTGTGCCTTTCACAGATGGGAAATATCCATTTGCATATCAGTCTTTGTCCTGCCCAGGGGCAGTCCAGCACCGAAATACAATGGCAATTCCAATCTGAACGAGAGTACCACCAGCAACCCCATACACGTGTTTCACCCTTGTTGGGGATCATCAGTGAGGTGAAGCTGATGCCTCTCTAAGCACAGTGAGAGGGAGACCACGTCTGGTTGCCCCCAGGAGACCTAGGGTTACCATTCCCAGGTTCCTTAACAAATAGTTTTACAAAGGTAGCGGGCGCCCCTCTCTCGCAAGAACAGACATGATAACCTGTTCAGTGGTTATTAACCCTAGGTCTCCTGGGGGCAACCAGACGTGGTCTCCCTCTCACTGTGCTTAGAGAGGCATCAGCTTCACCTCACTGATGATCCCAAAATAAGGAACCTAGGATTGGTAACCCTAGGTCTCCTGGGGGCAACCAGACGTGGTCTCCCTCTCACTGTGCTTAGAGAGGCATCAGCTTCACCTCACTGATGATCCCCAACAAGGGTGAAACACGTGTATGGGGTTGCTGGTGGTACTCTCGTTCAGATTGGAATTGCCATTGTATTTCGGTGCTGGACTGCCCCTGGGCAGGACAAAGACTGATATGCAAATGGATATTTCCCATCTGTGAAAGGCACAGTGAGTAAAAGCAGTGGCTGCGAACTCTCAAGTGGTTAATAACCACTGAACAGGTTATCATGTCTGTTCTTGCGAGAGAGGGGCGCCCGCTACCTTTGTAAAACGGTATGCAAATATAGTTGGTGATCCTCAATTGATTGAATCTGACCAATTTTTGTCAGTTATCTATGACGGAGAGATTAAGGTTTTTACTGGGGCAGCCTTTTATATCTGGAAGCGAGCAACCTGTTAGTAAATTATTTGTGATTGTCTTTTAAATATGTGTTATTATTCTCTCTTTGATGTGTTTTAGATTGGAAAAAATAATAATTGACTGTAATATGTATTCTAAATGTTTAATATGTAATTGTTTTTGATGAAATAATCTACTTGTAGTGTATAAGGTTTTAATTAACCAAAATGCACTTTAAACTAATTTTAAAAAAAGTTATTTCTAAGGTAGGGGGCAGTGTTTCTCATGCTCTTTGATTAAAGCAGTGGTGGTGACTCTTGGGGAGGAGGGATGGCAACAGCTGTTGCCATTTTAAGATAAATAGCAGTTTTGCTAAAAGTATGTACTGTGTATTAGATTGTTAATGGATAATGAGTAGGAATAGGTGTTGGAACTGTGCGAGGGAATTTTGAAGTTGAAAGTTCCTAGATCAGTAGAATATGCAGTTCTGAACTGTCTGCGAAGCACGGATCTTATTGTAAAGTGCCGATGGGTTCTCGGACATGTCATCATATAGTCATGTGGCACTGTCCGGAAGGTCTGCAATGAAGTCAGATGTTCGTAGACATCCACGGATGCAAAACTAGTTGAAATAGTTGCAAAAAGTTATAGAAGTGTTAAAAATGATTCTAGAAGGTGTGAAATGGCAGAGTTTTAAGGTGACACTTTGTAAATTGGATACAAATATTGCTATATTGGGTAAGTGTGATATTAGTAAGTTGTGGGAAAATAGCACACACTTCTAAAAACCCATGAAATTCAATCAAAAAACTTTGTTAAAGGGACGTTATGGCTAAGTTACACTTATAAAACCCTTTGAAATTGAATGAAAAAACTTTGTTAAAGGGATGTTATGGTTAAGTTGCACTAATAAAAACCTATGAAATTCAATGAAAAAACTTTCTAATGGTTAAGTTAAGTTGCGCTGCTAAAAACCTATGAAATTCAGAAAAACAACTTTGTTAAAAGGACATTATGGGTACAAGTAAAATAGAAAAACCCTTGAAAATCGCCAGTTATGGTAAGCTAAGCAACCATAACTTACGCCACCACCATGCACTGCTAAGACTAACACCCAGGACATCAAAGATGACATCACAAATAGCATTGATGATATCACTGATGACATCACATGAGAATTTACTTTTCATACAAGGGTTTGTGAATGTAATATTGGCAAAAAAGTATCAGGGATTATCGGGAGATGTGTAATAAACTACATACTTCATTATGCAATGTAGTGTTCTAAAGAACATTGCATTGAAGTGTTCTTTCTAGTACAGGAACCTACTCAAACAGAAATGTAGGTATTGGCTGCAGCATGCACCATAGAGGTACAATATTTGTATTTTTCAAAGCTATATAATAAAACGGTGAATGTTTTTGCATCAGCCTTTTCTGTACTGTGAAACAGGTACTAAGTAGATAATAATGCATCACTTACTACATATTTCTACTAATACACACAAAACATAAATATACTACAATGCATACAAATATGGGGCTTATATATGGAGAGTAAAGTTAGCAAACAAGAGGCAGTAGCATTTGCAACTGTGTATAATCTACATGATTTTATTCACGCACAAAAATGATTGCTGTGTTTCAGGCCTGCTTCTTCCCCTATATATGTACATCATAAAATGCGATTAAATTTTAAGGAAAGAAGTGTAAGAACATGTGAGAATAGCAACATCTATAAATGTAATACCTTTTGAATGTTAAGTTTATGACTGTCAGTAAACAAAACCACCTGGCCTAGATATGGCAGTGAACAAAAAAGATGGGGCTAGACATGTGATGTCATCAGTGATGCCATCAATGATATTTATGATGTCATCTTTGATGTCCTGGGTGTTAGTCTAAGCAGTGTACGGGGGTGGTGCGAGTTATGGTTGCTTAGCTTACCATAACCGGTGAATTTCAGGGAGTTTTCGATTTTACTTATAACCATAGCGTCCTTTTAACAATGTTTTTTTACTGACTTTCATAGGTTTTTAGTAGCGCAACTTAACCATAACTTCCCTTTAACAAAGTTTTTTCATTGAATATATATATATTTTTTTTTTCAGTAAAAAAAAACGTTGTTAAAGGGACGTTATGGTTAAGTTGCGCTACTAAAAACCTATGAAATTCAGTAAAAAACTTTGCTAAAGGGATTTTAGGGTTTCCCCTTCTCTCATAAATTTTACATCTATATATAATAAAGTAAAATTATTATATGTGTCCTAATTCATTTCTTTTTTACATTTTTTTTTAAAGCAGTTGAGGTGTCCACGGACAGTGTGGGTGTCCGGAATGTCTGTAATCAAACGAAAATGGGGGCCTCCTAAGGACACTATACCTGTCCGTACTGTTCGCAGGCAAGTTGAAACTGTTCTAAGAACAAACAAGGTGTCCGGAATGTCTGCAATTAACCAAAATGGAGATGTTCTAAGAACATTATGCCTGTCCGTAATGTTCTCAAGCAAGTCCAAACTGTTCTAAGAACGCATTAGGTGTCCGGGATGTCCGCAATCAAACGAAAGTGGGGGCGTCCTAGGGACACTATATCTGTCCGTACTGTTCACAGGCAAGTTGAAACTGTTCTAAGAACACACAAGGTGTCCGGGATGTCCGCAATTAACCAAAATGGAGGTGTTCGAAGAACATTATGCCTGTCCGTAATATTCGCAAGAAAGTCGAAACTGTTCTAAGAACACTCTTGGTGTCCAGGATATCCGCAATTAACCAAAATGGCGGTGTGGTAAGAAAATTGTACCTGTCCGTACTGTTCACTGGCAAGTTGAAACTGTTCTAAGAATGCACTTGGTGTCCGCGATGTCCTTAATTAATCAAAATGGAGGTGTCCTAAGGACACCATACCTATCCGTACTGTTCGCTGGCAAGTTGAAACTGTTCTAAGAACACACTCAGTGTCCGGGATGTCCACAATTAATCAAAATGGAAGTGTCGTAAGGACACCATACCTGTCCTTACTGTACGCTGGCAAATTAAACTGTTCTAAGAACAAAATCGGTGTCCGGGATGTCCGCAATTAATTGAAATGGAGGTGTCCTAAGGACACTACACCTGTCCATACTGTTCGCAGGCAAGTTGAAACTGTTCTAAGAACACATGCAGTGTTCGGGATGTCCAATTAACCAAAATGTAGGTGTTCTAAGGACACTATACCTGTCCGTACTGCCTAAAGAACATCTACGCACATGCGCACCACACCCGTAAGTTCTCCGAACATTGCGCCTGTCGTTAGAGTTTGCATTGCTTGTGTCGCACTTTTAATTAATTTCAGGAAACAAACACTGTCCGTAGAACACCCGCGCGCATGCGCACCACCGTTCCCCTGCATTTGATGTCCTGTGAACAACTCTTCCATTCGCGGACATGTTCGCAACGCCATCATGTGACCGCACCCACGCTGTGCATTTGTCCTGAATTGCGGACACTGTCCGGGTCCCCGAACATTTTAAAAGTACCTTTTCGGGCAATCCACAGTATTTTATACTAAAAATGCACCATAGCACATGTCCCAGACAATAACCCTGACTTTCTACATATTTTTAGAACTTTTTGGGCACTTTTTGGATGTTCGTCCAAAAACCCCTATAAAAGGCCACACCCCAGAGCTCATCCTCATTGTGTTTCTGGCTACCGTACAGAACACTGTGCATTTTGCTGCCAATTTTCAAGATTTTCTTCTAAATCCTGATGGCATCCATGGCTCCTCTACTGCCACCTGGTGCTACATCTGCCTCAGCAACACCCCCACCCCCTTCACCACCACCACCTCCCCAAGGGCCTGAAGAGGGGAACACGCATGAGGATGCAGAGGAAGATGAAGAGGATGATGAGGATGAGGTTGTGGAAGTCCTTACTACCAGCACTCACCGTGATTCTTGGTTGTGGCGGTTATTTACCATTCATGGTAACCAAGGCGCGTGCGAACAAAGTCACCTGCAACAAGTGCAAAATGGTATTGAGTCGCGGGAGGCCTGGTTCATACAGCTTTGGTACGACTACTATGAAGCGTCACCTATAGTCGTTCCACGGTAGGGCCGTTCGTAAGGTTGTACTCCTGTGGGAGAGCACATCCCTCCAGCTGCCTCACAGGCCATTCACAATGATGATGACCCTTACCTTTCGAGGGTCACAGTTATGTGTATGTAGTACTCTGCAGTACTCGCCGGGGGAGAGACTTCGAAGTGCTTTTGAGACGCTGGTCTCAGAGCACGAGAAGACCTGCTCACTACCTAAGTAAGGCCCACCCTACATCTTCCGCTCTCCACCTGCCCTTTCCTATCCCTGTGGTTGGTGTCCCCCCCTTGCCCTCCTTTCCCCTCCTCTCCTAGTGTGTTGTGTGTAAAAAACCAAAAAAAATACAAAACTTCACAAATTTTTTTTAAAAAAGTGGGAAATAAATTGAGCAGGCTCCGGTTTTTCGCGAGTTCATGAACATCAAAGATTTTGGGGTGTTGCCCTATCAAAATGATTGCACTTTTCTCTGGGAGGAAGTGGTGGCTCTGAAAAGAGCCTTTTGTGGCATTTGTTTGTATTTGAAAAACTTTAAAAAATCAACACCTAGTGCAAAAAAGCTGGCTGTAATTTCACAAAAGGACACAATGCATCTTGTACATTTATCAGAAAAATCTGATTACCAGCATAAGATGGACTCCATCTCTAAAAAAAATGTTTGTGCTACGAAACATAATATTTTCATTGTGAAAAGAGGACATGCCAACATCTCTTAGAAAGGCACAAACAGCCTTATTGACATTACGCCTCGCTTTCTCCATTTGTGGACCAAATGAAGAAGAACACAGCCACATTTGTCTTTGCGTAATATGAGAAAAAATTACTTGGGAATTCGGAAACATATCCATGACCTTCCCAAGTCCTTCTTTCATCGCAAATTGCAAAGAAATTCCAGACAAATGTCCCAAACTGTTCCCTCCACAATGAATTATAATTATGTCTAGATGATGCTCTGTCTGCAAACTAGCACAGAGAGGGAGCAAGTATAGCGACTTCATTCCACGTACTCCATGCCAGTGCACTTCCACATGAGGGAATCCAAGATCTGCAGCTACTCCACAGCGTTGTGCATGCACCTCCAACCAATTATCCATGAGTCTCCCAAAATCCAGACAATCTGTTTTCTGAAACACACAGCCATAGCTAACTGTTCTTCTCTCAGGAAAAATACCTTCTGACAAACTGTCTTCTTACAAAACACACCCACCAAACTTTACTGACCAATCAATTCCTCTGCTCATTCTCATTTGCATGCCTCTCCACCCCAAAATCCCTGTATGTAATGTGCGGTGTCCGCGGACTTCCATTATGTCCACGGACATATCGTAACCTAGACAGCCCTTCTACCATTTCCACTTCACTGTCTGTGCCATTCCCTCATTGGATACAGCTAAACAGTCACACAACTATCCACCAATCACATTCAAGACCTCTACATCTAACTGCATCATCAGAGTTCAGCACTTCAAATGTACTGTAGATTACTCTGAGTACAGGTCTCATAATATTGGAAAGCACCTACTACAAAAACTACTGTAAAAGTCTCCAAGGTTTCTACTTGCAGCTGCATGCATAGCCACATGCATGAATACAAACAACAGGTATGCATATTTTCTGCACAGTACAAATACAAATCTTATGAATGCATATAAACAGAGTAACTGTCACTTAATCTGTAAAACCTATAAAAAATAACTTACTGTCATTTTTCCCATCTACTATTATCAACTGTCACTTCCAAACCTGTCTGCTATCTAAACACATTTTTACACTAACAGCTATCTAAAAAATTACACACAGCCAGGATAAGGTCAAGCACCTTCAAACACTCACACAGAAAAACACTAACATTGAAAAACTCCCAACTGCAATAACACCACTACCTGTACATCACATCCTTCTGATGTATTACCCACACCTTCACAAATGCATACATTCCAGGCTTTTCTATAGAGTATCTGCCATTTACCTTATAAAAATTGCAAAATAAGTATATCATTATTTCTTCTTTCTCCTAACATCCAATAACACAGCCTTAAGAAACCAAGCGTGTTTCATACACATTCTATTCTACTTATTTGCAGAGCATGTTGAACTAACATAATGTAAATAAAACATGAAGGCTGCACATAGTCAAAGGAAACTACATACTATATACACACAGAATTACTAAATTCTTTCCTTTACAATTACAGTGAAGAGCACTCTCCTGAAAAGCAACAGAATCCGAAGTACAAACAACAACTCAGGAGAAACCTAATCTTTCCACACAAAAAAAGTAAGTACACTACTACCATAATATTCTTACTGTTACTCAAACACACTGTGCGGTTGATTCATGGTATTTGTGCACCAAAAAAAATATTAGTGCCCCATTCTGTCCACAAATACCTATTTGTTAAACAGGGATTTGCAGGCAGAATGCTGCACAAATCCCTGTTTATCGGCGCACAAATGACATAACTCAGCCTCTAGAATGTTATTATTGCAGAACAAAGAACTGTTTTAATTCTATACCATTAGATTTAGTATTTGTGCTTCTCCTCACCACTAGATTACTTTCTACTGTCATCTGAACCCCAGTATAGTAACACACAAATAGAAGAATAGCCTTCACAAACCATCACATACATCTCTACCATCATACTCAGACACTCATGCACACAGCACACATGCATCGCAGAACACCCAACCCATACCTTCTTTATTTTTTTCAACAGACCCCAACGAATGCCTACCAAAAAGCAAGTCCGTAGAAAACAACGTAGAAGTAGAGCAAATAAAAAAAAAGTATCCAAAATAAGCAGCCATCTCTAACAGAATGTGTACAATAAGTTCAAACAAAACAGCTAATACAGTCATTTAGCAAAACAAAACATGCTTCAAGTACAGAAACTGTGCCTCCTCTAACGAAATGTAAAACGAAACAGAAAACGATTATCAAGAATTCAGCTACCACTACTGCTAAAACTGCTCCTATAAATCTTGATATAATGGCAAGTAAACATACCAAAAAAAATATTTTAGCAAAAATTTTCCGCCACAGAGTCCTTCAAAATTTTATAAAAACAAGAGAGAAATCATACACAACCCTTAAAACCTACAGTAGAAAATTAATATTAAAAGCTTTGATAGACAGTGCAATCCTACTCAAAAGAAAATGATTTATTTTAGTGTTAAAAAGAATAAAACCACTAACAAAACTAATTAGTAAATTACAAAAAAGACTTCTCAATAAATGGATGGCAACACAAATAACTTCCTAAATATCTGTGGAGGTGAATGGAGTCACACCACAAACACAGAACCATATTTTAATGAAGAAGCATACAAACAAAAACAAACAAATATGATTGCTATACATAGCAGTGGACGAGGTTATGAAAAAATTAATAATACCATAATGGAACAAGAAATACTGCTTACAAAAATATCCCCTGAAAACTCAGAATTACCTCTCCATTCGACTAGACGAAAACTTCCAGTATACAAATGGTCATGCACGTCAATGTGTAACATTCCCAAAAAATCTTTCAAATCTTTAGCCAATTTATCAATCAATATGTGAAAGGCAAAGACAAAATCAAAATTAAACTGCTGCAAAATATGGATACTGTCCAGTGAGTAAATACACAGGGCTACAAAGACAATCATTAGCCTGCATTTCAAGACCAATTTGCAAAAGCACCATCCATCATATCAATATGATATCAACACATCATCCAACTATAAGAAATCTAGTCTATAAACTGTACTATGCTAAAAGTCCTGCATTAGCACTAGCCAATTTAAATAACAATCTTCTACATGGTACAGCCAAAGAACTACTTGAAGAAATTGACCATATCCAGAAAAAATATTTTGGAAGTGAAACCCACTTACAAAATGCAATGCCATTTGTACAATTGTTGCTAGTTTGTTGTAAAGGTATTACAACAAACTAGCAACAATTGTACAAATGGCAACCTTCTACTACACACATACAAAAAAGAAATACTAAAATTTAAAAGTGCATCCACTGAAATACCAAACCATGTGTGTGTGTGTTATAAAACTAATACAAAAACTACAGACATAACATACAAAATAGACGGCAATGAAGATTCTAAATGGTTTGAATTAGCTCTCTACCTTATAGCAGAAAACAAATATGAAATAACTGACCCTTTAATACTTTGCAGTTACTGCAATACAAAACAACCAAACTCGTTCACGTGCTATCACAAATAATTTGGAATTATTTCCACTACCAAAACCCCTGCAACAACTCAATTTATTATCTATAATCTACTATTTCCTACTGGCAAAGGAGGAAGTTACGATGACAGACACACTCAAATAACAGCATCAGAATACTGTTCATTACAAATGTATTCTGAAGATCCCAGATTTAGACAAAACGTGGAATACATATTCCACCTACTCATTGAAAGTAAACTAGCAACTCTATGTTACGGAGTTGCACACATATTGAAATCGGGAACACAGTTTCAAAATATGTCAGCTACGCAATTAATACAAAACGTGCAAGAAAAAGATGAGGTTTTACAATCAAGTATTACAAATCCATTTGCAAACATGCTTGGTACAAAAGAATACTGGTTCCGACATCAAAGAGATGTACGTTGTATGATCAGAAACCTTGGACCACCCACTTGGTTTGTTACATTAAGTTGTGCAGAATATGCATGGGAAGATTTACATGATTTCCTACACATATCACACAACACACAACAAAAACAAAACAAACATCGATATACTAAAAACTGGAGAACTTTTCTCTCTAGATCCTGTTAATGTTCCAAGGTATTTCCATCATCGTTTCATTGCTATGCTACACTTTATTTGGAATAAAACTGTTCCTCCACTCGGAGAAGTGGAACACTTCTTTTGGAGAAAAGAATATCAAGCCAGAGGAGCACCACATATCCACATGCTTTTATGGATTAAAGATGCTCCTAAATTTGGTCAGGACAGTGATGCCACTGTTTTGCAGTTCATCCAAAAATATGTCACTTGTGGAATTTCTTCACAAACGACAAATAGTGACCTTCATGCACAAATTGTACAATTTCAAAGACAAATGTCGCCAATATTATTGTCGCAAATACAAAAAAAAAAGGGAAATATTACACCAAATGTGGTTTGGTTTCCCTAGACCAGTTTTAGAAACATGTGAAGTAAACAACTTCATGTCTTCAGTTAGACATAGTGTTAAAGGTAAATCACCTAAGAACACGTATTACATAATAAGAACAGAAGAATCAAAATATATCAATGATTACAATGCAATCATTGCCCACTTATGGAATGCAAACATAGATGTGCAGTACATTGCAGACAATTCCACTGCATTTGCACGATATGTTACACCATACTTAACAAAAGCAGAAAAAACAGCTTCAAGACCTCTGGAATGACCGATCATCAGACAAAACACTATCTTACAAATTGGACAGCTTAGGCATAGAAATGCTCTCTCATAGAGAGAATGTGGTGCCTACGAAGCTGAAGCTGCAGATCGTTTAACCAGTACTGCTTTGTATGGAAAATCTGAAAATATAGTATGGCTAAGTCTTGGTCCTGCTAAATCTAGAAAAAGAGTTCTCAAATCATATGACGACATAGAAACAATATCCAAAAAAGATCCAAACAGCCAAGATATTTTGAACAAATACTACCCGAACAGGAGTACCACTTTGGAAAACATGTGTCTATACCACATAGCCCAAATCTTTGTATATAAAAATAATATAAAACCTGATGAAAGCAAAGGTAGATATACAGTGACAGATTGTGAAGGCAGTTTAGTAAAACTTACAAAGCCAAGTTTAATTAATCATATCAAATTGTCATTAAAAACTCCTCAACAGAAAGAACTATATTACATGTCCCTCCTAAAACTTTATAAACCATGGAGAAAAGAAGCAGAGTTACTAGATGACTATGACTGCTACGAAGATGCTTTCAAAGCAAATGAAAGCACTATCACTGATGTGAACTTTATGCAGTACAAAACAATGTTGCAAAATTAACAGCAACATGAAGAAGAACTCCAGGCCCAACTAGATAAGGACACTCCCAACAGTAGTCAACCTTCTGTAACAGGAAGCCAAGAACTACTGGGACAGCCACTAATAGCAAATGAGGCAGAATTAGCTATGACAGAAGTAGAAAACACAATGTGTCACTATGAAGAAGATACAGAAGACTTAACTGCACTACAATTGAAACTAAACAAAGAGCAGCGCACCATTTTGGATGAAGTAACAAAGGAAATTGCACATGGTGTACAACATGAAAATAAAGAATGTATCTGACAAAATTACAATCCTATACTACTATACGTCAGTGGTGAAGCTGGTTCAGGCAAAACATTCTTAATCAAAATCATCTGCAAGTTCCTTCAACAATTGAAAAACAACAAACTGTCAGCTGTTGTAACTGCCCCCAAGGGTTTAGCTACCTACAACATAGGTTGCATCGATAACTACTCCTTCCAGTAGAACACCAAAACAAATTAGTTTATTACAAACTTTCTACAGAAGCTGCATTGGAACTACACAGAGTGTTAAAACAAATGAAAATGCTACTAATAGATGAAGTGAGCATGGTCTCTAACCTAATGTTGGCTTTAATTCATCTCAGATTGCAAGAAGTACTTAAAGCAAACTACGAAGAACTCTTTGGAGGAAACACATTATTGTTTTCGGAGATCTTCTTCAATTGACACCAGTGAAAGGTGAACCTATTTTTAAAACTTTAGGACACAAACTGTGCCGTAAAACTATTGGCAGCATAGGAAATGTCAACCTTTGGCAACATTTCCAATACAAAGAATTAACAGAAAACATGTGTTAATCGACAGACCTCACATACGCCAACATTTTAAAAAGTATTAAAGTCGGTGTACTATCTCAAGAAGCACAAACAATATTAAAAACCCGGCACATCCATGCACTTTATGGCGATAACTCATGTGCTATTGATGTTATGGAACAATTAGGGCAAAAAAATGTCAAATGTATGGCCTTAATGCAAGCTGTTCCAAATTCAATTAAACAATGTTAAAAAAAGAAATGCAACCAATAATTGAAATTTGCTCCACAGACAAACTGGACGTACATGGTATTACACTACCAATGTGTCAACAAGCCACAACAAGACTAAATACATTAGAAAATTATATCTCCAACACAGCAGGTTTGGAGAAAATATTAAAATTATCCTTAAACTGGAGAGTAATGCTTAAACGTAACCTGGAAATGGAGCGAGGACTAGTTAATGGGGCACTGGGTACAGTTGTTGGCTTTCAAACATACCCATGTGACAACAACATTCAGTGTGTTAATATACTTTTTGACAAACTTTCAGAATTAAAAAGGATAGGGCGCTCAACGGCTTGATTCCTTCTCTTCAAAGACATGTATGTACATAGAGAACAATTTTCTCTAACTCTTGCATATGCAGTCACCATTCATAAATCCCAAGGTCTTACCCTAGACAAAGCGTTGATAGATGTTGGTAACACAGATTTAAAGAAGGCATGCGCTACGTAGCACTACGTAGCACTATCACGTTTACATACACTTGAAGGTCTATTTCTAATCAACTTTGATGCAAGTAAAGTCAAAGTTGATATTCCTTGCATTCTGGAGTACAATAGACTATGTTCACTATACACCCCCAATCTAAAAGCATATCCTGTTCCACAAAAAATAAAACGTTGTAAAAGAAAACTAATTCACACAGAAATGCAACAGAATCGGACTGCAAATACTCCAAAGAGAGTAAAAGAAGCTAATACTTCACCATTCAACATAAGTAAAGAAGAACCTAATAGTCAAAGTAACTTAGGTACTTCTTCAGAGAGGCAACATACACTCCGAAAAAATGACTTGTACACAGAACTACCTGGTCCATTCAAATGTTCAAATGTAACTGGTGTAAGTTGTTACACAAATGTAGCAATAAATATTCTATTTCAATTGCCACCAATTGTTGACAACATTTACTTACACAGTACAGACCAATTGTGTTTGCAAATATTAGTCCTTCATAGAAACACAAAAAACAATCCTGACAACACGTATAGTGTTCACGGAATAAGACAAGAATTGGACTACTGTTCTGGAATGGTAACATTCACTATAAACTCACAAGAAGATCTACAAGAATTTCTAATGTACTTACTACAAATATTGGAAAACAAAAACATACCTATAAATGAAATCTTCCAGATTTCATACATGAGGAAACATACCTGCACTCTCTGCAACAATGTTACACAAGAAGAAATTCCCAACGAGTGCTTCGTGTATGTATCCATACCAAATTGTGAATCCATTCCATTTCAGCAACTTGTACAACATGCAAACCATGGCAGATTATTAACTAACTGCAATTCAGATAATAGCTCCACCTTACTGATACAAACACATAGTAAATACTTAATACTAATGCTTCTATGTTACAATGTAGATGGTACCAAAAACAACTGCAAGCTGACTGGATTCACACATGGTCAAGTATCACTTGGTAGAAAAACTTTCACAACAATAGGTATAATCTACCACGCAGAAGCCACAACCAATGCAACTGAGCAAAATGCACAGTACAGTGGTTTGTAAACCAAATATGAGGGTAAAAAAAAAGCTGAAATATCTATTATGAAATGTAATAAGTTTTTATAGAATACATACACTAGCATGCTCTTTTCTTTTATCACAGAACTTGAAAAAGAATACTTCCTCAAAGTACCAAACTCATGTAAAAATGTATTGTATTGAATGTCAGCAAATCATGCATTAAGTATAATTGAAACCATTTGAAAGATAATCAAATCTATAGGTGTGTTCTATGGATGTGATATGGTACAGTGGTTGTGGTCAGGACCTAGAGTATTGAGTATACAGCCTACAGCCTTCACCCATGCACCCTGCCACAACCACCACAACATATCACACCCGTAGTAGCTTAAAACTTCAGTACTTATAACTTCGGTCTTGGGTACACTATGGCCACAACTCCAAAACATATCACACCCATACATCACACCCATGTTTGATTCTATGGGTGTGATCGATGGGTGTGATATGCTGCGGTGTTTGCCGCCAGGGCCTAGATTCTTGGGTGCAGGCCTTCGACCATAGATCACACCCATAGAATCAAACATTTTTAACTACGATCACACCCATAGAATCAAACATTTGTAACTGGGCCTCGTGACATTTTTAATGTCCGCGGACTCCTTGGAACAGTTTCTACTTGCCTGCGAACAATACGTACAGGTATAGTGTCCTCAGGACACCTCCATTTTCATTTATTTGCGGACATCCCGAACACTGCGTGTGTTCTTAGAACAGTTTCAACTTGCCTGCGAGCAGTACCGACATCCCGAACACCACGTGTGTTCTTAGAAAAATGTCAACTTGCCTGCGAACAGTACAGACAGGTATAATATCCTTTGAACACCTCCATTTTGATTAATTGCGGACATCCCGAACACCAGGTGTGTTCATAGAACAGTTTCAACTTGCCTGTGAACAGTACGGACAGGTATTTTGTCCTCATGACACCTCCATTTTCATTTAATTGTGGACATCCCAGACACGGCGTGTGTTCTTAGAACAGTTTCAACTTGCCTGCGAACGGTATGGACAGGTATAGTGTCCTCAGGACACCTCAATTTTCATTTATTTGCAGACATCCCGGACACGGCGTGTGTTCTTAGAACAGTTCAACTTGCCTGCGAACAGTACGGACAGGTAAAGTGTCCTCAGGACACCTCCATTTTCATTTATTTGCGGACATCCCGGACACCGCGTGTGTTCTTAGAACAGTTTCAACTTGCCTGCAAACAATACGGACAGGTATACTGTCCTTAGGACACCCCCATTTTCATTCATTTGTGGACATCCCGGACATGGCGTGTGTTCTTAGAAGAGTTTCAACTTGCCTGCGAATAGTACGGACAGGTATAGTGTCCTTAGGACATTCCCATATGGGACGATTGCGAACATCAAGGACAGCACTACTGTCCGCGGACACAACAAACACAACAGCGGGGCCTACCACCTAAATAGATACAATATTCAAACCATTTCTTAACCCCCCCACCATCCCCAAACAGTCTTACAGACCAACACACTTGCCAAAATTGTATTTCCCCACCATTTGACACTGCGCTGTCTGCGGACGTCCGCGGATACAAGATGGCGGGCGTTTCCAAAAATCTGACGCACTTCACACTCTTCACCATCCAATCAGCGGACATGTCATATGTCCGCGGACATGACGTTCGTCCAGGGGGAGCGGAGTTATAGGCCGCCCAAAAAGTGCTCTTCCTATGGAAACAGCAACTTAACCATAACCACACGGCCACTACCGTGGGCCGTGTAATTCAATGAAAAAACCTTGTTAAGGGGACGTTATGGTTAAATTGCACTAATAAAAACCTATGAAATTCACTGAAAAAACGTTGTTAAAGGGACGTTATGGTTTCAAGTAAAATCGAAAAAAACCCAGAAATTCGCCAGTTATGGTAAGCTAAGCAACCATAACTCGTGCCACCACCGTGCACTGCTAAGACTAACACCCAGGACATCAAAGATGACATCACAAATGTTATTGATGTCATCACTGATGACATCACATATCTGGGCCACTTGTTTTTGTTTATTGACATATATAGGCCAGGTGGTTTTGTTCACTGGCAGTCAGAATAATAAAATGTCATCCAGTTCCATTAAGTGGTGCCAAAGTTATAAGCCATCCATGAACTGCATTTCACCAACCCTGTAATGCTGTCCGCAAACTTTTCAGGACTGTTCGCGAACATCCAAACTGTTAGCTGACTTTTGCGGCAAAAAACATCAATTTTTTTGCTTCTTGCAGCCATATCCCATCCCATCCTCATCACCCCTCACCTCACCAGAGATAATTTGATAAGTTCAACAAGTGCAATATTGTGTTTTTTAATATGTTTTTACTGCGATGTCCGTGGACACCGGCCGCTGTCCGCGAATCCAAGATGGCGGGCGTTTCCAAAAATCTGACGCACTTCACGCACTTCACCATCCAATCAGCGAATATGTCGCAAGTCCGTGGACATGCAGCAAGCCGATTAACCAACCTGTCCGCGAAGCGAACAGGGAAGTGTGTCCGTGGAGCAGACATAGATATCACTCATTTTTTTTGTGACCTACTTTTTGGTCGTTTTAAAAAAAACTACTGTACAGATTTGTCACCAAATTTACAAAAGCACGCTTTCGGGACGAAGACGCACTCCTGCCACAAATTTGGTGAAAATCCGTCAAGCTGTTTGGGCTGTAGGCGTGAGCAACCTTTTTTCCCCATTCAGTCTATGGGAAAAAAAGAAATGTTGGGACCCCTCCTATAACTACCCTGGCCGTGTATTATATATGTATATATATTTTTTTTTCAAACCAAACCATTGCAAGGTAGCCAGGACTGTTGTTCTAAACCTACACAGAGGTGATGGCTTCACCTCCACCAACCTGTGACCTCGCACACATATTTTAGGACAACTATGACTAAAAGTGTAGTTTAGCGCAGGAGTCTTCACAACTAGGCCCACATTATCCCCATAGAAATCATTCAAATACATGGCAGAATAACAAAAATGTGATATTCGATTTTTATTTTTAGACACAATGAACACATAATTCAAGTGCAGATGGTACATTGACCCCCGCAAAACAGGGAATACATCAAAATAGTACTGAATGTCTTTCCCACAATTGTGAGAAGGTGTTATGAGTAATGAATAAGAAAATGAAAGAAAAATGAAAGAAAATGGTGTTGAGGCCAGGCGACAAGCGCTGAATAGAGGGGTGACAAGAAAGTGGCCACGAGACCTGGGCATGAACCACGGGAAGGATTAGCCATTTCTTATGCTGGGGTGCAGATACTGTGGCTTTAACTACCGTCTGCATGTACAAAGGTGTAATAGGGTGCGGAATGGGAGCACATCAAGGGGAGAGTATCATCATGCTCAACAAAAGAGCAATTTTGAAGAAGCTGGTGCTGCTGGTGATGACAGTGTGTTGGAGGGGAGCAGACTGTACAGTACGGATTGCTGTGCTCAGAGTTTGCATGATGAAATTGTTGTTGATGTGACAATGCTCCTTTTACTGACAAAAACAGAGGGAGAGATTCCAAGTGACATAATTTCTGCTGGTTTTGTCTGAGCACAGTATTAGGCCAGACTCAAGCTGGCATGTGCAGCCAGAAGCATCCTTTGGAACCGCTAAGAATAAATTACAGTCTAAGAATTGTCTCGTTTGGATAGCTCAATGGCAACGTGCTCTCCTTGGAAGCAAGACGACGATGAGCAACACAAGTTCGATCCCTGGTCCGTTCTTAGAAACCTCTGGGTATTAAACACATTATAAATAACCAATTACCAACGTGGGTCATTTAAAACATGACAGTGCAAAAAAAGTAGGGGCTTTTGGCTGGTCAGAGCTCAAATGGCTTGTGGGGGGAGACACTGCTGTAAAAGAAAGCGCGTCAGTCGTCCATGTCCGCCTGTCTGCTCAGGCTACCCTGCCAATTTATTCTACCTCACCATTCAATGCCTTACATATCCGGGACCCCAGCATCCACAAATATTAATGTGAGCGCTACTCACACTGTGCATATCCCAGATCAACCTGTTCTTCTTAGTTGGTGTATAGTACAGTATGAAATTATGTATTGTATGATGTCACTATATTTCCTATACATTCATCATAACTCAATTGTTCAACATTGGTACGTGTGTGCTGGTGCTTGTCTGATATTATAATTATGTTTTCCAACTAGTAAAATGGTTCCAAAGTGAGATGGACGATACTGTATTCTGAACGCAGAATTACATTTTTTTCACTGCCGTTCCGTTCAATGACCACTACCCTCAACTTAAGAAATAATAAACAAGTAACAGCAAATGTTGAACACATGCACTAGTTCTTTCTAATGCCCTGCACCCAAAAGAATGGCAGTACATAAACACACAGCCAATAAAAAGCAGTTGATTAGGCACACAGCAGTTTCAAACCCTGGTGTCCTATCTATCAAGGTAACACACAAGGTGCTCAACCCTGCAAACACTTTGTGACAGAGAATGACCTTCACTTGAATACTTATGTGCCTAAAAGACTGCATGCATCATACGATCTAACATCCCATTACAGAGCCACTGCCCCAAACCGGAGGTTTTGATTCTCAGCATTCCGTCCGGTGTGAAAAGGTCAGGGATTGGAGCAAATTGAGAATAGCTTCAGCTCGGCACTGGATCTGAACAAGATGTTGCTTTTGGTGGAAGGGCGTGGGGTGTTTCATCTGTACCTTTAGATTGATTTGCATACAGTATTGAATTCCTTCCCAAATGCTACTACAAGCGAGCTCAGGATCCCTGTGTTGTACGTAGTACATTACAATATTGCCTAATGTATTTTGAGATATGTAGTCCTCTAATGGCTTAAGCAGAAGTGCAGCAGTGAGAGTCTCTATCTCATACAAAGAAGTGATATTAAACACATGAATAACAATATTGAACATTGGCAAAGGAAAAGTTATTCGTAATAACGCAGTACTTGTTTTTGAGGGCCTCTGCAGACCTGACCATGTATCAGCAACAAGGACGGCTCTTCATTGGTTACCTAGGAGTAGCAGAATCTCCTTTCAAACTCGTTGCATTATGCACGAGTGCCTTCATGGCAAGAGTCCTAGCCAACTTTCTAGCAGACTCACCTGGCTCCCTGATCAAGTCAAATATTGATCATCTATTACAAAAGCCAACATCTAAATTGGCGATAGTAACCCAGGGATCCTTTCCCTATTCCACTCCCAGGTGTTTGAATGGCCTGACGCCAGACCTAAGAGCATGCCCCACCTTTGTTAACTTCAAACAGGGTCTGAAAACTGCCCTATTTCAATGAGCGACACTGCCATTCCCTGAACCTCTGTTTTAGGCATTGATCCCTCCTGGCCCTGTATGTTGACTCCTACATGTTGTCTGTCTTAAGTTCGCACTATTATGCCTACGGGTCTTTGTCTTGACGCTTAAGTAATAAAATACATATAAACATAAAAATAAATATGTGCTTAAAAAGAGCAGGGGTTAAACTGAAATTATGCAAAATAAACAACAATAAACACCCTTCATCTCTGCTACTGATCCACTTCGCTCTTACTTTTTTCAGTTTTCTTCCCCATCCAACTCCAGTTTTCCGTGAAGCTCCTTCCTCCCCCTTCCCAGACATGCCTTCAGTCCTCTGTGCAGCTCCTCCCCTCTCCTTTCCAAGTCCCGCCCCAGATGTTAGATGAGGGAGTTGGCAGGATCCACTCTCATTTCTCCACACACGTGCCTTGTTGAAATTGATAGTGTTACTCTTGATCACCCTATACCTACCGTTCAAAGTGCTGGCCAGGGTCTTCACTTCTACCCTGCAGAAACATGAGAGAACAATTTGCTGAAACTACAATGACCAGACTTCCTGGCAGCATATGAGAAACACGCTGTCAGAAAAATGGTGCGAAAAGGGACGGGGGTTATTAGACTAATTTCGCTGTCCCATCTGTGTAAGTCAACCCCACGGGAAACCCAGATAGGGATTGGCCCACTGGGGCAGATGTGCACTCCAGCCAATGAGAGGAGGATGGCATGGCTACAGCAAGGAAAGAAGAGTATAATAAGCAGAAGGTGAAAGGGCTGAGTGTGGACTGGTCAGGTGAGGTCAAGGGACAGTGAGGGGTCCAAGAAACCAGGTGGTGGAATGACAGAGGAACAGAGCATGGAGGAGAGTAACAGAGAGGGATTTTAAGGTGAGCTATCGGGTGGTGAGTAAATGTGGTACTTGGGTGTGAGAGTTTTTATATGGTGAACAAGGTTAATGAGGTTAAGTGGGATAGTAGCAGAGTAAGTAATAATGAGTGAGAAAGGTGACTGGGAGAGTGATAGGATGGTGAGTGTGAGGGAGGAAGGGTGGGTTGTAGAGACAAGAGTAGTGGAGATAAGAGGGGAGTGGAGAGTGGAAGGGAGTATAGAGTAGAACTAAGTAGTGGAGAGTAGTGGAGAAAAGCGTGGAGTGGAGACGAGCAAAAGTAAGGGTGGTTGTGGTGAGTTGCAGAGGAAAGTGAGAACGTTTTTGTTCCATGGTTCTCTAGTCTCAAGCCACCATTTTTCTTGAATGTGTATATAAGCCATCAGATATTCGCCCGCTTTCATTTTACGAGTCGTAATTGTGCTTATGTCTGATGAGTGTGCATGTTGTATACTAAGTGCTCTCCATACATCAGCTTGACAATTGTTAAATGGTGCCCCGTATGTTGTGCCGCCACCCCAGGATACCCTCCTCGTTTCCAAATATTGTCTGATTGCTATCCTAATATAGCAGCAGGCAGACTGGCTTTTTATGTCACCTACTGCTAAGGTCATTGCAGCCGTCTGTTGGGACTTATCAATTCTCTACAGGTATAGACACCCCAGAGATTGGTAGAACACCAACACCAGAAAATTGCCAAGCTCTTGATAACCTACGTTTGTCCAAACCCGGGTCTCCTTAACATGAGAGAGTTCTTCCTCTTGATATACCCCTCCCCTGTTGGTGAAATACACGCATGAGGAGTGGATCAAGCGAACAAGCAGGGAGCACACACACCGCCACGAAACCCAGGATGCAAGAAGAAAAATGACACTTTTTAACACATAGCAAGAAAACCTACAAGGAACAAGAGAACAAGAGGGAATAGTCTAACTGTGGTATAGTGGGTACTGTAGCCAGTTGGGTGCAAGATGTGGCTGAGACAGACCAGTATCTGTGGATAGGAATGGAGATATAACTAACCTGGGGAACACAACAGTAACTACACTAATGGCTACGGCACGAGGGATGCTCTAGAGCCGGGATGGTGCACTTTATGGTTGTCAGCAAAGCGTCCGGCACAGTGCACTCATAGTCCGGAAAACAGAAGTAAGGAGCAGAAATCTAGAGAAGCCGATGCTGGTCTTGCGGTTATTAAAGTGGGTGCTGGTCTTGCGGTTATTAAAGTGGGTGGTGTAAACCAGCTGTTTGTATTCCTTACAGTAATCCCACTTGAAGCGGGTATGGAGTTCTGTGGGATACTGATACGGAGACAGGAGAAGGTGGAATTCCGAAGAGGTTGATGCAAGCGGAGCCAGGAGAGCAGGCAGGGTAAGCGGTTCTGGATGGAAGAGAGGCGGCCGTGTTCTGCAGGCAGGAGAGGGGATACAAATTCGGATCAAAGGCACAGATAATCAACAAGCTAAGACAGTCCAATTAGCAGAAAGGAGGTCACAACAGAGCCAGGCAGCAAAGTACAGAATCGTCGTGCAGAGTGTAATCCAATTAACGAGCCTGGAAACCAAGAAACAAACCAGAATCACAAAAGTACGAACATGCAAACCAACTTCAATTAAAAGCTAAGTCTTGTTGTCCGAGCAGGGTTTTATGGGAACAAGACACGCCAAGCTCAAAGCGGTGATTCGCTATGGCTGTCAGCAGATTGCAGGACACTGCACGCCATGGAACTCTGGAATGCAACGCTACCGAGGGACGCACGGGATGTTTCCATAGCAACCGCCAACGAGAGTTCTAGAATTACAATTAAATTCTGCTTGACATGTCTGCATGTTGGACATCTGTAAATTGTAATGGTGAATGCTGTTTGCCATGCATGCATGACAAGCAGATTTCACAAGTAAAATGACGGACAGCATTTATTTGTCATTTTTAATGCTGCTTAACATGCATGCATGGTAAGCAGCGTTCACAATTAAAAGTAAATTCTGCCTTGCATGTGAGTATGCCAGGTAGCATTTACGCAGTTTTCACTCGTGTGCATGGCAGAGTGCAAATATGCAGGGCAGATAGCAAAATACATGCATGTACTGCACCTTTTGCCCTGCACATTTGCACTCTGCTGTGCAAAGGATGTACATTGCGTTGAGGGGACCTGAGTGCATATCTACCAGGTTCCCGCTGTTAAATTATGTTTTGGACAGAAGCTGCAGCAAAATGGGCCTCCCTCCTGTATAGTAGGCAAATTCCATTGGAATTTCTGATAAAACACTGCCCCCAAAGCACATTTTCAGGAAGTGTTTTATTTCTGTGCAAGTGGAGATTAAAACGAAAGAGTAACGGATATGTTGCCTTGCTTTACTCTTTACTTTTACACTCTGCTTTGAGTGTTGAAAATTGCCTGCTGGAAACCAGAAACATGAAAGTGCAAGATATGGTATTCCCCTGCATGCAATTACCATTTTTACCAAAATGCCCCCTATAATGTTTTTCCTCTTTGTTTTTCTCCTTCTGTCTAGTACAGATTCCTCAGACCTCGGCACTATCAGCATGGCCGTCTGCATGCTCTTTACACAGTATGAATAAGGGCCCCGGTGCATTGTGAGGCAGAACATATTTCTAGCACAGGTTTCATTCCTTATATACATATAGATCTTAGCTAAAAGGCTCTATAAAGAGTAGCCTTTCAGAACAATCTTACATTCGTCTAAAGAATTACGTACACAAACAAAGAAGAAAAAATACATATTGAAACTTCGGAAAGGGCAACAGTCAGTCATAGACATTTCATTTGAAAGGCACATTACACTATGATGCTTTCTATTTTCCTCCCGCTGCAGTAGCTTAATGCATTCTTTGACAGTCCTGAAAAATCCATGATCTTTGGGTGCTCACATTTTGAAACGTAAAAAAAATATAATTGAATACACCCAGGGTCTGCCAGCGTACAGGTGAATTGATAAAGGCAATCCTCAAGGCTATGGCACAAAATGGCACAAAATTAAACACATATATGTAACTAACCGACATTATCTAGCAGTTTTAATGTTTGAGTTTGCTCTTACATAACATTTTGATTTGCTCTTCTTCTAAGAGGAAATAACATACCTGTGTGGAAGTCGTTCTGCTAATGTAGTCGACAGAGACATTTGTATATATTAGTTTTTATCACCCAAAAAAGCCATCACATCCACTCAGCTCATCACTAGATGACCCCAGATTATCTCTGCGAAATGGCTGATGCAGCTATGTGAGGTGCTTTCTGGCATTTTGACTCTCTGGGGCTCATTTGCCATCCACACTGATCCCTAACATAAGTGATAAAATAGGTCAAACATGCTATGTCTGTGTTAACATCTATTTTAGCACTGCAGGGTATTGTATAGGTTTTTGGAGCTGGGGTGCGGAACAGGAATTCCATGTCTGAACGTTTTTCCATTCCACGCCTGCAAAAGTCATGTGGTTTTAAACTGGCATGACAGTTATATGCTGACGTAAAATCTATTGCTTCTGATGGAATGCTTTAGCAGCTGCTAAAGTCAGGCGGAGTTCCTAGGAATCCTTCGTAAATACATGCAAGAAAGCTTCAATGTGGGAGACCCTTACATCTTCTGTAAACAAGTACGCTGTTCTTGCCTGCTTTACCACTTTTGCGCACTTCATAGCGCAAATGCTGGAAATTGCACGGATAGTCTGTCTTCCACTTAGTGTAAATGTGGCAGGCGCAGGTACATCATTTCACCAAAATGCCAGGGGCAGCGGAAGTGACATCACACGACTCTTGACCCCCTGGTGACATCACAGGAAGTGATGTCATTTGACCCCACCCCAAAGTGATATCGCGGGGAGTGATGGAAGACGACCTTTCACCCATTGACAAAACAGGAAGTGGCATCACATAGCATTGTACACTACAAAAAATATGGTTACGATATCACTATAATGTGATGTACATTTCATATAAGAATGGATCGCCATATGTATCGTTAAGATCAGTGTGTATAGGCCCATAAGCCCATATTACCAAATTACTGTGAAATTACTGCGAATTACTGTGAATGCAAGCAGACGTCCATGACCAAATGATAATGATGTGCTATTATATAGCACTTACCCTTAAGCGCTTTGTATAGAAAACATATGCACCCAATATCACCCAACCTGTGTTGGTACTCATTTATCGACCTAAGAAGGATGAAAGGCTGAGTTGAGAAGTTTAAGAACAGACTAAATCAGTGACTCACCCCCTGAAGTGTGCCTGAAATAAACCTTTAATGAGTCTATCAATTATTGTATAGAATTCCAGAAAGACACATTATTTGGTATTCCTAATCTTTCTTATTTAGGGTCAGTGCTGAAAGTGTTAGACTTGTGTCACTCCTTTTCTTCTTTTTCTTCTTTTTTTTAAGGGGCTTTAACAAGAAAGCCAGCCACTCCAGAACTAAAGAGTCACATGGAAACCCTTTTTTTTTCTTTTTCTTTTTTCTAGAGGTTGCAAGGGGGACCACAGAGGCTGCAAGGGAGACCTCAGAGGTCGCAGTTGCGACCTCTGGCGACCCCTAAATGACGTCCCTGGGCAGGCGCCCTCCTTCCGATTTGTATTCCTTCTAAAATGTGCTGTCAGCGATCCCTGTTGATTTAACAGGGGTCATAGCCCCTGCACCTTTTGGGCCCTGCCGACAACACACACAGTTGCAATGTTCACAGGCACAGAAGCATTTAGGCAGGCATCACAGCGATAGCTTTGCTGGCCTACATGTTACAACTTGGAGAAGTGAGCAGTCAAAAGTGCTCTATTCAAGGCCTCTCAATAGTGCCCTATTTGTGTCTGTCAACCATTTTACAAATGTAGCAGTTACTTGACCAGACTAAACAAAATAGGGTTTTGTGGTTTCGCGTGATCAACAATGATCTCCTTTCTTTTTTCTTTCCTTCTTTAACTCTAGTCAATGAGTGTATATGGCATCTAAAAACACCAACAAACAAGTACTAGTACGCGGTTAATGCTCTAAGTAGTGTCACAGAGACACTACCTAGGAAATACAGAGACTTGCACAAGGGCAATTTTATATACTTAACAAAACAGGGATTGAATTCATTGTAAATTGTGGAAGTTGCGTTGATTATGAGCGACTCTGCCACACACCCCATTATATATACTGCTTATAAGTTATTTTTTTTATTTTTTTGCATTTTTAAATCCCTCACAAAGCCCACGGGCCTCGAGGCACTGTTACAGGAATTATTTGTTTTTTAGTTGCGTGATTGTTTTTTTTTTGTCTTAATTGCCTATTTATAACACACTTAAATACCCAGAAATTTCTAAGTGCGGACCCGCGGATTGAACCTGTGTTGCTTCCTGTCGTCTTGCTTCCAAGACAAGCACGTTGCCGCTGAGCTATCCTCCCAGGATAAAGTTATGACATAACAGGTAACATTATTATTGTTTAGTAGTGCACATTTCAAGCGTGGGCCCATTTACATTTGCATAATCTCATGTACAATGTGTCACTCTGCACTGGGATCCACATATAGTAAATCTGCCAACCTCATGATTTCATGCTTCATGATTGATGTGGGGAGAGGGCAGAAGAGCAGCATCTGAACATGCTGCTACAGCTACTGGAAAAAACAATTCAATAAGGTGATGCTTGTCACCACAACATGATATTGATACTGTAATTGTTCGTTGCTGGCAATGCATAATCACAAGCACTTGGCAGCACTTTTGCTCCTCCCCTTTAACGTTTCCCCATAATCAACACTTAATCTTACAACTGTGCTTTCTTTGTTATTCGCCCAATATGTTTACCAAAACTATCACACATTTTATTCACCTACATACATTCTTGCATGTCTCATTCTATTCTAGGGGTGCTTTTCCATTTTGACATGGTATTAGTCTACCACGGGCACATTCACAAAGTTAGAGACACCTCTTCGACTCTGCACATTAGGTTTTTACATTTTTATGTGGTGGCGATGTGCTATGGTGAACGTCCATGGGCTCAGGTCTGGCAATCAAGCCGTGTGTTTTATTTGCAGGCCAATGTAGAGAGACAGTATTAAGTAAAGTAAATAGTTGTTAATGCTATTTAATTTTAACGTTAGGCCATTGTAGGAAATGCAATGCCATATTAATACACTTTAAAAAAAAGCACATTATATTATATGTGCAACTATAGTTCCCATGACCCCTTCCTTTTTCAAGTTGAGTGTTTAAACCTCTATACCACCGATTCTGTGCTGACGAAAGTGTACACCTGCATGTAAGCTCTAACCTCTCACCCTGCCTCTTCAATGTCTATTTGGCCCATTTAACCCACCTTATCTCTACCTTCTCCTCTAACTTTCAGTGTTGTGGGGATGACACTAAGCTCTCTTTCTTGCTGCCTCAGCCTACTCTCCTCTCTTGCTCATTCCTGACTGTCTATCCGTGATTTAGGATTGGAGCACCTCCAACGATCTCTGCCTTAATGCTAGTAAGACTGAGATCCTCCTTTTTGGAAAACCTGCTCCCGCTTTCCCTCTCTCACTCTGGCCGCCCTCCTTGAGCCCTCTTCCATCGCTATCCTGTGAGGCAAGAAACCTTGGTGTCATCTTAGATTCCACTCTCTTCTTCTCTCCTCACATCACGGACCTTGCCAAGAAGCCCACTATCAGCTGCACCTCCTCTGAGGTATTCTTCCTTTTATCAATTTCCCCCAGAAGCTCACTGTCTCTAGAGCCCTCATTCTCTCTAGGCTGGACTACTGCAACAGCCTCTTCCTCAATCTACCTTCCTCTACTCTCCCCCTCTGCAACTAATCCAGAACTGTACTAACAGAACTGCAAGACTTGTCCTTGGCCTCAGGCCCAGGGACCATATCTCTCCAGCCCTGAAATCTCTCCACTGGGGCCGGGGACTACACTGCATCCAACTCTCCCTTCCAAAATACCTTCCTTCTCAAGCCCTTCACTCAGTCACATCTAACTCTCTGAGGGTCAGATGTTTCTCCAGGCAGAGATTGGGTTGTAGATCTCTCTCCTCTGCAGGTGCCTCCCTCTGGAATGGCCTCCCTGCCCCTCTCAAACTTGAACCACCTGAAGTTCTGGAATCAGCTCAAGACCTTCCTCTTCATCTCTGCTCTCTCTCTCTTCCCTACTGACCTACCTTGTCTGCTGTGCTGACTGGTGGCCTGGCTACCCTCAGACTCTCACAGCGTACCAGGCTCCTCCAAGACAAGTCAACCCTGCACTGCCTCCAGGCCTGCCACGCACTTAGGGGCTGTAACTATAACCCTAAAGTCCCCTGCCTCCTTGCACTTACCCAGAGCGGTGCTGCCCTAGCTGCACTTCCTCAGAGCAATGCTGTCCTGATTACACCCCCCCTTTCCCTCTACCTGTCACTTCCCCTTCTCCCTCCCCACTGCAGTTTGCGTTTAAACTTATACGATCTGAAAGACAGAAGGCCTAGTAAGATCATTTGTTTTGTCCTACCTCTGTCTTCCCTCCCTTGTCTTGTCGCACCTAGAAACACTTGTGCACAGGCGAGTTATACATTACTTATCATATCATATCATATCATATCAAAGCTCAGAAAAGCAAATGACTATGTACTCTGCAATATTTTATGTATGGCATTGTGCATAATGTACAGGATAGTGGATAATGTGACATTTGGATATGGCTAAGATCATGGTGTATATCTAGTGGCACACCATGGAAGGAGTAGGGATGTGTAGTTAGTTGTCGTTTAGGTGTATCAGCGATGGGGATACAAATATAAATATTTGGGAGTTGGATCACTAAGACACAGGATATTGTAATGCAGAAAGCAGCTCATAGTAATCATATTGATGAAACATACTATACAATGAGAATGCATTAATTGGTTGTAGTGGGTATTCTAGCTTTGTGTGATGGACCAGAGAATATTATGAATTATAAAACAAAATACTTAGAATTTGTTGGAGACCTGAGACAATATGCAGTAGTTATACTGAGTGTGCCAACCTTCTGTGAAGAACATATTAGCTGTGAAGAAATGTCAGAGAATTGCTTTGTGGTAGGAAAGAACATCCACTGAGTGTGCACCATTTTCACACATGAGATACAATACTAGTTGCAAAGAAAAAGTCTTAACATTTCTGGGGGCAGTAGTGTGCATTGCATGAATCTTCTGGGAGTTCCAACTCTTTTGATGGGTGAAATAATGTAATAGTTTTGAAAACACTTCTTAACATTATTTGTAAACAGGACACAAATGTAGTGGTTGAATTGGCTGTGGCAACATTTTGTTACAGGCAAGAGCAAATACGAAATTTGATGAACATTCTTTGAGAGGAGTGCACTTTCAGTGCTTGTACCACGTGTGGCAACTTTATTGTGAGAGATAAGAGAAAATATTTCTAAGAATTGCTTCAAGGCACAAAATAGCCAGTGGCTGTTCTGGCTGTTTTAGCTTCTTCGACAGTTACGATTAAACACTAGTTGAAGAGACACCTGTCTTACTATTGCTTCAAAGCAAAAAAGACCATTCCGTTTTTGTTCTGGGTTTGCCAACTATTTTGAAGAAAAAGAGAACATATGTGTTGCACAGAAAACCTTTAAAAAATATTGCTTTCAGGAAGCAGAGTACATCCTATGGATGTGCCAACCATTTTAACAGATGAGATCAACTACTCGTTATGAAAGAAACATTGCCCTTTATTGCTTGGAGGCAGGAGAGTGAATTGAGTGGTTGTACTGGATGTGCCAGCTTTTTCTGACAGAGAGGATGCAATATTAGTTGTGAAGAAAACATCTCAAATTTTCTACCAGGTAGAACAGTACATTCAGGGGCTGTACAGGTGGTCATAACCAATTATTGAGGATGAGACAAAATACTAGCCACAAGTGTTTGAATTATTTGAAGTTTGGAGTGTTTGAATTCATTGGAGTCAGCAGTATTTTAATTAGCTTTTACTAAGTGTACCTTTATTGTGACTAAGGGTGGGTGAAATTTCCACCTGCGAAGGGAAAAGTGCAGAATTTGCACTGTAATTTGCTTCCGCCGGAGCCAGGAGTTTCATGTAGGGGGGATGAGAAACTTTGTTCAGGTTGTTCAGAAAAATGCTTGTTTTGCGCAGTACTATGAGAGACTTTGTGCAGGGTTTTGATACGTGCTAGGTTCATGCAGCATGAGAAACTTTGTGAGGGTCTTTTGCGTTCCATGCTAGTTTCGCACAGCAACACTAGACATTTTGTATAGCTTTTGTTTCTATTTCTTCTAGTTTTGCGGAACACAAGAAACTTTGTGCTGCTCTTTTAGATTTGTGCTAGGTTCACACAGCGCTAGGTTCACACAGCGGCAAAAGAAACTTTGTGTCACACTTTTAGATTTGTACTAGGTTCACACAGCAGCAAGAGGAACTTCGGGTGGCACTTTTCGATTTGTATGGAGTTTGCGCAACGGTATAAGAAACTTTGCGCCACTCTTTAGATACACAGGAGTGGCGGAAAGGTGGATTTGGGTGAAGGGGAAAAACATTGGAGGCTAATTGAACCGAATCTAACAATTTTGCCCAGTCTTTTTTATCTAGGAGAAGGCCAATAATCTGGCCTTGTCAAAAGTGGGACATGAACCCTTCTCAACCGAGGGTGAGGCTTACTTGGGAGGGATCCAGATCCAGTCCTACTCGAGGTGGATGCTAGTAGTAGAGAGTGTGCAAATTCCTGCCCCGCCTCCTTTGTGACAATTTGTATCTGTGCAGAACTATGTCCCCATCCTTGCTTTTGGATGCATATACTCACCATTGTTCTTTTTCCATTTCAGATGCCGACACTAAAGAGAAAGAAAAACAGAAGCCCAGAAACCCAAGAATAACCACCCTTATGAAGAAAGCACCAGTGCTACAGAGACCCGTTGACTGCTGCAGAGTAGCAGACAAGAGAGAGATGCTAAAGGATGCTGCACAGTAGCCAAAAACAGAAACTCACCGAGCAGGAACAGTAAAGCTAACTGGTAAACCCACCATGAACAAAAACAAACCACTAGACAACTATTGACTCAAAAGAGGAAGGTTCCCCAAACTCACCAAGGGGGCCCCCAACAACTGGCTGCAAACCACAAATTGCCATGTGGATATGCAAAAGCACAGCCACGTTTGCAGAGCGGCAAACCAGCGTGCAAGAAGTGGGATAGGCTATGCACCCTCTTAAACATTTCCCTGCACATACATACCCTGAAATGTTAAAGAGGAAACAATTAGTTAGGGACACTTGACTAACAGGCACCGAGGATGGAATACCTATGCAGGAGACAGGCAACAGGAACTGTGGGTGTATCAAGTGAGATCAGAGGAGACAATGGACAGCAACCAAGAGACTAGCATGCGGAAGGATTATGCTGCAGGTTGTGGAGAGGAGCTTCAGAACAGTTGAGGCATTGGTTTGGGAGGGATATTCTGGTTCTGTAGTGTAAGTGGACGTGACTGTTTATGTGTATGTGAGGAAGGACAGATTACCTCTAGCATGATGCTGAAATAAAATCCTTTACTTCAAACTTGTAGTTCGGCGATGCATAAAAAATGGTGGTAATATTGTTACAGCCAAAAAAGTGGTGTTAACAGAATTACCACCTATTTTTTCCTGCACTGCAACTTCTTTCAAACTCCTAATCAGACAGAATGACTGTTTTCTATTAGATCCAAATTATTTGCTTAGAGCACATAAAGTTATGTTGAAATGTGGTTTTTGAGCAAACTATACATACAATGAGGTAGAGAAGGGTGTTTGGCATTCAATCAAATCAATGCATTTCAATGTTTCTAATGGTGTGAATATACATGAACATTAACATCTTCTAAAACAATGTTATCATTCTGTTTACTTTTATTATTTCCCCATATAGCATGAATCACCACCCGAATGTTGCATCAAAGTCCAAGTTGATATACATTAAGTGGCAGGGGGGGTCAAAAGGAGGGGCGTGCAGGAACTAGGTACTCTAGTGAGAAATAAATAGGTAAGGACATGTCCAAATCTCACCCAGTCAGGCTCCAGATGCAGATGCAATGACGGTGAATGCTAAATTGTGGAGCCTTGATGATGGAAATATATTTTGGCTGTAAAGATACTCACATGGTATGGTACTTAGTTGATAACGTGGCAACACTCAAACAAAGTAGTAGGGTATCTGAACATGGATGGATTTTTTGGTTATGCATCAGATCATAAAGTCATTAACAACTACCACTGAGTCAATCAAATAAATCAGAGGGCAGTTTCCAAGCACTACCCCCACCTAAAACCATACATGAAATTCACGGTAACGAGTCTGGTACAATTGATGTGAATCAATCAGATTTGTGAAGACCATGGATTCAGGTGCTGGACAAACAAAATAAATCATATTTGATTAATTCACATAAGAGACGAAACAAAAAAGTAGAGTCCTCAGGCTCCCTCTAGCTTCACCAGGAATGCAACGGTGATGAAAGTGGCACATTTACAACAAATAACTTCACTTGCTGACCAAAGGTTTCCCAAGCTTTTGACATTCATGTCAGAAAATCAGATTGACCCAAATCAAAGGAAGCAATATCTTCTGGGTTCCAAAGGGTAGGGATAAGACAATATGACCAAGACAATGTAAAATCTAAGAAGATGGTAGGTCTTACTATAAGCTCAGACCAATGCCCTTTCAGCCCACATAGCCAAAGGCACATGGTCCAATTGAGAACCAGTCCTCCCTACACGGAACAGGTGCAATCCATATGTCTGGGCGCCTCCCAAGTAGAAGAGATACCAACCACTAAAAGTCAACTCATCCAGCTGGACCGTTTGAAGTTTCAGAGAAGGAGGAAGGTGTTTGGAAGATATTGGTGAGTAAGAGCTATGTTGAGAGTACAGCTGGATTGATACTAATGGAATTTGGAGGGAGGAAGTTACATTGGAGGGGGTTACCAGCTATACAGTTTTACTGAGGTAGTTGGCAGGAGAGAGTTGCCATCTAGAAAGAGGCATACTGAGAAGGTTGATGGGAGAGACTTATCTCTAGAGGAAGGCTGAGGAGAGAGCATTACTATCTGGGGAAACTAGAGCTAGAATAGAGTTGCAAAATCTGTGGAGGAAAAAAGAGAAGAGTCACCACTGCTTGCAGAGATATTAGGGATGATCTGGCAGGCCATTTTGGTGGCAAGATTGTGCAATCTCACTGAGAGACTGGGAGGTTTTATGACGGGGTATGTAGGAGTGGAGTACACCATCAATTAGGACCCTAAAAAAGAAAGCGGGTCAGATGACAGGGAGTACCCTGGAACAGTATGCCACTGCAGAGAAAGACACTTTCAAATTCTAGAAGAGATTTTATGTTTTTTCAAACCCATGACATCTGGAGCTCAAAGGCCTTAAAAGGGCCCTACAATAGACTACATTGAAAGGGGTTCAGGAAACCCAAAATCCTGCAACACAAAGAAACATACCAGCTTGTTTGACTGGACATTGGAATGGTACCCACACAAGCCCAAGTCACGTCAGAATCTTTGTGGTAAACTTTTCCTTTGCTCATGATTCTTTTGTAATTAATCATTTTGCATTTGTATTGTGTGAGTTGATGTTACCTTCTTGAAAAACACCTCTGTGTGTCAGACCCTTTGTACCTCTGAATTATTCAACCTATTGTAATTGTTAAACCAACACCAGTTGCATGTTCGTCAATGTCAAGTGTAAACAAATATTCTTGAGCCAAGAATAAGGTGGGGAGCATATGTTTTAATTTATTGCTGTAAAGTTTATTTTTAAGACATACTGGATAAAGGAACAGGTTAGATTTGAATGCCTATGATAAAGCAACTCAGAACTCATTTCCTATATTCATGAGAGTGGTTTTGGTGCCCCAGTGTGGGCAAAAAACAGATTGGATTTTACAATTAAGTCTGGGATATAGGTTCAGCATGTATTCAAGTCGATATCACAGATTCTAGTTATTTGGACACCTGCAGAAGACATATGATGGATCTGAAGATAGCCATAAGACTAGAAACATGATGTTTTAATGTGGTCTGGATTGAGGAAGGATTTGTTTATGGTACTTAGCATGGCATACTGGGCACTACAGCTATCTAAACCTGGAGACAAAGGTTTAAAGGCCATTATAATGTCAGCAATTGCATCAGCACTTGATAGGCCAAACTTTGTGAAATGAGGTGAAACAGAGATATTGTGAATATTGCTGTAGAGGACAGGGTTTGCAAAACAGGTTAAAGATCGTAGGTCACACTTTTTATCCCAGGAGAGCTAAAAGCCAGTACAGAATTGATCCAAGTATATTGATGGCTGATGTGATAGTGTGGGGCCTTTTAATTGCATATTAATTCCATTGAGCATGAATCCTGGTCAAGCCTACTTTGGAAATATGTTGCTTTCATTCTGGTTTTGCCTTCCTATAACCTTTGCAGCTAATCCTGCATGTCATTTGATCCAAGGGGGATTATCTTTTCCAGAGCTCTACTCCATTTGTTTAATATTGTATGATATTTCATTGTTTCAGCATTGGCAGATGTGGCTTTATTTTGAAATGGTCCACAACATTCAAGGTCTGTGTCCCATAGTTTTCTGAGGTGCCGGCAACTTAGGGAAACACGACTGAATCAACAACCTTTTTAATGAAAAGATAGGCAAAATCTGAAAGATTATCAAATCAACCTCACACAGCATGTGCCCTTCCTGCACTCCAGCACATACACTGGCACTCTGTACCAAATTCCCTCACACAGCCTAAAAACAAATGCTTCCTTCAAACATACTTCCTACTCTGGCATTGTAATCCCCATCTCCATCAGTAATATACTGATGGGCTTGGTGCGCTCAATTCATTCCTCAGTCAGCATTAATAAGGCCTCCTTCACAGAACCATCATTCTAAGAGACCTTCAAGACTGGTCTCATACAACATATTTTGAAAAAAAACATTCATAGGCCCAGATGGCCCAAACAACTACCGGCCCATTATGAATCTCCTGATTACTAGCAACATTTTGGAATTAGTATTTCTATACAACTATTCACCAGAATCAAACAACTCCAACTCCGAAATCACTATCAGTTGCGGTTCAACCCAAGTGTAGCATGATGGAGACAGCCAATATCCAGGTGATAGATGATGCACTCCAAATCATGAATATGGGTAACTCAGGACTCCTCATCCTCCTTCACCTCTCCCTCCTTGGCCACAGGATGGGAATCTCTTGTACTTTCCGGAATGTTTTACCTCTTACCTCTTGGGCAGATCTTAGGTTGTCTAGATGAACATGTTGCATTCTAACTGACTCCAGTCTCCTGAAGTGTCCCCCAAGGCTCCATCCGCTAACCAATCCTTTTTAATCGTTACATGGAGCCTTTCGACACACTTCTCAAAGATCTCAATACAGCATCTATCAATCGTGGATGCCACACATCTATACATGAAAGTAAAAAGTGCACATGAGCCGCCTCTGTGATTACCTAGCTATCATCCCGTTCAGGCTGTTGCCTGCCTACCCCCAACTTAAACTACCCAAGACTGAAGCTAAGCTCCACACAACTGGTGGCACATGCTTCTCATGCATCAAATCGAAGAACCAGCTTGAATCACAACTCCCATGCAAAAAGAGGACCCGTAATTAATCCTTCACTTGTCACGCACCACCCTTTACAACTTGATCCCATTATTATCTCGGAATACCCCACAATTCTACTTTTTTGCAAAATCTCTCAAAAAGTGCATTTTTCAAAAACACCTGACCAAGGACCAATTACAATGGATGGACAGACAGACAAACAGACCATAAACTGTGAAAATATGCCAGACCATAGTCTTGTTATCGACACCTTTGACAGTGCTCCACTTCTGTCAAGCTAGGTCTGCGTTTTAATTGATAAAATTAAAATGTTATTTAAATAATTTTCAAGACCATACAGCTTTCAGAAGGTCTGAATCAAGTGACTGTGCATTTCATTTGGCTTGCTTGGGATACAACAACTGGAAGGTGTCATGAGGTCAGAGACATTAACATGCTCTGGGCAAAAACTAGGTGATGAATATGATTACCGATTTGTGTGCGGTGTTACTGACAGTACCCATCTTAGATCTAATCCACACTCATACATTGTTTTAGAATTGTTTTGCAGTGTTGTGAACTCACATAATAATATTGCCCATTATGTGGGCATGGATGAATGTTAACATAAAGTGCTGACTAAGATCAGTGAGGGTAGAGAACAATATGGCTAAATGCATGAGTTGGTAGTAGATGACTACTACTACACCACAACAGGTATGGCTGATGTAAAAATGCAACAAATAAATGACTGAATAATATGTAGCTGGGTCCAGGTCCCTCTTTGAAATTAATTGATTTACAGATGGCCACTGCAAATCCAACACATCTGTCTTTGCTTCAATTTGCACAGCGGATTTTATATTACTGTGGATGGACTGGCAGCTGAGTGGTGATAACACTGGCAGAGAGCAATTGTCTCAATGATGGCCAACAGGTGGAGACAATGGTCCACAAGTATGTCATATATGGGGTTGGCTTTGTTCACTGCTGCACAGGCAGTAATCCAAAACCACTTTAATCGGGTTGAAAATAAGCAGCGGTTGAATGTAATGTCATGCTTGAATTCAAGAGCTCCATGAGTGGAAGAAGGAAAATATTTGTTATTCCTTAGTGATCTTCTTGTCATTTTAGTGCCAAGCACAAACATTATTCTCTGGAACAATGGTGCTACACCACCTCATAGGTTCCTCAACAGGTTTTGTATTTGAACCATTATTCTCTCATACCACCTGTGACTTTCTGACTTCACCTCATTGGTGCTTAGCCACATGCATATTCCTCCTCTCCACCCAGGTGTTCCCCCTTTAGACACAGAGATTGCCACACACTATTTCCCTAGTGGTGTGGGTTCTTACTTGACTCCCCTCCATCTCCATTGAGATGTTTTCCATTCCTTGCCTTCATCTCTCCTTCTCTCATTGTCTCATTCGCAATCTTCAAACACCCTAACAATGGCATAATATAATTGTTTTGTTCTCCACTGAGATGGACTAAGATCAAAGATTTGCAAACGTGGGAGATTATTTTTGAATGTGATTGGTTTATTTCAAAAATGTGTTTGTTTCTGGTATCTGTAATTGGGATGCAGGTATTTCCTGCCTCCCTGTGACATAGACAGCATAGAGCTGGTGTGCCATCTTTTCTGAATCCCACAAATACATGGAGACCCCAGAGCTCTATAAAAGTGCTGGTTTTAGCATGGTGCTCCTCAGGAGAAGCCTCTGTTTCTCCATGTTGGTAAGCAGTTTTGTCACTTATTCTTACATATTATCAACTGTTGGGGAATATTCAGGCACAGAGTTATTTAAAAAGCATACACGACTAATGACCTTGATATGATGTTTTAGTATACTGTGATGTGGAGTCATCACTAATTTCATAGCCTAAAATATTCTCCCATGTGGCCAGGGGACGGCAGCTGCTACCTTATCATGATCCTGGGGGTGTTATTATGAGGGAGGATTGCGTGGGGGGAGATGGCTGTTGTGGGAAAAAGTGGTGACCCCATCAGGAGAGACGTGGTAGTGGCCCTCTTCCAAGTGAAGAAGAAGATCTTTTAATTCCTGATTTCGTGATGCCAGACTTCCAGTATACCAATCCTTCTAATAATACAACTCAAAGACCTCTTCTTGACAGACACTCTAGGCAGGATGACATTTGCCCTTTATGAACATGTGCTGTACAAATAACATATTTTAAGTCGCACCATCTTGACCCGGATGTAGATCCAAAGCATTGTAACTTTACAAAGCCTCAATGTCCAATGGACTCCAAGTCCCAGAAAATCTATAGTACTGGGGCGAGGAAGAGCAAAAAGGAGTTAATATGAGGCAAGAAGCACAACAAGCTGAATGTGCAGGCTAGTTATTGAGATGCCAGTCAGATGTGTGGGACCTTTAAAAATGGTGTGCTTATCACAACAGAAGGAGCGGAGAGATGCAGTGTGGGCGCAGCGGAAAGAAGAACCGAAGACAGACACGCTCGGCAGGTGAGGCAGAAGGAGGCAGGTGCTATGTACTAGGCTGGAGAGAGAGTGGGATCAGCGTGGCAGAAGCAGAGTGGGGACCTTAAAGGATCCGGCTACAAGGAGAAGGCAGGCAGGAGCATGCTCACGCTGCATAGCCATCATAACACCAGTGAGCAATGGAGAAGCTGGCAGGAAGACCAAAGGGGTGTCTGCAGGGCAGGGGAGGCCTTCCCGAGCATTTGAAAATTGTAGCAGCAGTACGCCAAAGGTCGGGGAGCCAAGAGATACCAGTGAGTCTGCCCTGGAGTGTTGAGAGGCCCAGGGCATACCGTCAGGAGTACCATAAAATACCAAGATGTTTTGAATGTCTGCCAAGTAACGTTGAAATATTAAGTTTACGCAAGTCTCCATATGAGGGATGCCAATATGCGGAAAGTTGGAGTAAACATCATTAAAAGTAAATGAACATTTCTAGTGAAGTAATTGAAAAGCAAGATTTGTACAACTCTTAATATGTGAAAGGTTGATATAGAGAAGATTGGAACATGCATTGTTTCACAACAATTAACAATATTAATGAAGTTGGGGAGCTAAACTTGAACAAACCTCCATACGATGGATGCCAGTATAGGGGAAATTGGAACAACTATTCACTGAAGCCAGTGGAGTATAAACACAGTGAAGAAATAAGAACTGTGTTATACTCGAGAAAGAAAGAGTAATGAAACATTGTAAGCACTCCTGTTGAATGTGTTGCATCAGGCAGTGAGCATTTGGGGAAGGGGAGATACCTGGCAGGAGAGTACAACAGGGGATCTTCCTAACTAGATACCTGGGAGGAGAGTACACCAGGTATACCAGCTAAAGTTCATAAACAGAAAAGACATCCTGAAACAAGTACCAGACAGGGGAGTATACCAGGAGACTTACCTTTGTTGAATATAAGAGAAATGTATGCCTTTCTTGAAAACCCTACTACTTCTAAGGAACTGGTATTTGAACTGAACATTTTATATATTTATTAATAATGTGATAGTTTATAAATAAAATGTACACATGATTACAAATTGTTTTAGATACACATCAAGCATAAGTAATAAAAATACAAAAGCAAGTAGAAAAATATAAAGTATAATAAGAAACAAAAACATTAAATGTACAGTTAAAAGATCTCATTCCTGAGTACTTCCAAATTTAAACAGTCCCCCAGTAGAGTCATATAATAGAGATGGAAATAGACACCTACAGAAAGATGACAGGGATGTTAACATCCTTCCTCTTGTCTAGGTATTGATTTTAACCTTTGTCACCATACAGTATGCCTACAGACTTGCCACATCTTACTTCCATTATCATTTCAACCACAATTACTTTGGGTCCATGCTTCTTTCCTTCGCTCATCTTTGCACAGTAGTTAATATCACTTTCTACGTAGGTATACAAGAACTCTGTATTGTCGGGTAAACTGAGATGGAGATACCCAAAAGTTTTTTTATTGGGCAGGACAAAGACTGATATGCAAATGGATATTACCCATCTGTGAAAGGCACAGTGAGTAAAAGCAGTGGCTGCGAACTCTCAAGTGGTTAATAACCACTGAACAGGTTATCATGTCTGTTCTTGCGAGAGAGGGGCGCCCGCTACCTTTGTAAAACTATTTTTTAAGGAACCTGGGATTGGTAACCCTAGGTCTCCTGGGGGCAACCAGACGTGGTCTCCCTCTCACTGTGCTTAGAGAGGCATCAGCTTCACCTCACTGATGATCCCCAACAAGGGTGAAACACGTGTATGGGGTTGCTGGTGGTACTCCCGTTCAGATTGGAATTGCCATTGTATTTCGGTGCTGGACTGCCCCTGGGCAGGACAAAGACTGATATGCAAATGGATATTACCCATCTGTGAAAGGCACAGTGAGTAAAAGCAGTGGCTGCGAACTCTCAAGTGGTTAATAACCACTGAACAGGTTATCATGTCTGTTCTTGCGAGAGAGGGGCGCCCGCTACCTTTGTAAAACTTTTTTTATTTTTAGCCAGTCGTTAAACATAGCAATCAGTACCTTAAAGCTTTGGGAATTAATACAAAGTGGCCAAAACATGGGTTCTCTGATGGATTCCAAGTCATGTACGTGATTGCTATAGCATAATTGGTACATATCTGCCATGTTTACACACTCTGTCAGTAGGTGTTTTACAGTTCTTTAATCCCTCCATTTTTACATATGCGACAGAATTTTTCCGAGGAGGACTGATGTATATGTACACTCCTATTTGTCAAAACAGGTAGATTATCCATCCTCAATAATAGTATGAATCGTCTAAGCTTACTTGAGGGACAGAAGTAATTCTGCATTTGTTTAAATGTGTATAGCATATAATGAATATGTTGGTATTTACAAACTTTACCAAGGTGTTCATAATTTTCGAGCCAATCCCAAAGATCAGCCTTTTTAGATAGGGCAATCTTTGCAGGATGACTGAAACTATCACCACTGGTAATCCATCATATTTCCTTCAGGTTGGTTTTTGTCTTATTTTTGAGATGGTAATTGGTTGTTACTTTGGAGATTTCACAGTAAATAGCTCTCATAAGAAGATTCTCCAGCTTGTTCATCATCCTTAAATACATTTATGTTCTCCTTTTCAATACTATAGATTTTAGAGAAGATAGTCCCACCTCGAGTCTGAATATCGCCATCGGTATAGATTGAGGAAGGCCTAATATTCTCCACCAAAATTTACCCTCAACCACTTGTAACGAGTTCAAATCAATCAATAGCAATGATTCTAGCCCATATACTACCATAGTAGCCAGAACCTGTGTATATAGTTGACGGACACCACATAAACTAAGAGGGTAATTCATAGAAATTCGCACAAAAGTGGCGCACGCGACTGGCGCACAGCGTGCCCGTGCGAATGTCTGCGCCAGCCGCGTGCGCTAAAATCGATTTCCGCGCACAGCGTATTCATGGATTTTCGTATCCAAACCAGCCGTGGCGCAGCGTGGCGCAGCGACCCTGCAGTAGCGCCAGTTACGCCCCCAAGAACGCCCTCGCGCAAGGAAAATCCTTCAAAATCCCCAAATAATCGTGAAGGGCTGTGCTAACCCTGGACCAGTTCACAGGGCTGGCAAACGCCAAGCGGGGAACGTGTATTTCAGTGGTTCGCAGGAAGTTCCACACGCGATTGTCCTGTGTACGTGTGCATCAGGGGTGCGCGGGAAGTATCACACACAAAATCAGCAGGGTATGTGCATTTCAGGGGTGCGCGGGAAGTATCACATGCGATTCCAGCAGGGTACGTGTATTACAGGGGTGCACAGGAAGTATCACACGCAAAAGCAGCAGGGTACGTGTATTTCAGGGGTGCGCGGGAAGTATCACATGCAAATGCAGCAGGGTACGTGTATTTCAGGGGTGCGCGGGAAGTATCACACGCAATTCCATCAGGGTACGTGTATTACAGGGGTGCGCGGGGAGCACCACACATGAATTGCATGTGTGGGTCCTCCCAGGTGTTCCCTCTACACCCTCCACGGCCCCTGCAGGTGGCCCACACCACAGGGGCCTACCCTGCACATGTCCTGCAGGCACCCTATCCACCATGACCATGCCCCCCAGCCAACCCACATGTCACCTTGCACTACTGCCCACCAACGCATGTCCCCCTGCACCCCCAGCCACCAGTGGCAGACTCCACCAGGCCCCCACCCATGTCTACCACCACCCCACCCCCCAGCCACCAGGGGCAGCCTCCACCAGGCCCCCACTCATGTCTCCCTGCACCCCCACCCCCCAGCAGTGCAGAGGCAGCCTCCACCAGGCCCCCACTCATGTCCCCTATCACCCCCACCCCCCAGCCACCAGGGGCAGGCTCCACCAGGCCCCCACTCATGTCCCCTATCAGCCCCACCCCCCAGCAGTGCAGGGGCAGCCTCCACCAGGCCCCCACTCATGTCTCCCACCACCCCCACCCCTCAGCATCCAGGGGCAGCCTCCACCAGGCCCCCACCCATGTCTACCACCACCCCCGCCCCCCAGCAGTGCAGGGGCAGCCTCCACCAGGCCCCCACCCATGTCTACCACCACCCCCACCCCCCAGCCACCAGGGGCAGCCTCCACAAGGCCCCCGCCCATGTCTACCACCACCCCCACCCCCAGCAGTGCAGGGGCAGCCTCCACCAGGCCCCCACTCATGTCCAACTCATGTCTCCCTGCACCCCCACCCCCCAGCCACCAGGGGCAGCCTCCACCAGGCCCCCACTCATTCCACCAGGCCCCCACTCATGTCCCCTATCACCCCCACCCCCCAGCAGTGCAGGGGCAGCCTCCACCAGGCCCCCACCCATGCTTCCCACCACCCCCACCCCCCAGCCACCAGGGGCAGCCTCCACCAGGAGCCCACCCATGTCTACCACCACCCCGCCCCCCAGCAGTGCAGGGGCAGCCTCCACCAGGCCCCACTCATGTCTACCACCACCCCCACCCCCCAGCCACCAGGGGCAGCCTCCACCAGGCCCCCACTCATGTCCCATATCACCCCCACCCCCCAGCCACCAGGGGCAGGCTCCACCAGGCCCCCACTCATGTCCCCTACCACCCCCACCCCCCAGCAGTGCAGGGGCAGCCTCCACCAGGCCCCCACCCATGTCTACCACCACCCCCACCCCCCAGCCACCAGGGGCAGCCTCCACCAGACCCCACTCATGTCCCCCTGCACCCCCACCCCCCAGCCACCAGGGGCAGCCTCCACCAGGCCCCCACCCATGTGTACCACCACCCCCACCCCCCAGCCACCAGGGGAAGCCTCCACCAGACCCCCACGCATGTCCCCCTGCACCCCCACCCCCCAGCAGTGCAGGGGCAGCCTCCACAGGCCCCCACCCATGTGTACCACCACCCCCACCCACCAGCCACCAGGGGCAGCCTCCACCAGGCCCCCACTCATGACCCCCTGCACCCCCACCCCCCAGCAGTGCAGGGGCAGCCTCCACACAGGCCCCCACTCATGTCCAACTCATGTCTCCCTGCACCCCCACCCCCCAGCAGTGCAGGGGCAGCCTCCACCAGGCCCCCACTCATGTCTCCCTGCACCCCCACCCCTCAGCATCCAGGGGCACCCTCCACCAGGCCCCCACCCATGTCTACCACCACCCCCACCCCCCAGCAGTGCAGGGGCAGCCTCCACCAGGCCCCCACTCATGTCTCCCTGCACCCCCACCCCTCAGCATCCAGGGGCACCCTCCACCAGGCCCCCACCCATGTCTACCACCACCCGGGCCCCAGCAGTGCAGGGGAAGCCTCCACCAGGCCCCCACCCATGTCTACCACCACCCCCACCCCCCAGCCACCAGGGGCAGCATCCACCAGGCCCCCACCCATGTCTACCACCACCCCCACCCCCCAGCAGTGCAGGGGCAGCCTCCACCAGGCCCCCACTCATGTCTCCATGCACCCCCACTCCCCAGCAGTGCAGGGGCAGCCTCCACCAGGCCCCCACTCATGTCCCCTATCACCCCCACCCCCCAGCCACCAAGGGCAGGCTCCACCAGGCCCCCACTCATGTCCCCTATCACCCCCACCCCCCAGCAGTGCAGGGGCAGCCTCCACCAGGCCCCCACTCATGTCCAACTCATGTCTCCCTGCACCCCCACTAGGGGTGTCACGGTATTAGTTTTATGACGGTACGATAACCTTCTTGCCAAATGACGGTATATCATGGTTATCGCGGCAATGCAGGTGGAGTTAACCAATCTTAACAAATATTTTCTAAAAGGTCATGAATTGTCAGATTTATCATCACAAACAAAGCCAGGCACCCAGGGCCAGAAGTGGGCTTTTCAATATACTTTCCACTGAAATGCCACCCCTTGCTTCCACCAAACACAAACACACGTGTGGAGAGGAGGAGGGGGGGAGCCCTGCTGCGACTGGCAAAGCAAACTGAATAGCTTTTCTTAAGTGGTCATTTAGGCTTTTAGCTCCCCCACTGGCTAATGGTGAACATGAACATGTTGCCATCTTTATAACCTGCATGCCACAGATCAATGGAGGCTGATGGTAGTATACGCTTGTGCGCATACACACACACACACGCATGCTCTCTTTACGTTACAACCTTTAGTTTACTTGAGGGCCAAAAGGTGTTCAGTAATCACGAACATCTTACCCTTTGGTATGGCAGCAGGGAATACCCACAGATGAGTGAATTTCGCAGTGACTTATTATATGTATATTCCATGATAGAACCACGCAAATCCACATTGTCATATGTTTAGCAAACATTATCCATTATAAATATATAAACCCCAAAGCCGCCAACCCAAAGTAAACCCTTTTCCTTCTTGGCACTTTATTTATTTTTCCTATTGCTAACATACTGATTTTGTGTCAGGCATGTGTGGTTTATGGAATGGCATTAAAAACTGCCCCAACTGATATTGCTTGGTAGATGGCACATCCAACAGTGCAAGACCAAGACTGCGCAACACTTGCTTACTGCAGCCTTTCCAAATCAGATTGAAAAGCACAGTTAACGGTATAAACGGTATACCGGTATAAACAATGTGACGGATATTATTATTGAATTAAGTGGTTCACGGTATCTTTAACGGTATACCGTTATACCGTTACATCCCTAACCCCCACCCCCCAGCAGTGCAGGGGCAGCCTCAACCAGGCCCCCACCCATGTCTACCACCACCCCCACCCCCCAGCCACCAGGGGCGGCTTCCACCTGGCCCCCACCCATGTCTACCACCACCCCCAGCCCCAGCAGTGCAGGGGCAGCCTCCACCAGGCCCCCACCCATGTCTACCACCACCCCCACCCCTCAGCATCCAGGGGCACCCTCCACCCGGCCCCCACCCATGTCTACCACCACCCCGGCCCCCCAGCAGTGCAGGGGTAGCCTCCACCAGGCCCCCACCCATGTCTACCACCACCCCCACCCCCCAGCTACCAGGAGCAGCCTCCAAAAGGCCCCCACCCATGCCTACCACCACCCCCACCCCCCAGCAGTGCAGGGGCAGCCTCCACTAGGCCCCCACTCATGTCTCCCTGCACCCACACCCTCCAGGAGTGCAGGGGCAGCCTCCACCAGGCCTCCACTCATGTCCCCTATCACCCCCACCCCCCAGCCACCAGGGGCAGCCTCCACCAGGCCCACACCCATGTGTACCACCACCCCCGCCGCACAGCAGTGCAGGGGCAGCCTCCACCAGGCCCCCACCCATGTCCCCTATCACCCCCACCCCCCAGCAGTGCAGGGGCAGCCTCCACCAGGCCCCCACCCATGTCTCCCACCACCCCCACCCCCCAGCAGTGCAGGGACAGCCTCCACCAGGCCCCCACCCATGTCCCCTATCACCACCACCCCCCAGCAGTGAAGGGGCAGCCTCCACCAGGCCCCCACCCATGTTTAACACCACCCCCACCCCCCAGCCACCAGGGGCATCCTCCACCAGGCCCCCACTTATGTCCCCCTGCACCCCCACCCCCCAGCCACCAGGGGCAGCCTCCACAGGGCCCCCACCCATGTCCATCACCACCCCCGCCCCCCAGCAGTGCAGGGGCAGCCTCCACCAGGCCCCCACTCATGTCTACCACCACCCCCACCCCCCCAGTCACCAAGGGCAGCCTCCACAAGGCCCCCACTCATGTCTCCCTGCACCCTCACCCCCCAGCAGTGCAGGGGCAGCCTCCACCATGCCCCCACCCATGTCCACCACCACCCCCGCCCCCCAGCAGTGCAGGGGCAGCCTCCACCAGACCCCCACCCATGTCCCTGTTAGGGAGAATGCTCTGTTTAGGCTGAATTTCCTAACCTATTGAGTCCCCCAGCAGCTTTGCTGGATTTTTGGGGTTTATTTTCTTCTCCTGCCAAGAGTGGGACTCTTTTACCCTCACTCTTGGACATGATTTGAGTGTATTCCTGTGACTTGTAATGTGCTTATGGGCTTTGGGGTATTTTTCCCCATAGGCTATTGTTGGTTTTTGTATGTGTGTTACACAGCACCCTCAGTGCAGTAACACAGGGGTGTCATAGTGACCCCCAAACATAGACTCCATACCCTGGGACTGACTACTGTCTCCCTGGGCATGTAAAGTCACCATTGACTTTACTAGTCTTAAATTGTGAACAGAACCAGTACAAACCATCATACTGTGGAAGTACTGGTAGGGGCAATTAAATTGCCCCTGCGTCTGTTTGTCGAGGGGGTACTGTCCCGTCCCCCCTCGCCAAATTTCTGGCTGGTGGCAGTGGATACCACGGAAATATTCCGGTGGAATATTTCCCAATGGGATTTCCCATTGATTTTAATGCACCACTTTTTGGTGCAATGTTAAAGATACCGCCGGTTTATTTATTTAATATTAATTCACCGGTTGGGATTTTTTGCCAGAACTCGCCGCCAAAATGGCATCGGGGTTCACTTCAGTAACGCTGAACCCGAGTCGAGCCTTTGTTCCACTTTTGGCGGGCTTCTGCACAGAAGCCCTCCAAAGTGGTGCCACTGTGTCTGGGTCTACAGGATGTGTGGGAGGGGGATTTAGGCACCCTGGACTGAGTTGCCTTGGCAACTCAAGTCGCACTCTTGTGTGATTGGCCCAGCGGTGAGCCCCCCGTCTCACCACTTTGCATGTTTGAGTGACAGCTAGGACTGGTGAATGGGGGTTTGCGGCATAAAAGCAGGGCTTTGGGGACTGGAACTTCAGAAGTCGCCACAGGACCTAAGAAGCCGAAGAGGGAGAAGCTGAGCCGACCTGCCACGACGACACCACGAGTGGAGCCCTGCGGAACCGTCTCACCACTTCCCAACGACAGAGGAGAGCTCCAGTCCGGAGAGTCTTCTTCCCTTGACTGGTGGGGACAACCAGTTTTTGCCTTCTTTTCGCCTCCCTGGAGCATCTCGTGGCCGCCTTGCCTGTGCCAAGCACCCCGGCAACCGGAATACCACTTTTTACCTCTACCGCGAAAGAGGGGTAACATCATTTTAACCGGAAAACTCCACGGCTGGTTTCTTCCCTGGTAGTGCAACGACCTTCACCCTTCCTCCACGTCGAAATCTTCTCTTCCTCTGGACGACGCCCCGACTTGCACCCACTACCAGGAACAACTGCCACAGCTGGAGATTCCTTTCCATTTTGAAGGTACTGTGTTCCGCCTGGCTTCCCTTGCCACCGATTGTACGGGGTAGAGTTAGCCCTCGGCTCTCAAACCTGGGTTAGCCTGGGACACCCTAACTAAACTTTTCTAAGCTTAACAGAACTTTTCTACTCACCTGTAAAGACTTTTGAGACTTTGTGATATTGGGTGATCTTGGGCATATTTGGCCTGGCTCTCCCTAAAGTGGGCCTGGCACTGAACTTCCTTGCTCCTCAATAGACTGCCTTCTCTAATACTTACTGTGGTTCTCTGAAAAGTGTTTTGCTGTATTGCTTTCTGAATTCTGCCTTTTCCCTCCCTTTTTAAACAACTTGTTGGAGTGCCATCTAACGTTAAGCGCTCACCTCTGTCTGGAAATAAGTGGTGTTAACTAAGACTTGTCCAACAAATAACTAGGGATGTACATATAGTAATTAGGACTGTGTTTTGAATTTACTTACCTTTTTCTGTGTTAGTTTAATTTACAAGTGTGTCTTTTAAATAAATAATTATATACTTTTACACAAGCTCTGGTCAGTGTTTGCTTGTGCTACTGTGCCTCTGTACCTATTCTGTATGCTCTGTATACTGCCTAACTCTTCTTGAGGGAAGTCTGACTGCTCAGCCACAGCTACCAAGTAAATCTGTGTGGTACAGACTGCTACCAAGTGGGTTTACTGCCAAACACCTGTAGTCTTAAATCTTTTGCAGTGGTCCCAGAGGGAACTGCACAGGTTTCTGCCTAACAGTCCCCTATCACCCCCACCCCCCAGCAATGCATGGGCAGCCTCCACCAGTCCCCCACCCATGTCTCCCATCACCCCCACCCCCCAGCAATGCAGGGGCAGCCTCCACCAGGCCCCCACCCATGTCTCCCATCACCCCCACGCCCCAGCAGTGCAGGGGCAGCCTCCACCAGGCCCCCACTCATGTCCACCACCACCCCCACCCCCCAGCAGTGCAGGGGCAGCCTCCACCAGGCCCCCACCCATCTCTACCACCACCCCCACCCCCCAGCCACCAGGGGCAGCATCCACCAGGCCCCCACCCATGTCTACCACCACCCCCACCCCCCAGCCACCAGGGGCAGCCTCCACCAGGCCCCCACTCACGTCTCCCAGCCAACATGTCACCCCAATGTAGATCCCTGGCCCTTATGGTCAGCCTCCAAAAGGCAAACACCCACCTGAGTATTGCATCCACCCACTTAGAAATTGCAAAAACATGACAGAAGCCCAATTGCAAGTTTTGAAATGAACACATGTCCCTCACATACACCCAATGGGTGTCAGTGAATGTCAAAATCCATATCATGATATGCATGAAACCAATGAGATGATATTACACATAGAACTTTGAAGAAAAAATATGTTTTGAAAGCAACATAAATTGAATCCAAAATAAACAAACAATAATAGAAATTTAACAACAAAAAAAAAACAGCAGGTCCGTGAAAAAATGCTAAACCACAAATCATAATGCAAAGGAAAGGTGTCCAAAGTCACAAATTAAAATCGAAAACCATTGCTCCATGGCGAAATCAGAATAAAAATTGAAATTCCATAAGTCAACTATGTACAGATAACTATCCAGGGTCCATGATCCCAAACGAAGAAATGAAACCTATCTAATAACACTACCTAACAAAAATAACTATATACAAAAATGTGGCCCATTATCCAAAAGGCCCAAAAATAAAGCCAAACCAAAGGAAACCTAACACTAACTATATAACTATTTACAAGGGCAGCGGGCTAGTCCGACGGCTCACTTTGGGATGTTCCGGGCCAGGGCATCATCGAACTCCTGCTCAATGTCCCGGAGGTGCTCCTCCTCCATGGCCCCGAGGGTCCGCAGGGCCGGCCACATGTTCCCCCCAAACTCCCTGCGGATTGCCTCGAGGCACTCGGCACGCCTCAGGGCCCTCTGCATGGAGTACTCCGCCCTGACCATTGTGAGCCGTGCCTCTTCTGCCCGCTGCCGCTCCGCATCTATGGCGTGGCCCAACCGCTGCCACACGGAAGACACTTCACGTCCTGGGTCCTCCTGCCCTCCGGCTGATGCCTGCCCCTCCGATGTGGAAGGCCCCGAGCCATCATGGCTCCCACCACGTTGCTGCTGCTGCTGCTGCGCCTCTGCCCGTGCACTTCCTCTTGCTACCTGCACATCCTCCGCTGGCTGGGGTGCAGTCGTTGATGTGGCCACCCCTGCTGGACGTCCGACTCCCGACTGTGGCAGGGATGCCTCCTCCACCAGCCTGGCCGCAATGTCAGAGGCAGCTCCACAGGGCACCCAGGTGACTGATGGGTGGGAAGATGGCACAGAGGACGACTGGCGCATAGGGGGTTCAGTTGAGGAGGGGGTCTGAGCAAGCCCCATCAAACGGAGGAATCCGGCCTGGGTGACCTGTCACAGTAAGCCGACGCGGTCAACGAGCCATTCGAGGTGACGTGCAGTCGCCTCATGAAAAGACTGCAGGTCACCTCGCATGGCCCGTTGACGCAACGCCACACCAGTCAGGACAGGCTCAACCCGGACCCGGATAGCCACATCCGCAGGCAGAGGAAGGCCAGTTGTCGTGAGCTCATCCCCTGCCTGAAAACGGGTCTGGACGTGGGCATCCCTGCTGGTGCAAGATGATGCAGTGACAGGATCAGGGAGAGGATTGCACACAGGCACCTCCGAGGCGACCTGTGCTGCCTCCTGTCCCTGGTCCTTCACGGCAACTCTAGCACCAGTGGAATCCCCACCTCAAGACCCCGTCTCTGTTGCTTGCACGGCCTCCTCCTCCACCAAACCCCCCACTAACCTGGATGACTCTGTGCCATCTTCCCCCGTTGGGCCCTGTGGGGTCCCAGCTGCTTCTTCTGCTGCCGAGGAGTCCAACTCCGACCTCTGCCTATTGGACCTCCCCCCGGCAGCTGCGGCCTGGGATGTGGCACCGGACTCCTCAATCCCCGACGAGATCACAACATGGGAGGGGAGCCGGGCCTTGCGTCTCCGGCTGGCGGTGCGATCCCTGCCGCTGTGCTCCACAGCACCTTCTCCGCCCTCTTTATCAGTTGACGCTGCAGACAGGGAGAAATTAAACACAGGCATCAGGGCACTGTACAATGGACACATACACACATGACAGTTGCACATGAGTGGCATTGTCAAACCTAAGACATGGCATCACAATCGGCAACACACATGTCATTTCAACTTGCACACATGAGCCATACCGCAGCCACATCCCAACTACCAGCACCATCCATACACATATAACAGCATGAGCAGGCAAAGGTGAGCCAAACATCACATGCAACACAGGGAGTGCACTACACATGCACGCACACCACCACACTTGCATGCATGTGTACACCTCAGCCAACTGTCGCAGTGTTCCGATGGGCATCCATGTCACATCTGCCAATCAGGCTTCCACATCCCGCTGTCACATGCATCCATGTTGCATCACTGTTGCACCCTTGTCAAATACACACACATGCACATGTACACAGTGCTGATACATGCAGCTGAAAACAACATACATGCGTGACATCACAAACATGCCCACTTACATACACATTCATCCAAACATGTGTGCCCACACAACTGCATTTGGCATGCAAGCCTACACACACAAGCACCATCCATGTCTCACACATGACAGCCCTCGCATGTGTTAGCCTCACAGCCCAGTACACCCCCACCCATACTCGGCCCCATACAAACAGATGTGCAACCGGCACACTACTGGCACATCACCACACGCACAGCTTACAATCATGATGCATGTACACTTACCGCTCGAATCCAGACGGGTCTGCCTCTCAAGGACCTGGACGTGGAGCACTGGGGATAGGCGTTCCAGGACCCTCATCTGATCTTCCGACAAGTGGCCCCGGCGCCCCTTAGCATCCGCTGCCTTCAAGAGGCGCCGGGCCTTGTTCAGGGTCCTGGACCTGAAGTCCTCCCAGCGCTTCTTGACATGTTGGAAGTCGCGGACTGCCACCCCCTCCGCGTTGATGGCAGTCACGATGTCCGTCCAGATCCGAGTCCGTCTTTCCTTGTCGGCGCGCACACTTCCGTAGAGGGCATCATACTGCCCCAGGACTTGCTCCACCAGGACACCAACTTCCCTGGCACTGAAGCTGGTGCCCCTCTGCCTCTCTGGCCGGGCGTTGTCAGTGGTGCCAGATGTTGCAGTGCCCGACATGACAACCCCAGAGGCAGGAGTGGGTGGGCAACTGGGTCCTGGGGCTGGGCTGTGGAGCGATGGAATCCCAGTCGGGAGTCTTCGGTTCCAGCAGGGGTGGTCACTGCAACAGCACCACTGGCTGATGTGCAGGCAGCAAATGGCAGGGCACGTGGGCAGCAGGCAGTCAGGCAGCAGCAGATGGCAAGTGGGAGCGTGCTCGGAGCTCTGGGGGGCAGTAATTCGGCCTTCTGGGCAGGAGTGTGGTCTTCCGTGTGCTTATGCGTGGCCAGCTTGATACGGAGTGATTTGGCACGTGAAAATCCTGCACGTCTGCATGTGAATCGAGGAAAGGGCCTTAGCGCTCATGCACGTCAGCACACATATGCGATTTCATTTGGACTAAAGGCCCTTAGCGCGTAAGCGCGTCTGTGACGTGACGCGCGTGGGTGTTTCCCTCATTACACGTGATGACAGAGCACACGTGGATTTCCACCAATCGCGTGTGGAACTTCCTACGCACCCCAGAAATACACGTACCCAGGCCAATCGCGTGTACGCTCACTTCCCTCCTATTACACGCGATGACACTTGGGCGTGCAGTTTTACCACGTGTGCTCGCATATGCGATTTCATTGGCCCAAAGGCCACCATGCGCAGCTGTGACGTCACGCGCATGGCCGTAGAGAATGGCGCGTGTAAAAATGAAGAGATACTCGTCCGAGTGTCAAAGCGCGTAATTGGTGGAAATGGCCTCATCGCGTATGCGCATCTGTGACGTGTATATAAAAGGTATGTGTAGAACGCCATTTCCTTGTTCGTGCTTTTCGTGGAGAGCGAGTGGGTGAAATCTGTACTTCTTGTCGGTTCACACGCGATTTACTTCACAGCGTTTCTAGTTCGTACTCCCTGTTACCTCTGACAGCTTTTTCTCTTTTCCTCTTTTTCCTGGTCCGGTTTCCTCAAACAGCGTTCCCTTCTACTGTTGTCCTGTCTCCTCAGACAGCGTACAATTCTTCTTTTGGTGGGGGTGTTGCCAACGCGCACACGCGCATATTTTTCACGCTTTTGTTCCTGGCAGACGGTGAGTCGCGCACGTATTTAACATCTGTGCTTGCCCCGTGTGTCGCGTACCCCTTCAGAGAGTCATTCTAGGCTGCGTGTGACACGCATACGTTCATTCTTGTGTTTCTGGGTGCCACAGCGTAGTGCAGGTTTATTTTTCCACGCACGTGGTCTAGGAGCGGTTGCGTGCACCTTACTTTGCTTTTTTGGGGTGCCTGTGCGTTGCGTGACCCGTCATCTTTCCCCAGGGTTGACATACAGCCTTGCTAGAGCACTAGGGTACGATTACCATCTGGTACCCAACCCCTTTGACCCCCAATTGCCCAGGACAATTGTTCGCATCGACTCCCATACGCACAATAATATCAGTGCCATGGCTGGGAGGCGACCAAGCCGTAAGGGTGGCAAAGGTGGCCGAGCCCCAAGTGGTGGCTGTGGTGGATCCAGTAGGGGACGTGGCCATGACTTGCAGGGTGCCCCTAGCCCCCCATGTGTGGAGGAGCAGTCAGGGACACCCATGCCCCCTCACCTGGTTGAGGTTACCGTGGCTGACACCATCCATGCTCAGCCCTTGTTGGACCAGCCCACTGTGGAACCAGACCTGGCACAGGGTGACTTCATGGCTGACTTCCAGGTCAGCAGGTCTAGGCCACGTGCGCCGGTGAACGTTGGTGTCATCAGGCCACGTGGATCAGGGGCAGCTAGGTCATCTGCTGCCCCCCGTAGGCAGGCTGGGGAGGCTGCGGGGGCAGCTGCGCCTCCATCCACCCCACCTCTCAAACACCCATCCAGGACAGTGTCGGTCCAAGTCCATCATGCTGACATTCCCCCTGACACCATCACACTTGAGGTAATGCCTGCACCAACTCCCATGCTGAGTGTGCAATCCCACGCTCCTGCCCCTAGTGTCCAGAACGGCGTAGGACACTCAGGATCCCCACCACCTTCCAAGCGGAAGAGGAAGAGTGCTCGTCCAGTAGAGGCTGATGCCCCAGACACGGCTACACAGTCCGGCCCGTCAAGGAAGCCCAGCTTCAATGAGGCCGAACTGAATGCACTTGTTGAGTATGTGTCCGCACATGACCGCGAAATGGTGATTGTTGCAGGATCCAAGACCACACCTGCACAACGTCAGGCACACTGGCAGACCATTGGGGACATCATAAGTGCCCTTGGAATCGTGAGGCGCACAGCTAATGAATGCTACAAGCGCTGGAATGAGCCCCCACACATGTCCCCTATCAACCCCACCCCCCAGCAGTGCAGGGGCAGCCTCCACCAGGCCCCCACTCATGTCCAACTCATGTCTCCCTGCACCCCCACTAGGGGTGTCACAGTATTAGTTTTATGACGGTACGATAACCTTCTTTCCAAATGACGGTATATCATGGTTATCGCGGCAATGCAGGTGGAGTTAACCAATCTTAACAAATATTTTCTAAAAGGTCATGAATTGTCAGATTTATCATCACAAACAAAGCCAGGCACCCAGGGCCAGAAGTGGGCTTTTCAATATACTTTCCACTGAAATGCCACCCCTTGCTTCCACCAAACACAAACACACGTGTGGAGAGGAGGAGGGGGGGAGCCCTGCTGCGACTGGCAAAGCAAACTGAATAGCTTTTCTTAAGTGGTCATTTAGGCTTTTAGCTCCCCCACTGGCTAATGGTGAACATGAACATGTTGCCATCTTTATAACCTGCATGCCACAGATCAATGGAGGCTGATGGTAGTATACGCTTGTGCGCATACACACACACACGCATGCTCTCTTTACGTTACAACCTTTAGTTTACTTGAGGGCCAAAAGGTGTTCAGTAATCACGAACATCTTACCCTTTGGTATGGCAGCAGGGAATACCCACAGATGAGTGAATTTCGCAGTGACTTATTATATGTATATTCAATGATAGAACCACGGAAATCCACATTGTCATATGTTTAGCAAACATTATCCATTATAAATATATAAACCCCAAAGCCGCCAACCCAAAGTAAACCCTTTTCCTTCTTGGCACTTTATTTATTTTTCCTATTGCTAACATACTGATTTCGTGTCAGGCACGTGTGGTTTATGGAATGGCATTAAAAACTGCCCCAACTGATATTGCTTGGTAGATGGCACATCCAACAGTGCAAGACCAAGACTGCGCAACACTTGCTTACTGCAGCCTTTCCAAATCAGATTGAAAGGCACAGTTAACGGTATAAACGGTATACCGGTATAAACAATGTGACGGATATTATTATTGAATTAAATGGTTCACGGTATCTTTAACGGTATACCGTTATACCGTTACATCCCTAACCCCCACCCCCCAGCAGTGCAGGGGCAGCATCAACCAGGCCCCCACCCATGTCTACCACCACCCCCACCCCCCAGCCACCAGGGGCGGCTTCCACCAGGCCCCCACCCATGTCTACCACCACCCCCAGCCCCAGCAGTGCAGGGGCAGCCTCCACCAGGCCCCCACCCATGTCTACCACCACCCCCACCCCTCAGCATCCAGGGGCACCCTCCACCCGGCCCCCACCCATGTCTACCACCACCCCGGCCCCCCAGCAGTGCAGGGGCAGCCTCCACCAGGCCCCCACCCATGTCTACCACCACCCCCACCCCCCAGCTACCAGGGGCAGCCTCCACCAGGCCCCCACCCATGTCTCCCATCACCCCCACGCCCCAGCAGTGCAGGGGGCAGCCTCCACCAGGCCCCCACTCATGTCCCCTATCATCCCCACCCCCCAGCCACCAGGGGCAGCTCCACCAGGACCCCACTCATGTCCCCTATCACCCCCACCCCCCAGCAGTGCAGGGGCAGCCTCCACCAGGCCCCCACTCATGTCCCCGATCACCCCCTCCCCCCAGCAATGCAGGGGCAGCCTCCACCAGGCCCCCACCCATGTCTCCCATCACCCCCACGCCCCAGCAGTGCAGGGGCAGCCTCCACCAGGCCCCCACTCATGTCCCCTATCACCCCCACCCCCCAGCCACCAGGGGCAGGCTCCACCAGGCCCCCACCCATGTCCACCACCACCCCCAGCCCCCAGCAGTGCAGGGGCAGCCTCCACCAGGCCCCCACCCATCTCTACCACCACCCCCACCCCCAGCCACCAGGGGCAGCATCCACCAGGCCCCCACCCATGTCTACCACCACCCCCACCCCCCAGCCACCAGGGGCAGCCTCCACCAGGCCCCCACTCACGTCTCCCAGCCAACATGTCACCCCAATGTAGATCCCTGGCCCTTATGGTCAGCCTCCAAAAGGCAAACACCCACCCGAGTATTGCATCCACCCACTTAGAAATTGCAAAAACATGACAGAAGCCCAATTGCAAGTTTTGAAATGAACACATGTCCCTCACATACACCCAATGGGTGTCAGTGAATGTCAAAATCCATATCATGATATGCATGAAACCAATGAGATGATATTACACATAGAACTTTGAAGAAAAAATATGTATTGAAAGCAACATAAATTGAATCCAAAATAAACAAACAATAATAGAAATTTAACAACAAAAAAAAAACAGCAGGTCCGTGAAAAAATGCTAAACCACAAATCATAATGCAAAGGAAAGGTGTCCAAAGTCACAAATTAAAATCGAAAACCATTGCTCCATGGCGAAATCAGAATAAAAATTGAAATTCCATAAGTCAACTATGTACAGATAACTATCCAGGGTCCATGATCCCAAACGAAGAAATGAAACCTATCTAATAACACTACCTAAAAAAAATAACTATATACAAAAATGTGGCCCATTATCCAAAAGGTCCAAAAATAAAGCCAAACCAAAGGAAACACTAACTATATAACTATTTACAAGGCATCATCGAACTCCTGCTCAATGTCCCGGAGGTGCTCCTCCTCCATGGCCCTGAGGGTCCGCAGGGCCAGCCACATGTTCCTCCCAAACTCCCTGCGGATTGCCTCGAGGCACTCGGCACACCTCAGGGCCCTCTGCATGGAGTACTCCGCCCTGACCATTGTGAGGCGTGCCTCTTCTGCCCGCTGCCGCTCCGCATCTACGGCTACACAGTCCGGCCCGTCAAGGAAGCCCAGCTTCAATGAGGCCGAACCGAATGCACTTGTTGAGTATGTGTCCGCACATGACCGTGAAATGGTGATTGTTGCAGGATCCAAGACCACACCTGCACAACTTCAGGCACACTGGCAGACCATTGGGGACATCATAAGTGCCCTTGGAATCGTGAGGCGCACAGCTAATGAATGCTACACGCGCTGGAATGACCTGAAGCGCAGGGCAAAGAATTGGCTGGCCTCAAGTCATGCCACAACTCTAGTGACTGGAGGTGGGTCTCCAGGAGATGACATAGAACTCACTCCACACGAGCAGGTTGCTGGGACCTACGTCACGGAGGAACAGATCCAAGGCGTGGGAGAACTGGCAGATTACGAGGCATTGTCCGGTGAGTGCACATGCATATGTGTGTCATCCATGTGCATGGTGTGTGTGGGAGGGCTTCTGTTTGGGTGCCAGGGGAGGGTGTGTGTGCCTGAGTGGTTCGGCTCACCCATGTGCCTCTTCCTATACATTCTTGGCACCAGCATTTGGGTATTGCAGCATCCCTTTGGCCAACATTAGACATCCAGCCCAACACCACGCTAGTTGCCCTTGGAGTGTCATCTTGCCACAACACTGTTGCTTATTTACCTCTGTTTATTGAGGCAGATTGTTTGCATACCACCACTTTTACTCGGGATCTCTCAGTCCTATTGTCACATGTCTGACATGGCTATGGTACAGTGGACTGGCTCAGTTTCGTGGACATGATTAGTTTAGACATGTCCCTGTGCTATAGGACCATTTTTGACTGGCAGCTGCAGGTTAAACATTTGAACCATTACAATGAAAATAATCAATTATATGAGCAAACTGGACTGAATGAACAATTGGTGACCTCCTCTCCCTCTTCACTTCATGGCTAGGGTACATGCCATCTGTGTGATGGCATGTGTATTTGACCTGCCAATCACCGGCCAATGTGTGATGCCACTGCTAGGCAGCATGCAGCAAATGTGTTCATCTTCCATCTTGGTGTCATCAATGTGTGCCATCTGCTTCCCCATCACACGCAGTGACGGTGCATGCATGGGAGTGTTTTAGTCATGTGGGACATGTGTCAATCAAGTACTGTTTCTGTAGCCTCTCAGCCCTAATTGTGTGCCATAGTGCTAATGCCTGTTTCCATTTGTTTTCTTTGATGTCTTTGCAGGGGAAGACGCACTTGATACTGCTGGGGTTGTGGAGATGGTGCAGACCCAGGAGGGGTCTGAGGGCCGACTGACCACCAGTGAGGGACGTGGTGTGGTGGTGGGTGAGAACCCACAACTGCTGCAGGTCTTGCTCTCAAGGGGTGTCTCTGGCTGCACCTCCCCCGAGCTGTATTCAGGTGTCGATTCGGATGATGAGACCTACATGCCGTCGCAGGTGAGTGTTCGTGGGAGGGATTCTGTTCTGTCCGACCCACCTGCACCAGGGTTAGAACCCTCAATGGGGATGTCAGTGTTGGCAGGTACGCCTTTGGTGGTTACGGATGCAGGGTCACACTCCGCGACATCTGATCCTGTTCCTGGGCCAGCAGATCAGAGGGGGAATGCAGTCCTGCAGCCTCAGACAGTGCCGGCACAGCAAGGCGCAGTTCGCCTTGCCCCAGGCAGGTGTGGTGCCCGCCGACATGGTGGCCGTACGCCACCTGGCAATACTGCATGGGAGCAATCCATTTACGGTATGGCAACCAACAGGCAGCATCATCAGAGATGATGGCTCAGGCCATGGATAGGGTGGCCACTTCCATTGTCTCCCCCGAAAGGCTGATGGAGCGGCTACAGCAGGCAACCGACTCCATCTGCCAGTCACACAGGGAGGACATGTTGGCGTCCGACAGGGACAGGAGGGCGGCACTGGCGACTCTGCAGGAAGCCATCTCCATAGAGTCCCAGGGCCACAGGGAAGCCCTGAGGCTGGAACTCCTTCACCTCAGGACGACTCTTGTTGAGCTTGAGGCTTCAACAAACCGAAGTCAGAACAGCAGCTGGAGCGTCTCACCCGTACACTCTCAGCTGAGATGCAGGCAACTAGGGCGGAGGTCCGGGCATCCCGTGAGTTGTTGCATTGGGACCTCCGCACACTTATCCTCCAAAACGAGACCTACCACACCTGCATGCTTGCAGCCATGGAGGAACAGACTAGGGCTTTGCGTGGGCTGCCTCCCATAGTTCCACCACCTCCTGATGCAGCTGCAGAGGGTGAGGATAGCGACAGCAGTGATACTCCCACAATAGGGTAGCCGTGTCGGCCATGAGCCCATGGAGGTGTTTTTTTTTCCGCAAGATCCACACAGGTGGGTTTTGGTGTGCACCCTGTCCTCAGACCTCCTGGGTGGCCTCCCCCACCCCTCCCTGGGCCCATTACCCATTAATGGCCATTTTTGATTTTTTTTTTTTTTTTTGGGGGACAGTGTGTTGCCTTGTGTGGCTCCCGTGGGCATACGCTGCATTGTGGCTGGGCACATGCAGGATTGTCATGGATTTGGTTCAGATGCTTGGGTTTTTGTCACACACACCCCTCCTGCTTCCTGTTTCCATGGGCTTGCAAAGGGTGTGCCCAAGTGACATTGACGTACATGGTGACATTGGACTCCTATGAGCTGTGTGGGCAGTCTGTAGTCAATACTGTGTATACATTCATAGTGCATATTGTTGTTGTATTGTACACTGCATGGTGTATTGATATGTGCCTCTGCATCCATCTCATCCTACATATTTGCAGGCCCATTCCTCATGTCTTCACAATGCGGTCCACCTTGGAACTGGAGTCCATGTTGTAAGCAGTGCACCTACACTCTTGCGTGGTGCTAACACTGTATACTTGGAAGTGTTCGGAGGGCTGTCATCATCAGGTGGTGAGGCTAGCTAATTTTTAAGTCTGTAATGCCATGTTTAAGGTAGGTTGGAGGTTGTGTAGGTGATTGGTATTCTTGGTAAGTATTTGGTAATGTGGGTTTTAGGTCCTGCATTACTGTGAGCATTTCATGTGTGGACATGTTTCCATTAGGGACACTGTAGCTGCTGACACTTGGGGCATGTTGTGGGGATTAATTTATTTCCTCTCACATTGCATGACATGCCATGGTGTGTTGTGTGGCCGTGCCGGGGAGGGGGTGGGTGACATGGCACTGTTTTCATGTAGTATTTTGAAAGTGGGTATTCATTTCTGCAGCATGGAAGTGTCTTTTCATGACACTGCATTGGTGGTGTTTGTGTAGGTAGGAATGCACACATTGTGACACTTCCACATGAACAATCTCAGGCTGCTATGGTTCTGACAGTTGACAGTCCCTTTGTTCGTCTTAATTGTCAGGTCGAGTCATCATTGCTTATCAGATGGTATGTGCCAGGCCTGTGTGCACTCCACTGGGGTGTGATTTCTATGTGAAGTAATTAGCCACCAGCTGCGTACGGGCTTCCTCACCCCCTGCCCTCTCCCCTCCCATGCGCAGCGGCCGTGCATGTGGTTGGGGATGTGGGGGCAACACCATGTCCACAGCCAGGCCCCGGCGTGTTGCTACATTGTGCAGGACATATGCTGCCACTATGATCCTGCACACTACTGGGGGCGCATATAACAGCTGCCCGCCAGAAAGGTCAAGGAAGCGAAAGCGTGACTTGAGCACTCCAAATGTGCGCTCCACTATGCCCCGGGTTGCAATATGGGCTGTGTTGTATCTTACCTCGGGAGGCATCATGGGGTTCCGAATTGGCGTCATCATGTGGGTGCTCAGAGGGTAGGCACTGTCCCCTGATGAGGAGGTGATGTGTATCATTAGTGGGGTAGTGACATAACTCTGCATCTGACATGCATGCCATGTATCGCCATGCCGCCCAGCTTCTAGGTCCCGGTTTACGGTAGACATTCAGTAAATGAAGCTGTCGTGGGTAGACCCTGGATAGTTGGCATATACTGAGGTGATGATTCCCTTAGCATTACATACTACCTGCACGTTGATGGAATGCCAGTGCTTGCATTTCCTATAGATGTGCTCAGATGCCCTGGGGGGACGTAGTGCCACATGGGTGCAGTCAATGGCACCTAGCACTTTTGGGAATTGTGCCACACCGTAGAAATCGAGGGTGGCAGCCTGCCTTTCTGCAGGTGTCCTGGGCAGGTATATGTGCCTACGGACTGATGGGCGTGCAGTGATGATGTTCAAGACCTGGTGTAGGCAGTGTGACTGCGTGGCCTGTGACACCCCACCCACTATGGCACTTGTCCACTGAAATGATCCTGTGGCCCAGAAGTGCAGTACATTGAGGACCTTCTCCAGGGGGCTGAGTGCTTTGGAGCACAGGGTGGGTGATGTGAGGTCATCCTCCCACTCACTGACCAGGTCCAGTATTATGTTTGGGGGAAACCTGTACCTCCCATACACCTGGTCATCAGGCATCCCAAAAAGGCTGGTTCTGGGAGTGAAAATTCGGGCCCTCACTATCCTCCTCCTCCTCCTTTGGTAACCCACGGCCACTGCTGCTAGGAATGGTATATTCATCCTGGCGTATGAGCTTGTTTGTTGTTTGCGTGCACTTTTATGCTGCGCGGGTCGACGTACGCCTGCTTCATGCTGGCGTACGTGTCTCAGGATTGGACCATTTATTTTTTGGCACGTCGTAGGCGAACATGTGAATCTTCCCGCCCACCCCAGGAATACACATAGCACGCTCTCCCAGGCCCAGTCGCGGGTAAATATTCCCGCCCACCCCTGGAATACATGTATCCCACTCTCACAGGCCCAGTCGCGTGTGGAAGTTCACGCGCACCCCGTAGTACACGTACCCAGGCTAATCGCATGTCGGACTTCCCGCGCACCCCGAAGTACAGGTACCCAGGCTAATCGCATGTGGAACTTCCCGCGCACCCCAAAGTACACGTACCCAGGCCAATCGCGTGTGGAACTTCCCGCACACCCCGAAGTACACGTACCCAGGCCAATCGCGCGTAAAACTTCCCGTGCACCGGCACCTACCCAGGCCAATCGCGTGTGGAACTTCCCGCACACCCCGTAGTACACGTACGCAGGCCTATCGCGTGTGGAACTTCCCGTGCACCCCGAAGTACACGTATCCAGTCAAATCGCATGGCTGGGGGGTGGGGGTGCAGGGGGACATGAGTGGGGGCCTGGTGGAGGCTGCCCCTGGTGGCTGGGGTGTGGGGCTGCAGGGAGACATGAGTGGGGGCCTGGTTGAGGCTGCCCCTGCACTGCTGGGGGGTGGGGGTGATGGGAGACATGGGTGGGGGCCTGTGGAGGCTGCCCCTGGTGGCTGGGGGGTGGGGGTGCAGGGAGACATGAGTGGGGGCCTGGTGGAGGCTGCCCCTGCACTGCTGGGGGGTGGGGGTGATGGGAGACATGGGTGGGGTCCTGGTGGAGGCTGCCCCTGGTGGCTGGGGGGTGGGGGTGCAGGGAGACATGAGTGGGAGCCTGGTGGAGGCTGCCCCTGGGGTATGGGGGGTGGGGGTGCAGGGAGACATGAGTGGGGGCCTGGTGGAGGCTGCCCCTGCACTGCTGGGGGGTGGGGGTGATGGGAGACATGGGTGGGGTCCTGGTGGAGGCTGCCCCTGGTGGCTGGGGGGTGGGGGTGCAGGGAGACATGAGTGGGGGCCTGGTGGAGGCTGCCCCTGGTGGCTGGGGGGTGGGGGTGCAGGGAGACATGAGTGGGGGCCTGGTAGAGGCTGCCCCTGCACTGCTGGGGGGTGGGGGTGATGGGAGACATGTGTTGGACATGAGTGGGGGCCTGGTGGAGGCTGACCCTGCACTGCTGGGGGGTGGGGGTAATAGGGGACATGAGTGGGGGCCTGGTGGAGGCTGCCCCTGGTGGTTGGGGGGTGGGGGTGATGGGAGACATGAGTGGGGGACTGGTAGAGGCTACCCCTGCACTGCTGGGGGTGGGGGTGATGTGAGACATGAGTTGGACATGAGTGGGCCTGGTGGAGGCTGCCCCTGCACTGCTGGGGGGTGGGGGTGATGGGAAACATGAGTGGGGACCTGGTGGAGGCTGCCCCTCGTGGCTGGGGGGTGAGGGTGGTGGGAGACATGAGTGGGGGCCTGGTGGAGGCTGCCCCTGCACTGCTGGGGGGTGGGGGTGCAGGGAGACATGAGTGGGGGCCTGGTGGAGGCTGCCCCTGGTGGCTGGGGGGTGGGGGTGCAGGGGGACATGAGTGGGGGCCTGGTGGAGGCTGCCCCTGGTGGCTGGGGGGTGGGGGTGCAGGGAGACATGAGTGGGAGCCTGGTGGAGGCTGCCCCTGCACTGCTGGGGGGTGGGGCTGATGGGAGACATGAGTGGGGGCCTGGTGGAGACTGCCCCTGCACTGCTGGGGGTGGGGGTGATAAGGGACATGAGTGGGGGCCTGGTGGAGGCTGCCCCTGGTGGCTGGGGGGTGGGGGTGCAGGGAGACATGAGTTGGACATGAGTGGGGGCCTGGTGGAGGTTGCCCCTGCACTGCTGGGGAGTGGGGGGGTGGTAGACATGGGTGGGGGCCTGGTGGAGGCTGCCCCTGGTGTCTGGGGGGTGGGGGTGCAGGGAGACATGAGTGGGGGCCTGGTGGAGGCTGCCCCTGCACTGCTGGGGGGTGGGAGTGATGGTAGACATGGGTGGTTGCCTGGTGGAGGCTGCCTCTGGTGGCTGGGGGGTGGGGGTGGTGGGAGGCATGAGTGGGGCCCTGGTGGAGGCTGCCCCTGTTCTGCTGGGGTGTGGGGGTGATAGGGGACATGAGTGGGGGCCTGGTGGAGGTTGCCCCTAGTGGCTGGGGGGTGGGGGTGCAGGGTGACATGAGTTGGACATGAGTGGGGGCCTGGTGGAGGCTGCCCCTGCACTGCTGGGGAGTGGGGGGTGGGGGCTGGTGGACATGGGTGGGGGCCTGGTGGAGGCTGCCCCTGGTGGCTGGGGGGTAGGGGTGCAGGGAGACATGAGTGGGGGCCTGATGGAGGCTGCCCCTGCACTGCTGGGGGGTGGGGGTGATGCGAGACATGGGTGGGGGCCTGGTGGAGGTTGCCCCTGGTGGCTGGGGGGTGGGGGTGGTGGTAGACATGGGTGGGGGCCTGGTGGAGGCTGCCCCTGGTGGCTGGGGGGTGGGGGTGGTGAGAGACATGAGTGGGGGCCTGGTGGAGGCTGCCCCTGCACTGCTGGGGGGTGGGGGTGGTGGTAGACATGGGTGGGGGCCTGGTGGAGGCTGCCCCTGCACTGCTGGGGGTTGGGGGTGCAGGGGGACATGAGTGGGGGCCTGGTGGAGGCTGCCCCTGGTGGCTGGGGGGTGGAGGTGGTGGTAGACTTGGGTGGGGGCCTGGTGGAGGCTGCCCCTGGTGGCTGGGGGGTGGGGGTGCAGGGAGACATGAGTGGGAGCCTGGTGGAGGCTGCCCCTGCACTGCTGGGGAGTGGGGGTGATGGGAGACATGAGTGGGGGCCTGGTGGAGGCTGCCCCTGCACTGTTGGGGGGTGGGGGTGATAGGGGACATGAGTGGGGGCCTGGTGGAGGCTGCCCCTGGTGGCTGGGGGGTGGGGGTGCAGGGAGACATGAGTTGGACATGAGTGGGGGCCTGGTGGAGGTTGCCCCTGCACTGCTGGGGGGTGGGGGGGTGGTAGACATGGGTGGGGGCCTGGTGGAGGCTGCCCCTGGTGGCTGGGGTGTGGGGGTGCTAGGAGACATGAGTGGGGGCCTGGTGGAGGCTGCCCCTGCACTGCTGGGGGGTCGGGGTGATGGGAGACATGGGTGGGGGCCTGGTGGAGGCTGCCCCTGGTGGCTGGGGGTGAGGGTGCAGGGAGACATGAGTGGGGGCCTGGTGGAGGCTGCCCCTGCACTGCTGGGGCGCGGGGGTGGTGGTAGACATGGGTGGGGGCCTGTTGGAGGCTGCCCCTGGTGGCTGGGGGTTTGCGGTGGTGGGAGGCATGAGTGGGGGCCTGGTGGAGGCTGCCCCTGCACTGCTGGGGGGTGGGGGTGATAGGGGACATGAGTGGGGGCCTGGTGGAGGCTGCCCCTGTTGGCTGGGGGGTGGGGGTGCAGGGAGACATGAGTTGGACATGAGTGGGGGCCTGGTGGAGGCTGCCCCTGCACTGCTGGGGGGTGGGGGGGGTGTTAGACATGGGTGGGGGCTTGGTGGAGGCTGCCCCTGGTGGCTGGTAGGTGGGGGTGGTGGGAGACATGAGTGGGGGCCTGGTGGAGGCTGCCCCTGCACTGCTGGGGGTGGGGGTGGTGGTAGACATGGGTGGGGGCCTGGTGGAGGCTGCCCCTGCACTGCTGGGGTGTGGGGGTGCAGGGGGACATGAGTGGGGGACTGGTGGAGGCTGCGTGTTAGGGAGCATTCTCTGTTTAGGCTGAATTTCCTAACCTAGTGAGTCCCCCAGCAGCTTTGCTGGATTTCGGGAGTTTGTTTTTTTCCATCCTGCCAAGAGTGAGACTCTTTTTCTTCCACTCTTGGGCATGTATGTGTGTAATTCCTTCAAATGTCAATGTGTTCGATGGGCTATGGGGTCTTTTACTCCATAGGGCTGCACATGTTTTTCTATGTGTGTTACACCGCACCCTACGTGCCGTAACACGGGGCGTCCTAGCGGATCCCCACCATAGACTCCATACCCGGGGACTGACTACCGTCTCCCCGGGCATGTAAAGTCACCATTGGCTTTACTAGACCTAAATTTACTAACAGAACTAGTACAAACCATCTTATTGTGGACGTACTAGTAGGGGTAATTCGATTACTCCTGGATCTGTTACTCGAGGGGGCACTGTCCCGTCCCCGCTCGTCGAGTTTTGGCTGGTGGCAGTGGAAACTACTTGTTATGTTCGACCCTGAACATAACCCTATGGGATTCGTCCCATTGTTGGAGATTGATACTTTTTCTCGTTAATCTCTAACGTACCACCGGTCTACTTATCTTAAATAAGTTTATCGGATGGTATTTTCTGCCAGAACTCGGTTTGTAAAATGGCGTCTGTGTTCGTCTCTGTGACTCCTAAACCAAAGGTTGAGCCCTTTGTTCCACTTTTGGCGGGCTCTGTACAGAGACCCTCAGAAGTGGTGCCATTCTGTCTGGGTTACCACAGGGGTGTGGGAGGGGGTTTAGGCACCCGGGACCGAGTTGCCTTGCCAACTCCGGTCGCACTCTGGAGTGATTGGCCCAAGTGGTGAGCCTTCCCGCTCACCACTTAGCATGTGTTGATTGACAGCTAGGCTGAATGAATGGGGGTTTTCTGCATAAAAGCAGGGCTTTTGGGACTGGATCTTCGGAAGTCGCCACAGGACCTAAGAATCCGACGAGGGTAACGCTGAGCCGACCTGCACGACGACACCTCCGGTGGAGCCCTGCGGAACCGACTCACCACTTCCCGACGACAGAGGAGATCTCCCTGCCGGAGAGTCTCTTCCCCTGACTGGTGGGAACAACCAGTCCCCTTTGCTTTTTATTCGCCTCAGGACGCAGTGGTCGAATTGCCCGTGCAGCGCACCTCGGCAACCAGATAGCCACTACCCCTGAACCGCGACCAAAAGGTGGTGCCTTGTGACGGAGCACTCCGTGGCTGGTCTCTTCCCTGGTGGTGCACCGGACTTCACTTTTCTTCGACGACGAGATCATCTCTACTCTTGGCAAAGACCCGACGTGCATCCACCACCAGGAACAACTGCCCCCGCCGGAGCTGCCCTCCACAACAAGGTACCGTGTCCGCCTGGCTTCCCTTTCGCTCAGATTGAGTGAGGTGTCTTAATCCTCCCCTTTCTGTTGGGTCGCCTCCAAGCTTTTCTCATTCATTGTTCTGAACTGGTTCAATCTGCCGATAACAATTTGCTACAAAGACTTGAATGCATCTCCGCTAGAGACTTTTTGGGACATAGCGCCTTGCCTCTCTCCGAGTGGGCCTGGCCTCTGAACTTTACGATCTATTGTGATTATTGTCTTCCTGCCTTGCATTTTACCCGCAAAGTATTGAACTGCATTGACTTCGTAACCTGCCTATCTTTTTCTCTCCCGTCCCAACTAATATTCGAGTGTCATCTAGGTTGAGGTATACACATCTGTCTGAAAATAAGTGGTGCCGGTAGAACCTAGAGTTGTCGACATATTGCTAGGGGGATTGATCGTTTTCTGCTTCGTAGAGTAATTGTGTTTGATTTGTTTGCCGTGATAGTGCTATAGTGTTTTTCATAGATATTCCGTTATAAATAAATACCTTAATATCTGTACACTAAGCCTTGTTGCGTGTTTTACTTGTCTTGCTGTGAAGGATTGCCCTATGTTGTATACTCCACATACTGCTCAACTCTTCTTGAGGGAAGTCTGACTGCTCAGCCACAGCTACCAAGTGAATCTGTGTGGTACAGACTGCTACCAAGTGGGTTCACCACCAAACACCTGTAGTCCTAAATCTTTTGCAGTGGTCCCAGAGGGAACTGCACAGGTTTCCGCCTAACACTGGTGTACAGCGGTGGGATTTGTATCGAGTATACAGTTTAGAATGCTTTTCGACACTGTAGGATAACTAACCACAAAACGTTGCACAAAAAGCAACTTTCAAAAAACATGTCTACGATGGAAACTTACAGTCAAGAGTCCTTGTCAGGTGAAAATACTGAGAGCCTGCGAGCTCTCTGTAGGCAAGCGAATCTTTCTGTAAGAGGCAAGAAGTTAGAACTAATCGAAAGATTGCTGGCAAACCAAAGTCTGGGTGCTGGTTCAGAGGAACCAAGCTCCCCAGCAAATGTAGATAACAGTAATGGTGTTGATCTAAGTCATAACTCTGATGATAGCGATGAAGAGGCTGACGAGGACGGTGAGGCTAACGAAACTGTCTCCCCCGCTCCTCTACCTGCCTTACCAGCTGTGCCTACGGGGCCCATACCAGGTCCCACAAGTAACCCTGCTTATTTTGAACTTGAAAAAATGAAGCTCGAACTAGAATACAAACGGTTCTTGGCTCAATCCGAACGAAACCAAGAGCTCGAGTTCAGACGGATGAATTCCCAGGCTGAGCAGAAGCAAGCTGAGTTAAGACTCAGAGAAATAGAACTTAATCACGAGTTAGAGATGAAAAAGTTGTCTATGGAAAATGCTTCTCTCTCCTCTGGTTCCTCTAGGAGCTCCAGTCCCAAAAGACCCCGGATGCCGAAGGAATTAGTGGGTATGTATGAACCGAGATTGGATGTGTTGGATTGGTTGAAACTGTTTGAATACAATCATGGGCTCCAGGACATCACCAGGAATGCTTTGCTTCCCTGGTTGTTCTCTAGGCTCTCTCCGGTTGCGACTGATGTGGTAATGGAGGTGGGGGAGGCGGATAAGACGGATTATGAAAGTGTGAAACTAGCTTTAATAGCTAGATTCGGGAAGACCCCTTCCCAGTATCTTAAGAGGTTTAGAACCCTCAAAAAGCATGATGGTACCCCTTGGGCTACCTGGGTGAGTGAAGGGTTGAAAAACTTAGAGGGATGGATTAAGGGTTACAAAGTGAACACTTATGAGGGTATGAGGAATCTTTTTATGTTGGAGTCTATTTATGATGCCTGTTCTCCTGAGCTCAGACAGCACTTGGCTGATTCGAAGGAATTGGATTCCAGGGAGCTAGCTAAGGCTGCTGACTTGTGGGTTGCAAACAGGTCTACTCATAAGGATTCTGGGGCAACTCAGAAAAAGGATGAGGGAAAACAGCCTAAAAAAGACTCAAAAGAGAATTCGAATAACTCACATTCCAAAGAGGGCCCCAAACAAAACCAGAAGGGTAAGCCACCGGGAAAACCACAGCAGAATAGTGTGTCTTCTGGTGCCAAACCAGAAGGAGGTCAGAACAAGCCACCATTCCAGAAAGCATTCGGTAAATGCTTTGTTTGTGGCTCGACTGATCACGTGAAAGGAGATCCCAGATGTAAGGGTAAACCTTCAGGGGTCCAGCTTGTCTCCTTAGCCTTCGCTCCAGAGGAGGAAGTCCAAATGGCAAGTGGAAACTTTCTACTGCTAGCTGACGAACCCATTGGAGTCTCAGCCAGCGTTTCTTTAGTATCTCTGGGGTTGTGGGAACAACAGAATTTAGATGTCTATAATTCTATCCCCGATAATACTAAAGAGTATTATAAGGACGCTGTCCAGGTGAATGGTCAGGAGACTCCTGCCATTAGGGACACTGGGGCCAGCATAACTGTGATGGATAAATCATTTTTTCAGGCCGGGGATGTTGCTAAGGCACCCAAACGCCTCACCAAGTTAGCTGGAGGGCCTGTGCAGATGCTTCCCCAATTACCAGTTCTCATCCAGTGTAACGACATGACTGTGAAGATACCTGTCAGCATACAGAGTGAGGTACCAGGACGCGTACTGTTGGGTAACGATTTGAAAACTCTCAGAGTTGTATCGCATACTCCCAGACCTCCTAGTAAATGGTTACAGGAGCTAACCAGACCTGCAAGAGAGAGGACCATGCGCGGTACTCTCGGGGAGATGATGAAGAAAGAAATCACTCCTGCTCCACTGGAATCGTCGGCCGCTGTCTCCAAGACATCAGATGCAAAAGGGAAACCTAAGGCTTCTATCCCGAAACCAGCAGCCAGCATTCCAGTGCAGCCAACACGGACTTCCCCGCGGTTGTCCAAAGTTACACCCGTAACTCCATCTCCAGCTGAGGCTGAGAGGAAGGTACAACCCTGCGTGGTAGAATTAGACTCTGAGGAAGAGCTAATGGAAGGCCAGGAACTCATTGGAGATCTGGATCCTGTTGACCATCCTGAGCTGTAGTCTTTACTGGCAGAAGGTGGACCCAGCAGGGCAGGCTTCAGTAAGGGACAGAGAGAATGTCTCAGGCTGAAGGGCAAGAGCCTGGGAAATACAGGTTGCACTGGGAAGATGACCTCTTCTACAGTGAACTGACCGAGTCTGCACCTGGAGACTACAAACGACTTGTAGTACCCCAAGAGAACAGACCACAGTTCTTGCAGTTAGCCCATGAGATTCCTTTGGCTGGTCACTTGAGTTTCAAGAAGACTAAGGAAAGGCTCTCTCTCTACTTCTATTGGCCGAAGATGGGGGCCGAAGTAGAAAAACACTGCAGGAGCTGCCACACCTGCCAGATCTCTGGTAAGGTTGGCTCCAAGAATGTGGCACCTTTAGTGCCTCTCCCAGTTGTGGGAGTCCCATTCGAGAGAGTAGGGATTGACATTGTTGGTCCCCTTGATCCTCCAACCTCCTCAGGCAACAGGTTTATCCTTGTTGTAGTAGACCATGGTACTAGGTATCCTGAGGCAATTCCTATGAGGACTGTTACAGCTCTGGCTGTGGCTAAGGCCCTCCTTGGTATTTTTACTAGGGTCAGGTTTCCTAAGGAAGTAATCTCTGACAGGGGGTCAAACTTTATGTCCCACTACATGAAAGCCATGTGGAAAACCTGTGGAGTTACTTACAAGTTCTCAACAGCTTACCACCCACAAACCAATGCGTTGGTAGAACGGTTCAACGGAACCATGAAGAGCATGATAGGTGCTTTAGAGGAACCCCTTAAGCGTAGGTGGGACCTTCTACTGCCATGCCTTCTCTTTGCTTATAGAGAAGTCCCTCAGGAAGGCGTAGGTTACTCTCCCTTCGAACTACTCTATGGTCATCCCGTCAGAGGTCCATTGGCCCTGATTAAGGAGGGGTTGGAGAGTGCTCCTTCCCCCAAGCCAGTCAGAGTGACTGACTACATGATAGGTCTCCGGAGGAGAATGTCACACATGATGACGGAAGCAAGCGATAACTTGAAAGCTGGACAAGCATTGGTCAAGCAGTGGCACGATCAAAAGGCTAACATGGTTGAGTTCACTCAAGACCAGCTCGTTCTCGTTATGATCCCAACAAGGCAGAGGGCCTTGCAAGATAAGTGGATGGGACCCTTCCGAGTAGTGGGTAAACTCGGAGAGGTTAACTATCTGGTGGACTTGGGCAATCCCAAGGAGGCTCCGACAGTCTTTCACACCAACCAACTTAAAGCGTATGTCTCGCGACCTGACGTAGGAGCGTTGCTTCTAGCGTCATCTGAGGAAGAAGAAGAGAGTGAAGCTCTTCCGGATCTCCTCAGAGGCTTACCTTTAGATGAAAAAATTGAAGGAGTGAATCTCTCCTCCAATCTGACACCCGAGCAACAAGAAGAGTTCAAATCTATGTTGAATCAGTTTGCCTCTCTGTTATCGCTTTCACCAGGCTTGACCCCTTGGGGCCAGCACGACATACTCACTGGTGACTGTCTGCCAGTCAAAAGCAGAGGATACCGCATGTCAGAAAACGTACGAACCCACATCAAAGGTGAGGTCGGCAAGATGCTTGATCTCGGGGTAATAGAGCCCTCTACTAGTCCATGGTCTAGCCCAGTTGTGTTAGTACCAAAGGCCGGATCTAAAGAACTTAGATTCTGCGTGGATTATAGAGCTCTGAATGCAGTCACCAAGACTGATGCCCACCCTTTGCCAAGAACAGATGAGTTGGTGGATAAACTTGGCGTCGCCAAGTTCCTCCGCACATTTGACTTGACGTCAGGCTATTGGCAAATAGCCCTGACAGACCATGCCAAGGAGAAAACTGCATTTTCTACCCCCGTTGGCTTATACCAGTTTAAGGTAATGCCTTTCGGATTGAAGAATGCACCTGCTACGTTTCAACAGATGGTAAACCAAGTTCTGAATGGGATGGAGGACTTCTGCATGGCATACTTGGATGACATTGCAGTGTTCAGCAATTCCTGGGAAGAACATGTAACCCACCTGAGAGATGTTTTGCAGGCTCTTGGACGAGCCAATCTGACCATAAAGGCGAGCAAATGCCAAATTGGACAGAGTAAGGTAGTCTATCTTGGGCATGAGGTAGGCGGTGGAGAAATAAGGCCTTTGCTCACTAAAATTGAAGCTGTGCAAAATTGGACAACACCGACTACTCAAACCCAGGTGAGAGCCTTCCTAGGCCTCACTGGGTATTACAGGAATTTCATAGAGAACTATGGGACCATAGCTTCTCCACTGAATGTCATCTCCTCGCCCAAATTTCCTAAGAAGGTTAGATGGAACGAGGAGTGCAATCAGGCTTTTGAAAACCTGAAAAAGGCTCTTTGCCAAGCCCCAGTACTCAGAGCTCCTGATTACCGCCAACACTTCATTGTGCAGACAGATGCTTCAAATGTAGGAATAGGTGCCGTACTCAGTCAACTGGATGGGAAAGGTAGGGAGCACCCCGTTTGCTTCATCAGCCGCAAGCTGAAGGATCCTGAAACAAGGTGGGCAACAATCGAAAGAGAGTGCTTTGCTATCGTGTGGGCTCTGAAGAAGTTTAGGCCGTACTTGTATGGTTCTACTTTTGTCATTCAGACTGACCACCAACCCTTGAGATGGTTAATGCTAATGAAAGGGGAAAACCCAAAACTATTCAGATGGTCGATCTTCCTGCAAGGGTTTGATTTCACCATTGAGCATAGGTCAGGATGTCACCACCAAAATGCTGATGGTCTCTCTAGGATGTATGTCATCGACTAGAGGTATGAGATTCATCCAGGAGTGTATTAAATCCTCCTGTCCCTTAGTCTGGGGGGGGGCGAGTGTTAGGGAGAATTCTCTGTTTAGGCTGAATTTCCTAACCTAGTGAGTCCCCCAGCAGCTTTGCTGGATTTCGGGAGTTTATTTTTTTCCATCCTGCCAAGAGTGAGACTCTTTTTCTTCCACTCTTGGACATGTATGTGTGTAATTCCTTCAAATGTCAATGTGTTCGATGGGCTATGGGGTCTTTTACTCCATAGGGCCTCACATGTTTTTCTATGTGTGTTACACCGCACCCTACGTGCCGTAACACGGGGGCGTCCTAGCGGATCCCCACCATAGACTCCATACCCGGGGACTGACTACCGTCTCCCCAGGCATGTAAAGTCACCACTGGCTTTACTAGACCTAAATTTACTAACAGAACCAGTACAAACCATCTTATTGTGGACGTACTAGTAGGGGTAATTTGATTACTCCTGGATCTGTTACTCGAGGGGGCACTGTCCCGTCCCCCCTCGTCGAGTTTTGGCTGGTGGCAGTGGAAACTACTTGTTATATTCGACCCCGAACATAACCCTATGGGATTCGTCCCATTGTTGGAGATTGATACTTTTTCTCGTTAATCTCTAACGTACCACCGGTCTACTTATCTTAAATAAGTTTATCGGATGGTATTTTCTGCCAGAACTCGGTTTGTAAAATGGCGTCTGTGTTCGTCTCTGTGACTCCTAAACCAAAGGTTGAGCCCTTTGTTCCACTTTTGGCGGGCTCTGTACAGAGACCCTCCAAAGTAGTGCCATTCTGTCTGGGTTACCACAGTGGTGTGGGAGGGGGTTGAGGCACCCTGGACCGAGTTGCCTTGCCAACTCCGGTCGCACTCTGGAGTGATTGGCCCAAGTGGTGAGCCTTCCCGCTCACCACTTAGCATATGTTGATTGACAGCTAGGCTGAATGAATGGGGGTTTTCTGCATAAAAGCAGGGCTTTTGGGACTGGATCTTCGGAAGTCGCCACAGGACCTAAGAATCCGACGAGGGTAACGCTGAGCCGACCTGCACGATGACATCTCCGGTGGAGCCCTGCGGAACCGACTCACCACTTCCCGACGGCAGAGGAGATCTCCCTGCCGGAGAGTCTCTTCCCCTGACTGGTGGGAACAACCAGTCCCCTTTGCTTATTATTCGCCTCAGGACGCAGTGGTCGAATTGCCCGTGCAGCGCACCTCGGCAACCGGATAGCCACTACCCCTGAACCGCGACCAAAAGGTGGTGCCTTGTGACGGAGCACTCCGCGGCTGGTCTCTTCCCTGGTGGTGCACCGGACTTCACTTTTCTTCGACGACGAGATCATCTCTACTCTTGGCAAAGACCCGACGTGCATCCACCACCAGGAACAACTGCCCCCGCCGGAGCTGCCCTCCACAACAAGGTACCGTGTCTGCCTGGCTTCCCTTTCGCTCGGATTGAGTGAGGTGTCTTAATCCTCCCCTTTCCGTTGGGTCGCCTCCAAGCTTTTCTCATTCATTGTTCTGAACTGGTTCAATCTGCCGATAATAATTTGCTACAAAGACTTGAATGCGTCTCCGCTAGAGACTTTTTGGGACATAGCGCCTTGCCTCTCTCCGAGTGGGCCTGGCCTCTGAACTTTACAATCTATTGTGATTATTGTCTTCCTGCCTTGCATGTTACCCGCGAAGTATTGAACTGCGTTGACTTCGTAACCTGCCTATCTTTTTCTCTCCCGTCCCAACTAATATTCGAGTGTCATCTAGGTTGAGGTATACACCTCTGTCTGAAAATAAGTGGTGCCGGTAGAACCTAGAGTTGTCGACATATTGCTAGGGGGATTGATCGTTTTCTGCTTCGTAGAGTAATTGTGTTTGATTTGTTTGCCGTGATAGTGCTATAGTGTTTTTCATAGATATTCCGTTATAAATAAATACCTTAATATCTGTACACTAAGCCTCGTTGCGTGTTTTACTTGTCTTGCTGTGAAGGATTGCCCTATGTTGTATACTCCACATACTGCTCAACTCTTCTTGAGGGAAGTCTGACTGCTCAGCCACAGCTACCAAGTGAATCTGTGTGGTGCAGACTGCTACCAAGTGGGTTCACCGCCAAACACCTGTAGTCCTAAATCTTTTGCAGTGGTCCCAGAGGGAACTGCACAGGTTTCCGCCTAACACTGCCCCTGGTGGCTGGGGGGTGGGGGTGGTGGTAGACCTGGGTGGGGGCCTGGTGGAGGCTGCCCCTGGTGGCTGGGGGGTGGGGTTGCAGGGAGACATGAGTGGGGGCCTGGTGGAGGCTGCCCCTGCACTGCTGGGGGGTGGTGGTGATGGGAGACATGAGTGGGGCCCCGGTGGAGGCTGCCCCTACACTGCTGGGGGGTGGGGGTGATAGGGGACAGGAGTGGGGGCCTGGTGGAGCCTGCCCCTGGTGGCTGGGGGGTGGGGGTGTAGGGAGACATGAGTTGGACATGAGTGGGGGCCTGGTGGAGGCTGCCCCTGCACTGCTGGGGGGTGGGGGGTGGTAGACATGGGTGGGGGCCTGGTGGAGGCTGCTCCTGGTGGCTGGGAGGAGGGGGTGGTGGTAGACATGGGTGGGGGCCTGGTGCAGGGTGCCCCTGGTGGCTGGGGGGTGGGGGTGCTGGGAGACATGCATTGTTGATCAGTAGGTGACATGTGGGTTGGCTGGGGGGCATGGCCATGGTGGATGGGTTGCCTGTGGGACATGAGCAGGGGTGCAGGGTAGTCCTCTGTGGTGTGGGCTGCCTGCAGGGTCCGTGGAGGGTGTAGAGGGAACACCTGGGAGGACCCACATGGCCAAATCACGTGTAGCATTCCCCGGCACCACCTAAATACACGTACCCTGCTGAAATTGCGTGTGAATCTTCCCGCGCACCTTGGAATACACGTACCCAGGCCAATCGCGTGTGGAACTTCCCGCGCATCCCGAAGTACACGTACCCAGGCCAATCACATGTGGAACTTCCCGCGCACCCCGAAGTACACGTACCCAGGCCAATCGCGTGTGGAACTTCCCGCGCACCCCGTACCCAGGCTAATCGCGTGTGGGACTTCCCGCGCACCCCGAAGTACACTTACCCAGGCCAATCGCGTGTGGAACTTCCCGCGCACCCCGTAGTACACGTACCCAGGACAATCGCGTGTGGGACTTCCCGCGCCCCCAGGTACACACGCACACGCTATTTTTCACACAGCGGGTGTCCGTGTTTGTTGGTACCCCTTTGCACCTCATTTGTCCTAGAGGGCCACTGTATAGACCATTCATCATGGCTGTATATGGGTGTTTTTGTTATCGCACATTTTGGTGCACATTTTTTTCAGGCGCAGGGATGCTACCGCCTGCTTTCTTGTGGCATACTTGTTTGGCCCTGTGCGCGTCTTTGATCGTGCGCTGGTTTGCCCTATTCGATTCCATGAATAAGGGTTGTAGGCGAGCGTGTGGGCGTTCCGCGCACTTGCCCCCTGTACTTCCCCCGTGACGCCCATATTTTCACGCGTTGTTCCCCATTCCGGGTGTTACGCCCCGTGTTCCACCTACTTTTGTGATGTGCACTGCGCTATGTGCGATTTCGCAGTGGCCGAGGCGCACGCTGTTGGATGACCTGTGCGCCGGCGGCGCACATTTTCAGCGCACATCCAATGTTTTTCTCGCGCACGGACTTCCATGAATCGATGTGCGCTGGTTTCCCTGCGATTTTCGCACTTGCACTGCGATTTTCGCACTTTTACTGCGAATCGCACATTTTGGCACCTCTGCGCGGGAATTTTCGGCACACATTAATTCCATGAATCGACCCCTAAAGCTGCAGTTTTTAGTCACAAATTGACTTATCAAAGATGTTATTTGAGCAGCCCTAGTTTGGCGTGTTTGAATACATGAGTTATACCCACTCTTTGCATCTACTTCAACACCTAAATACTTATATTGTTGTGTATATTTAATTTCTGTTTCATGCACTATAAGTCGGGGACGAGCAATCTTTCTACCAGAGAATACCATTAACTGGGTTTTCTCCTGGTTAATTATCAGGTCGTTACTCTCTGCATATTCCCATAGTTTCTTAGTTGATCTTTGGAGCCCACTAAATGTGTGGTCCATAATGATGAGGTCGTCAGCATAGGCCAACACCGGATAGGGGGCCATACTGACCACTGGAGGACAATTGTGTTCAGCAGTTATAATGACCGCGAGGTCATGAGTAAATAGATTATATAAGAACGGAGCTGTCACACAGCCCTGCTTGACTCCTCTATTCTGTGAGATTGCAGATGTCATATTCCCCTGACTATCTAACCTAAGTGCCACAGAATTACCTTGGTGAAATAGTTTGAGGTAGTATAGTAGTATGTAAGGGCAGCCCAATATTTCTAATTTGGCCCATAGTTTTTCTCTCCGGACTGAATCGAAGGCTGTCCGGAAGTCAACAAAAAGGACATATAAGGTGGGATTACCAATCTTTATGGACTTCGTACATAGGATATCTAAGATGGTGGTATTTTGTATTGTAGAATATCCTTTCCTGAAGCCACTCTGAAAGCAATTGAATATCTCAGCATTAGCGGCCCATTCCTCCATTTTCTCAAGGAGTAGTGACACAAACATTTTGCCCGTGCAATCAAGCATAGATAATAGTCTAAAATTGCTGGGATCCAGCTTGTTGCCTTTCTTAAAGATTGGAACGAGAAAGGCTATTTGCCAGGACTTAGGGATCCTACCCTCAGCCAGTATTTTTTCAAATAATATTTTCAACAAATTAGCCCAAAACTCAGGTTTGCTTTTCATTACTACATTTGCTAGGCCATTAGGCAAGTTGTACGTGATGACTTGAGAGTTTTGATTTTAAGGATTAGATGGTCGATTGTAATGCTAAAGGGAGATACCCATGGTGTCATTTTCACTGCAGGCAGCCCCACCTCACTGTGCGGGATATTGCGGCTAGTTAGAAAATCCATCCATTGTTTGGCTCCTATAGGATTGATCATAGTAGTTTTACCACACCCCCTAGCTTGCCCAAGCAAGGCCCATATACTTCTAGAGTTTTTAGAGCACATAACGTTCACCATATTCTGCCACCACCTGTACTTCTAAAAAGTACTTTTTGACTTGACCCAGGCTCTATACTTATTTTTCAGGGACCTGCAGGTAGAATGATAGGAACTAGGTGATCGATTGATCGGGCAAATTGCGTCCTTGATGGTTTTATCGTAAGTTTCGGGTGGCTTGCCGTCTTTAGCTATCATGCAGATAGTGGATGTGGCGTGTGTTGAAGAAAAAGTTTGAGCCTTCAATGTCATTCAGGGACATTGTTTGAAACTGATCAAGATCGCTTAAATGCAGGGACTGAGCCGTAAGGGCTACTTTGTTGATGTTTTTTTCAGACCAGCAAATACGTGTGCCAGGGTGGTTGACTGCGAAGTTACCCAGAGACTTTCGGTTCTGGGCAATCAATCTTAAATGTCAAGGTGAGTGAACAATGGTCGCTCCACCCGTTCGAGTTAATCTTCATGTCAATTACATTCGAGGCCATGTCAGGGCTTACAAATACGTAGTCTAAAGTACTTTTAGATCTACCATTGTGCCATGTATGATTTCCTGGATTATCGCTGAGAGTTCTGCCATTGATCATCTCCAAATTCCATTTGCTAACAAAATTCAGCCAGCATAGCCCCTCAGGATCTTCGACATTGTGCACCAAAGTGCTTTTAGCGTTAAGTGAGGGATTAATAGATGCGCCCTCAAATCCTTTAATATGGCAGTTGAAGTTCCCGGAAATAACTACCATTTTATTGCCGGGTGTCAGAGACCATGATGCTAGCAGCTTGTGAATCGCTTCCTAAATTATCTCTGATGTATTACCTCCTGGTGGACTGTGCAGGTTAATTTAAAGAATTATTTCAATAGAAGCTCCGCATAATCCCTCTAATTCCACCACCATTATTTTATCTTTAAGAGAAGTCTGAATCTGACGTGATTTTACCATATGTCTAATTCCTATGATCAGACCCCCATAGGGTCTGCCCCTCATTCCCTTATTGGCCAGGGCCTGATAAATTGTATAGCCATTGAGGGTAATGGATGTGGTCAGCCAGGTTTCCTGTAAACAAATGTAAATGTGGGTAGTAAGAGAGTGGAGTGAGCCCGAAGGGGAAAACAAATGCCTGAAACCTCTACAGTTCCAGGACACAATTGCAGATTCTCACTGCTAATTCACAATGTTTGGTAAAGAAGCTGCGAGCCAGGTTAGGACTTTCTGAATATCAGTAATCTCAATCTGTTCATCCTTAGGTATGGGAGGGGAGCAAACTATTTCTTGCGTTTCCACAGTGATCTTGTTTGGCCATTTCGGATCTTCCAAGTCAGGATCAGCATCTATTTCAATGTTGACCACTTGAAGACTCTCCTTTAAGCTTCGTATCATTGGGGCAGAGGAGAGAAATTTACAATTAATTGCAGATAAGTTTGTATTTGTCACTTGCAAGGGTTCAATGAACTCATAGTCTTCAGATCTTAGTACCCGTAACTGAGGTACTGAATGAAGTCTTATCATTAGCTCGGACATTGTTAGCCAGCTTTGTTCACTTTGTTGATAAAGATTTTTGATGAGGCACACCCGGTTATCAGACTGCATAGCCAAGTTATCTTTAGCTAATTCCTTCGGTTTGATACTAACCAGTTCCACGTCTGTAGGTCCTTTAGGTTTTTTATTCGGTGTAGAAGAGTTCTCGTCTTATTCCTCAGTGAGATGCATGGTTCCCAAGTCAGGCAAATCTCCATTATCTCTATCACTCTCAGCCTCATTATCTGATAGAAGCCAGCTAGTTAGATAGCCCGCCTGCTTATCGTTACGTTTTTTCGCTACTGCGGCTGTTTTCTTTGCCTTTTTGGTGCGCTTACCCAAAGGCGCAGTATCAGGTAAAGGTGAGGCCACTTTACATGGTTTCTTACTCATTGCTGCTCTTTTAGCTAGCCTCTGCTGTTTGCGGGAGAAGAATACTTCTGATGTGCCCATTACTTTAGGTTCAGCTTCAGGCTTATCCTTGGCAATAGGTATTTCTATCTCTGGCAGAGAAGGCTTAGTAGGTTCTTTCCTAGGGATTGATGTTTTAGCTAAGTCTTGTGGTATCAGACTCATTGTGGTTTCAAGTATACGGCCACACATTTTAAGCAGGAACTTAAGGGCAAACTGTAACGAGGCCATGGACGATTGCAGCTCGGCCATGTCTGAGGACTGGCAGAGGTAGCATTGCTCACTTCAGTATCTCTTCCTTCCGAGCCGGGATCAGTCTGTATATTCAGAATCGGTGAAGCTGACAGTCTCACAGATTAATTTCTCTGAGATTGAGGATCTTCAACGATGGAACCGCTGGATTGTATCTGCAGGGGTTTTGTAATTTCTGGTGTCAAGGATCTCTGCATAGACAAACAGAGCTCCAGCAGAGAATGATTGTCTATGTCGCCATAACTAAAATGATCCTGTGGATTTGTGTTATTCATCACTACTGCCTCTGCTTCATCCATGGTAGTAGAGTTGTTTTCAAGGGGAGCATTCGCTGGGAGAAAGTCTGTGATTGCTCCTTTGACTAAAGGTCCTTGCTTTTTCTGCTTGCCCTTAGTCATCGCGCAGACGTCGATGTATGTGTTGCTTTTTATGCTTTGCTGGTGCAGATTTTAACTTTTTTGCTGCACCCTCTTGCGCGGAGGCCTAAAGCAAATTCACCATTCACTTCTTTGTTACTGTAGGCGAATACTAGATGCACCTAAGATCACAGTCGAGATATCAACCAAGAAGGTGCATATGATTGCTACAATAGTGTGATCTGCGCTATTTAATTAGTGTTCCAGACTTTCCTTGGGGTCTATTCGGTTTGTCTATCTGTGACCCTGATTCACCATATAAGAGGTTTTGTTACAATGCTTCTAATTATTAATTGGTCCAAGAAAGAGCACAGAGGCCTTGTAGAAAAGGTGGTAACGCCACGTCTATATATCTGAGTGTGTGTATGGCACCCACTGAGAATAATGGAGGTCTATCAAATGTGCCGACCTTAATTATTGTGTGACCTTAAAGGCTGTGTGCCTAATGGTGAACAGGATCAAAGGGAACACTCCCTGCAGTCTCCTGCGCATGTCAGACGAGCACAAGGTAGGTAACTGCTCATGTGTCCAAATACCCAGGAGATCAAGTGCTCACGGCACCCCGTGGCATCAGCAGCACCACCTGGGTAGGACCAGCAGCTATCAACAGGCATGCTATACACTGCCACAACAGTGACAGCACTAGTGTCCAAGTGCCCAAGTGCTTAGGTGCTCTAGGTACATCAAGCCGTTGACAGCTATCAGTAGGCTAGGACACCTGTGTTAGCCTCAACCCCGCCCCAACAGTTTATAAATGGGGCACTAATAGAAGATAAGCTGCACAGACTGGTTTAATTATCTCACCTCCAGCAGCATAATGGAGCACAGGACCCAGTTGGAAAAAGCACTTGGGGCGCAGAAGCCACGCCACGATCTCAGGCGTTTTCGGACATCCTCAGGCACATTCACATTCACCGACTCCTTATGTACCTTATGTAATGGTAATAGAGTAGGGCCACCAGACGCCAACGCCGTCCTCGCAGCACAATTCCAATACCAATGCCAGGGACCGACGTGTGTTATGGTCTCAGGGTCTCAGGGATGCCAAGGCCGAAGTGAAAAGCTGCGGGTCGTAGTCGCAGTCACCGACCAAAGCCTCCCAGCTTCCCGCCTGCTAGCTTGCAGCTCATGCACTCGCTCTCTCTCACTCGATCACAGCGATCCAAGGAAAGGACCCTCGAACGTCATGTAACATCGTGTCAAGCCGCACCCCCGCAAAGAAACTGAGGCAGAACCGAGTTTATACCTGAACCAGTTAAGGGGAAGGGAACTATCCCCTGGATCCAAGGATTGTTCTGTTTGGATTTATATGCTAGTTTTTGCACTTATTAACAAAGACCTTTACCTTGCAAATTTTGTTGTTCATTTTTAGTGTGACCTTTTTATTTTAATGCAATTGCCAATGTTGAAACCATTACAAATGTGTGCCCGTCTGTCATTTCTGACTCCTCTCAATACCTTGCACATTTTTTATAGGTTCAGGCATGTCTGGGTGCACATGGTGATTCCTTGCCTCCCACATGGAGAGTGGCAAGGGTAGCCCGGGGAACCGCCCCATAATGCCCACTTGGCCTAGCATCTCACAGCAGGTAACAAGAGAAAGACGGTTTGTTTTATCTTGCACCAGCTGCCATATATAATTAACAATTGACACATTTGTCTTGCTTCTTATTCTAAAGAGTTAATTCTTATATTTTCAAAGCAAAGCAATAACACCAGAAAGAGCATATTGAAAAACTGGAAACTATTTCAGAATGACACCAGGGCCAAAGATCTATTCACAACCACCTTAGTGTTTGTATATAAGCACAATAATAATCTACGTGACCTTTTTAATTAAAACAAAGGCTAAACCACACAAAGAGAATCTTTCCACCTGTCATGGTACATACCTGTGTATACACTGCAGAAGCTGTAAAAATGTGGTACAGGAGGAAACTGTATTTCATCAAAGATGAGGTGCAATGATAAACTTACAACAGTTTGCCACCTGTGACTTTGAAATTTTTTTAGACAGTATGTCCATGTGGACAATCCTCAAGGAAAGCAAGTATTTGTTTGAATGAAGAAAAATCGTCATTGCAAACATGTATTTCTAACTCTTCAGTAGCACGTCATTTTAACAAACATGTTCATCGATAACCCAAATGTGATTCCAGATTATTGACACACATTGTTTATTTGGTGATATTTACAGAAAACTAGCACAAAGAGCGGATTTCTGGATACATAAACTCAACACCCTCATGACAGGGGGATGAACAAGGAACTGAGTTTACATTCTTTTCTCTGAGATGGTTTAGTACTAACCACATGATTGTGATTGTCATGTTTTCTTTTAGAGTCCTCCAGGACCAATCTGTGTGGGGGATTATGCAACTGTGACCAAGGAATACCCAAAATGATTCTGGATTGTGGTGAGGTGATTAGGTCAAACACAACCTATTTGCGATGATCGGACTCTATGCCCGTGGTCAACTCGGTAGTCTGTTGTCCAATAGGAAACCGAAACAAGAGCCGTTCCATCAAACGCTTCCAACGATTCAGGCTCAGCCTTCTCTTGTGTCTGTTACGATGGATGTTTAGAATCTAGCCCGGTGGACAGACTTTAGGATGCCACCCTATTATAGTAAACAGTGAACTTTGCGGGGTTAACCAAAACCCAATCAAGGTGAATGTGGAGAGCAGAAAAGGCTATTCTCAGGAGAGTGTGAATGGGGACGGGGTCTACAATAAGTACACACAGTGAAGCATACAATAATTCAATTTAGACAGGAACGCATAAAAATGCAAATATTTGTTTTAGGCCTTAAGTCGACACTAAAACAATGAAACTATCAGGTGACATTATTGCACAATATTCAATAATAAACATATATGCATTCACCACAGGTTCTCAAAATGCATTCAGTTGACTAAAACACTACTAGAGGCAAGTGAAGTAATGCAGTAAAGATGGAACCAAGTCGCAAATGGTTTTCTCAAACTTCCGCAGCTCAATCCTTGAGAAGAATGGGGCCTTAAACCCAAAAGTCACATGAGCTGGAATGCTTCCCCCAGAATGTATTTGTAGCAGGTAAGTTACTTGTGTTGGTGAATGTTCAAAAGAAGAGGGGCAACAAAGTTATTAGGTAAGACAATTGTGTTATCTTTCAGATGGTACTACCCAGGTTTGATGACCAAAAGGCAGTGGTATGTTAGTATGCAAAGTGACTGGTTATCAATGTTATCCTATGGAGGACAAGGCAGAGACAAATGATGTAGGCTTACTTACCCGTCTCACTCCGATTTTCCCAGATTTCTTGATGTATCGACAAGGGGTCGCCGAAGGTTGGATTTCTGGTTGAATTTCCTGATGTTGCTTCCAGTGAGAGGTTGCTAAAATCTGCAGGTGCAATGATTCTCACGGTGAGGTCCAGATGCAAGATGTAACCCCTGCAAAGAAGAAATGCAAGATTCACCAATGCAGGCCTTTTCGGACACTCCATAGAATAGGGGAGGGTGAGTTCCAGTGATGGCCACCGCACAGACGCAGACATCCTTCAGGTTGAAGTAGAAGAAGCTTCTCCAGAACGGAATTCCTTGAGGATGGTACACTGAAATTCACAGTGAAGGTGACTTGTACCACAAGCTGGCGACTACCGATGTTCTGGGTGCAACCGCGGAACGGCAATGCTTCTAGCAAGGTCGCCTATGAGAGAGCTGATCAGCCCACTACTGTAGGTTGAGGATGGCTGGATCCTCGATGGTGTTGAGTCTAGTGGGTTCCACTGGTTCAAGGGTTGAAGCACTGTTTAGGATCTTCGGAGATCAGGTAGTCAACAGGAGGTCACTGGCCAAACACAGGAAGGTATGCCAGGACCCTACAGGAGTTGTCTTTAGATGTTCAGTCAGCTGTTCATCTACAAGGGATTCTTGGCTCCAATGCTGATCTGAAGAAATGGCTGCAGGAGTCCTTGTTATCCAAATCCAGCCTTGAAGCAAGTCAAGCCCACTAGTGGTAGTACGGATCTTCACCTTTCAAGCAACCATTAGTTATCCACCTAATCCTCTGTGCTGAAAAAACAGAAATCCTAGTCTGTGGGAAAACTGTACTCCTTCCCCAACCTATTTCCTGGCCTCAATCCCTAAACCCCACCTACCTGGCAACCTCCACCTTGGTGAAAAACCTTGAATGCACACTGCACAATGGTCTATCCCTCTCCCAAAACATCAACTCTGTATCCAGAACCTGCATCTTCCACCTACGCATGCCATCATCTCTATCATCCTCTCCCACTTAGACTATGCAAACTGCCTTTACCTAGGCGCACCAACAATTCAGTGAAGGAAACTTCAAAGAATCCAAAATGCTGCAGACCACCGGCTCATTAGCCTCCCTCCCAGAGAATACATCTGCGCTACACTATGAGTCCTCCATTGGCTTCCTATTGGCTGGTGCACTACCTTTAAAGCCATGCGCATCACTCACTGTGCCATCCACAACAGCTGCCCGCGAATTCCTCTAAGATGAAGTCACTCGCTTATACCCATAGATCCCCCACATTACAACTGCACCAGACTGGGCAGATCCTACTTCTCTGTCAAAGTGCCGATCCGCTGGAACTCTCTGCCACTTCACATCTGCAACATTAACAAACACTTGGGATTCAGAAAGGCCCTCAAAACCTGACTCTTCCCTTGCTCTTCTTGAAACCTTCTCACACTCTATACTGTTGATACATGCACAAACCCAAACCCAACAACACACCTATCAATCCAAGCCTCCATGGATGCCAGCAGCATTTGTAGCAGCACACCATGACAGATTTGCCCCCCTCCCCCATCCACAAACGATTGCACATAGCTCTCCCATACCTCTGGACCCCTCTCCCACTGCTCAGACTTTCTTTCTACGGAGACTACAACTGGCAAGACGAGCCCATCATGCTGGCACTAGAAAAACGAGATTGAAGATGAACTCCATCCAAATTGAAGGTATGTATATCATGCACTACGTCTGTGGACACACGCCACAGCCACGGCCGCCCATCTATGCACTTTAGAATGCAGCTATGGCTATGCATTCCAGTCTAGCAGACCACATAGGTGTCTGCACTGAAACCCCTGACATACCTCAACACATCGGTCATTAGTATACACTGACAAACTATGACACATTTTGGTCTAGTTTGCCACAAAGTGAAACTCTGGCACTGCCACTATATCCTAAACCACAGCAGTAGCCCATGTGCCTGACCTCCGGGCTGCTTACTGGAGCTTAGCCACCCCACCTCAGTCCTAACCATCAAAAATGCACACACGCATCTTCTAAATCAAATTTTAGAACTAACTCCCACACATGGACTATGATCGCCAAGGGTGTTCCAGCTACAAAGGGCATTGAGGCCATACACATGGCGAAAGGGCGCTATATAAATGACGAATACAATACATCATAAACTTGCCCAGTGATGAATGATGATCACCTATTTCTGTACATACACTTAATTGTCACACATGCATGTATGTACTCTCTCAATGGCTCTCTTGTCTACCCTCCAACCTTCACGATTATGGTACTCGTTATAAGCAAGTTAAATTGTGTAAAAAGCACTTTATGTCCTTTATCCAATTTCAAGGATTAAGTTTAATTATTATTTTGTTGAAACTTGTGTTTATGTTTGCATACTTGTCTTGATAGCTGGGTTTATAGTCATAATCTCGAATACAAATATGTCGAAAGTCATAATGTCGAAAAAATAAAGTCGAAAACAAAAATGTCGAATTTCTTTTTTTTGTTGATTTTTATTCGAAATGGGGGGGTTCCCCCCCCCAACCCCCCTTTTTTAATTTTTTTTTTATGTTTTACCCCTTTTTTTTACCACCGGAACCCCAAAAAAACATGTAAATTAAAAAAAAAACAATTGACATTTTTGTTTTTCGACATTATTGTTTCGACATTATTGTAATTCGACATTTTGTTTTCGAGATAATGACCGGACACCCTGCTAGTGTTATATGATTATATTAATTTCAAGTAGATGGATTGTATAACATGCAGTTTGTATCCAAACGATTTATTGACCCTAAATTACTACAGTTTATTAACAAATGTGATGTCCTCTTCTTACAGGAAACTTGAGTTTTAGATGACATTTCCATCCCGGCCACCAAGATTAAGAGAGGCCATAATTCAAGCGGATTGTCAATACTTCTCTTCACATCTCTAAAGGGTACTTGATAGGTGAACTCTTGTAATGTGGGGTTTCTTAAAATTGTCAGATTTTACGATTATCTCAACACAATATGTTTTTGTGAACTTTTATAATGCTAAACAAGCAGGTAAAAATATGTTGCTGTATATTTTTTTATGATACAATGCAAGTTCATTAAAAAATATTGTATTAATAAAGATCCCTTAGCAAAGACGATGGGACATGTTATTACACATAGTCATTCTATACATTGGGATCCTAATAAGGCCCACACGCATCTTTGAAAGAATTGTGTCAGACCAACTGCCCTTTATACAAACTATGATTAATGTTGACACTCTTCAAATATTAATTTTGTAACTCGGTATAAGGATATCAAATCACTCAGAAATCCCTCACAAGTAATGTTGTGGCTGAAAGTAGGAAGAGCACAAGTTCCATCAAAGAAGGGCTGTTCAATCGTGCCTGTAGAGTGGCTATACATAACCTAATTAAGGCACTGAAATCAGAGACCCTGGATTGCCGGTCGATATTAAAAGGCGTGAATATATACTGCGATTGGGAACACAAAAACAGACCTGGTCGATAATGCCTTGTGGACGAATGATAGTAAATCATTTTGGTAACTGGTGAACACAGGCCCATTCCCCCAGAGTGCTTGCCTCAATCTGGACAGCACTATTATATCCAATTGTTTTTGTAGAGCACTTCAAGGAATGATATGGAAGTTACCCCCATGCCCCTTTTGGTGCTTGGTTAAGGGATTTTCCACCCACTACAGGAATCCCTGAAATGGTGAGCAACTCAGGAAATCCCAACTCTAGCATGGCCTTCTCATGAACATATGTATTAGATGCTATTCAGCTTAAAAAATCAGGCAAAGCCAGAGGGCACAGGGAGCAGACAGGGTACCCGCCCATTTATTCAAATACGACCCACAATTTTAGGAACCATTCTGTATTAATTATTTAACATAATTCTTGCCTCAAATACAAATTTCGCACGCTGGAAAGACGCACTACTGCCTTCAATTTACAAAAAACAGCAACCCTGCCCTTCCTTCTTTCTACCCACCATTTCCCTTTTGGGTAGCTCGCATTATATATGTGCCTAGTGCTTTATTTAACTGAATGGGTGAAGACCAATACAATAATATCTTATAAAATGCCCAGCTCAGATTTAAGGGTGGCATGGGAACTGCAAATCAGTTTCTGAACCTCTATTTGATCCTGGCAAAATCTTATAACATCAAGCGGGAATCAATTTATGTGGTGTTCATGGACCTCTCTACAGCTTTTGACTAGTCCACAGGTCAAAGCTTTGGGGGGTACTGCCACATCAGGGGTTGCCGGTGCACCTGTTAAATGTGCTTATGGGACTCTACAATGGTAATTGGGTGGCTGTGAAAATTGGATATATAGGGAAATGTATCTTGTGTTTCCAAATCGGCATGCGTGTCCAACAGGCGTTTGTTTTGTTTTCATTATGCATAAAACACACAGAAAACGCACTCCTAACAGGCCTAATGGATGTCTCCCTTATTGGCAGGAGTCCCCTCCTTCTACAAAAACTGATTACCAAATATGTTAGGTTCATGTTATGTTAGGTTCACATCCTCCCTGTACTCAAAGTGAATGCCACTAAATTAGTGATTGTTAGTTTTAGCCATAAGAAAACCCTGAAAAGGTGAAGTGAACATATACCAGACGAACATTCTTTCTCCTACCTGGAAGAGACCTTCTTAAACAATGTGAGAGACTTTGAATATATAAGATGACTCCAAATTATGAATAAATACGATGGTTCAAACCTTTCAAACATCATCCAATCAATCTGGATAAGCATTTGCTTATGAACATTTATGAGGCAAGGGTCCGGTCAATAGGGACATATGAAGCAGAGCTCTGGGGTTTTGAAGAGCATTGAAAATGCCAGACAACTGAAAACAAATTCCCTTGTGCTCCGGTTTATGAACTCCGTATTAAACTGGGCATTTCACCCAGTGCCCAGTCTTTGCACAGAGCACCGCTTGAAATGTCACTTTCAACCAACATACTCTAATGCTGAAGCCTTCTCTCAAATCTAATCCAGAAGTATCTTGTTTCTACTCCCATCACCCCAAAAGATACTCTGATGTAACCAATTTTTAAATCCTCAGTCGGGGGCCAATACACCTAAGGTCCAGTAATTTTGGATACTCCAAAACGGATATAAGACACATAACCTCGAAAATTACAAGTTACTGCAAGAGGTGTTGGGGAGTCAGAGGCTGCACTAAGCCTGAAGACTAGTTATCTCAACTGAGAGTAGTCAGCCATATCTTAGTTGTTTTCTGCATAGGGTCGAATGCATGGACAGCCACATGGAAGAACCAGAACTTTAGTCGTAACAGTTGATGTCTCTTCTGGACACATAAAGAGAAAACAACTATACATATTTTTATGTCCTCCATATATCCAGCTGGGGGCTTCATTATTGGTACCGATTCTGAAATATTTTAATGCCAGAAAATGCAGATGCTTTTCATCTTTTAATAACCTGTAACAAACCCTGGGCACTGTCTTTTGTGAATACCTTAATAGAGAAAGCACTGCAGCTTCGTACACAGGAACTTGAAGTATTATTACATCATTGTGCTGATTACGACTGATTCGAACGATTTGTATTAGTTGATGGTATTTGTTTATATGATTGCCTGATGTATTTAATATTCTTTACTTTAATGCATTTTATTATAATATTCGAATAAACCTTATACACACATACACACTTTGTATCCATGATGCATTTTCAATGATAGGTATCCATTAGGAAACGTGTGTTTATGTTTACACACATTGGGGTCATTACAAGTGAGGCAGTACGGGGTTAACTGCACTGGTAAAGGTGCTGGAGCCATCAACCCCTTACTGCCGCATTACGAGTCTGCTTGCGGGAACCCGCTAAGGACGCCTGGTTTTACCAGGCACCCTTAGCGGGTCCCGCGAGCAGACCAGGGTTCTAACAACGTGCCCATTATTAACAGGCCCGTTGTTAGCACCCTCCCCATTCCCATTGAGCCCTATAGAGGCTCAAATGGGAATGGGGATTGTAGGGTATTTTGTGGAGATTTGGGGCCTGACGGTATTTTCTTACCGCCGAAAAAAATAACTTAGCTACAATCACTCCTTGTATTCAGATTGGGCCATGTACAACAATAATACAGTGGACATGCATTATTTCAGCACACAGACATGCATATTTGGTATGCGTGGTTGGTATGCGTGGTTGGTGGTATTTTGGTGAGCATAATTCCCTTGTTTTATTTGTGGCCCCAATGTCCAGAATCCCTTATCTTTGCTTAGATTTTTCGTGTAATCACTAGAGAGACCTCAGGCCTACATTTCAGGAATACCACATTTTCAGTGTTAGTGTTAGTGTGCCACCATGGGCGATCTCACTGACTTATTTACGACAGAGAGCTATATGTGATAATTTTGTGGTAATTTCCACTACCTTATATACGGTAGGGAACTATGTCCAGAGAGTCTCTCTTCCCGTTGGCTCATGTACCTCCAACGAGCTATGCTACAAACAGTCACTCACAACTGTCCATACTGAATATGATCATGCACACATCTCTCTTAAAATGACAATTGCACTGTTTAAAAATCTCCCCACATCATCAGCACTGTATTGGAAATTATAAAACACACCACCCGTCTGCTTTCAAATATTTTTCTGTATTATAAAAGTTGCATTTAAACACGATCTCACTCTTTACAGAAATAAATAAAATAGCACAGTAACAGCATTGTCTGTGATACACTGAAAAGAGAGTGGCGGAGAAAAGAACTCAATTTGCAACATTAACATGTGATTAAGCACAGGAATCTCCTTTCCTACACTGACTGAATATTCTCGTACACACTCAGCCCCCACACTTCTGTAATTACCTTATCTGTTCAACATGAATTTTCTCCAGCTGTTCTCTTTCTGAATTTGGCTCCCTTGAAGATTAACCCCAGTGAAAACGAGCGCCTTTCGTTCTCAAACCGGGGTTATTATCTGGAATCCTCAGCTTTTGCAGATAGGAATGCTTCAGCCGGGAAACAGGTCCTTCTCCCAGCTCTGCCAAATCTCGACTGTTCTCTCTCCCTCTTCAAACTCCCCCCAGCAAAACCCTCATCACTGCCTCTAGCATGATACTTGCTATGACGCTGCTCCAATCAGAAATTAATCATGCCATCTCCTCCCTCTCTACACAATGGCTCATTTTTATAGTAATACTTTGTAACCAACTGATTTCCTGTTCTTTCGAGCCCTTTTGCTTCCTGTAGTTATATGGACAGATCAGCAGAGAAAACGAAAAAAAATGAATGTGCGTTTAAAAGTTCACTTTCAGAATAGGCCTAATTCTGCAGTGGAGACACATTTTTATTAGTGGGTTATGTTAAATGAATTTTATTAGTCAGGTTGTTTATTAATAATGTTAGTTATTAATTTTCAAATGTGTCTCTTGCACCATAGGCATTTCAGGTGAAAAGTATTGTGCATTTTTGAATGTGCACGTGAAAATAGATTTGCATCTTATATGTAAAAATCGTTTTTGACTGAATAGCCTGACTTTACTTATATGTCCATGTTATCCTGGCAACACATATAGCAATGCACCATAGGCATTTGGTGCTGCATCAAAAAAAAATTGCTACCTGTGCAGTAGTGCTGTACTCTGTGCTGTAACACGCCAAATATCCTTACATACCCTACTTTTGTTTTTAGAATTTGGCTACGATCCAAGCCAATTCCTAAAAACAATTTGTTCTTTTTCTTCTTTTCACAATATAGCAATCCAACAAAATGAATATTCATGTGCATCAATGAAAAAGTTGCAATCAACACAGTATTCATCTGAGTTCATTAGTTTACAAAATGTTCTACATTTGCCTTCTCAGTGGAAGTGGCATTACTGTAAGTTTAGATTTTACAAGTCAATTAAAAACAATGAAATAAAACAACTAACCAAAACAAATAATTAATATAACAAATTAAAATAAATAATGAAAATAATAAATACGTGGAACTCCATATGTCAGGACTCTTGTCTGCCTCTGATATGTCCCGACCAGCGATGTTATTTGGTTCATTCGACTACACTTTCATCTTGGCAATCTTAGATCCATAGGAGTCATCTTTTTTAGCATTCTGGTTATCTTGTCTTCACCTCCACCTGGAGGCAGGCATCTTTTGGTCTTCATTCAGGGGACTCCAGGACTCCATCGTCTCCCGTGGCCTGTGATCCCGGAACCTCCGACCAAATAATGTTAATTTTCTAAATCAAATAGAAAATAAACAAATTAAGTACATAGCACAATACTAATTTCACCCTTTTGCCAAAAATAAAACATGCTTGGTAAAAATATTTCGTTTTTTTTTTTTTTTTAAATTAAACACAAGTTAAAAGAAAACAAGCACATATAAAACAGCATTCAATATTTAATAAATTTTCTCTCTGCACACCAACCATGAGCTTCCATTAAATATTTTTATTTATTTATTTATTTATTTTATATTATATATTTTTACATATATTACAGTGTTTATGTGCCATTATAATAATCAACTTTTTAACTTCTTTGTCACTGCCTCCTGATTGTACCCATTTATTTTCTCTTTTTGTGTTCAAGGGACTTTATCTGTTTCTACATGCTCAAGCTGCCTGATCTCATGTCTGGGATGGCATGGTTTGATTTGATTTACATGGAAAAACTGCTCTATTGCCGTTTCACCTTCATTTTTCAAAATTTTATAAACTACAGGAGAGACCTTATCTATAATTCGAAATGGCCCCTGCCAGGCTGCTAGAAATTTAGAATTTTTCTGTTTACTTTTTCCAAAATGAAACTTGTACACCTGATCCCCTACACTGTATTCCTTTACTGATGTCTTTTTGTCATAATAAGACTTTGCACTGTCAGCAGCTCTTTCCAGATTTCTCTGCACAAAAGCAAATGCATGTTGCAAATGCCTCCACAGTTCATCAATATATTCATGAACTGTGGATGCACTCACAAGTGTCTGCTCATGTGTTCTGTATAGTAGGTTTTGTGGTAACACCATTTTCCTACCTGTCAAGACCTCATGGGGGCTAACACCTGTTGCTTTGGCAGGAGTTGACCTGATTGCCATCAAAACTAACGGTAAACGTAAATCCCAGCTGGAACCTGCTTCTGCCACAAATTTCTTTAAAATATCCACAACAGACCTATTGCTTCTTTCAACTGTACCTGAAGACGCCGCCCGATATGCGATATGTAGTTTCCTTTTCACACCTAGTATTTGCCATACCTTACTCATTAGAGTACTTGTGAAATGACTTCCTCTGTCTGACTCGATTCTTTGTGGCAACCCAAACCTTGAGAACACATGGTTCACCAGCAATGTGGCTGCTGTTTGCGCACTACAATCTGGTGCAGGAATGCATTCAATCCACTTCGACATCAAACATACCACACTCAAAATATAACGGTGTCCCCTGCTCGACCTTCTTAAAGGACCTACATAGTCTATTTGCAAATCTGACCATGGGAGAGTTAGGCCTCTTTTCATCAATGGTGCTCTATGCATTGGTGAAGCAGGTTTAAATTGGGCGCATACTAGACATCCTCTAGTATATAATTCCACATCTTGGGGCATATGTGGCCAGTAAGCATAATCTTTTAGTATTTCTAATGTTTTTTGTGAACCTCTATGGCCTGCAGTTATGGCATCATGTGCATGGTGTAGCATTAGTCCTCTGAATGAAAGGGGTACTACCCACTGTATTTGTCCTGTTATGGACTCTCTAATCATGAGTCCATCCTGTAATCTAATTCGTGTTTTGTTCTTTAATAACACCCTCAACTCCTCTTTTCCCATACAATCATTTTCTGTCAAAGAATTTTGTTCGGGATCTATCAAATGATTATAATAGATTCCCAAAATTTGATCATTCTTTTGTGCCTCAATCAAATCTTGGTCTGGCGTGTCATGACTCCACTGCACCACCGGTTGACCTACCTCCTTTGGTGCTTTAGAACGTATGACTGCATCAATTTGTATTTCACCCATTAAATAATCAATAGGTAGCAATTCTCCCATCACAGCCCCAATCTTAGCCAGGTGGTCTGCCTTATCATTTCCCTCCTTATCCTCTCCTGGTGTTTTTAAATGCCCACAAATTGTTCTCCAGTATATTGTTAACTTATTCTCTGACACCAATTTGTCTATGGCTTGTATCATTTTTCCATGCTTAAGTGGCTTTTTGTTGTATGTAACCATGCCTCTTGCTTTCCAACCAGGCAAATATTCCACAAAGCTATTCCGTGCATAGTCAGAATCAGTCACCAGGACAATTTCACTGAACTTTTTATCAACTGCAGTAGCAATTGCTTTATAAATGGCGGCCAATTCCGCCACCTGACTGCTCCTATCTCCAATCCTCATCCCTATACTGGGGACACTTTCACATTTCAACCAGACATTTCCTATTCCTGCCACTAACTGTTTACTACTGTCATTTTCAATGTGAAAAGCACAACCATCCACACATACAGTTGGCAAATCCTTGCATGTTTTTTCATCAAAAGCTTTGTGTGGTGATTGTTCAAATTCCTGCAAACTAGTTTCTACTTCCATTTCATTTGGTATTTGTTCAGCTGCACAGTCATGTAAGTCAGCTAACCCTTGAGCAATTGGGTTCTTTTTATTTTGTCCATATCTCACTTCTACAGGAAAACCTTGTAATGCCAGCGTCCATGAAGTGATTCTGGATTGCGCTAGATTACCTGATCTAATTCTTTTACTCTCTAAAAATTGCAACGGTTGGTGATTTGTTTCAATAATCACCTTTTCTCCCTGAACAATGGGGCGGAAATGTTGTAGCGCCCACACAGTGGTTAATAGGGCCTTTTCACATTCATTAAATTTAATTTCAACTTGGGAAAATGCCTTACTTGCATATGCAATGGTTTTGTGATTCAAATCGTGTTTTTGTGATAACACTGCTGACATACAATGTTCAGAAAAACCTATTTCTATAAAGAAATCCCTGTCCTTTATGGGGTATGCTAAACATGGTGCCTTTACAAGACATTCCTTTAATTTAGCCACTGCATCAGACTGCCCTTTTTCCCATTTCCAGGGAGTATTCAGTTTAAGCAGTTTAGTCAATGGTTGAGTGATTTCTGCATAATTTTCAATGAACTTTCTGTTATAGCCTGTCATACCTAATAAACGTTTTACTCCTTTCACATTTTTAGGATCTATTAATCTTTGTATGGCCTCTATTTTCTTCCTTTGTGGATTTAGCCCATGTTCAGTCACTTCGTGCCCTAGAAAGTTCACTTTTTTCTTGCACCATTGTGCTTTTTGCAAAGATACTTTGGCGCCTGCTTTCTGCAATTGGCCAAGTACATGTCTTATTTCATCAAAATGGCTTTTCAGGCTTTTATTTTTTATCAGGACATCGTCCACATAAACTATTGTTCCTCTTGCCGCTGCATCCGGCATGGCCTTTCTCAAAAATATGCCAAATTCACTCCCACTATTGATGTACCCGAACGGAGCTCTAAGCCAGGCATATTGAGTCCTGTCAAATGTAAAGGAAAATAAATGTTGTATCTCCTCTGCCAATGGCACGCACCAATATCCAGAGGTGAGATCTAATGTGGTAAATACATTTGAACCATGTATCTGAGCTACGCCCTGATCAATGAATGGCAGTGGCCATCTAGATACTGGTACTCTTTTATTTAATTCTCTCAAGTCTGCACACAGCCGCCATTCACCATTTGGCTTTAACACACCTAAAATAGGTGTATTGGATGTGCTATGAATGGGCCGGATGATTCCCCGTGATTCCAAATTTTTAATAATCTCTGCCAATGATTCTAAACATGCCAGCGGTAGTCTATACTGGCGTACAAACACTGGATTTCTGCTACACCCTTCTGGTAGTGTGGCCACATGTAAATCAGTTAAACCACAATCATAAGCATCTTTTGCAAATACATCCTTAAACTCCATAAATATCTCCCTCAGATTGTCCCTCTCTTCATTGCTTTCACACGCATTCGCTAAGGAGATCTGTTCTTCTACCATTTTGGAAAATTCTGGAAAATCTTCTGGTAATGGAATCTCGGCGCTTTCCTCTAACTGTGTGGCTGTGTCTTTTTGTAAAGCTGCCACTTTTAAATATTTTGGCATATCAGCTTCCACTTCAATGGGCTGATTTTCTGTTTCATTTTCATTTAAATTAAATATTATGCAATCCTCTTGATGGCAGCACACTGTCTAATTTGAATCATAAGGATACACAGAATGAATTTTAAATATTCCTTTGGGCTGAGAGTCCAGGTGTTCTGGCAACTCACCCTTGGCATCTACATACTTTTCAGGAATATTTCCAATCACCATATTATTTAAATCTGCCGTATAATGTGATTTTTGTATGGCCATTCCTAATGGGGAGTTTTCCTCTAAATGAATATCCTGACAACCTTTATTATTTACCATAATTTTTACAGATCCTTCACCAATATCATTCATAATCCAGGCCTTGCTGTTTTATGGATTCATTCAGGCATACAAATGCATCAGAACCTTTCATCTGCTGTCCATTTTTGCATTTCAGTGTTATTGCAAACTGTTTTGTAAATGCAGGAATAATAGTATCTTTCCTCATTTGTAATTCGATTGCATAAGGAACCAGTTGTGCACAATGATAAGCCCTTCTTTTGTCTTCAAATTCAGGTGCCGGACCACCTAGGCGTGACCATATTTTTTGATTAAGGAAAACTAACACCATACACATTCTGTGCATGATGTCATTTCCAATGTAAAATTAATTTTGTGCTCCACTCACTATCCATACGTTATGGTAAATTGTTTTCTGCCCAATGCTAATTTTAAGCATGCATCTGCCTGCAATTCGGTTTTCAAAGTCTGGACTGTCCAAGCCAGAAACATATTGGTTTTTAATCCTAAATCTCGGGATTTCTTCCCTCTCCATTATTTTTTGCAACAATTTCTCATTAATGAAACTCCTTTCATGTTTAAGCGCTAAAGTGGCTTTTATTGTTTTAAAATAGTCATTTATACCAACATGAACCCATGGTTGCTCATCTTCCATGTGTATTTCTGCTAGAGTGGTAATGTGTTTTTCTGAATCTGTTTTAAGAGTAATATTCTGTTTGCATGTTTTCTCTTTTAAATAAAAACGTAATGTGGGCTCATCTATGGCAGTCTGCCAATTTTTCCTTGGGTCCAAGTATATTTGTACAGGTAGTTTTTCATTGTCGCTCTGCATTTTGTCTTGACACATTAATATAACAGTGACACTAGGTATGCAGCTATTCTGGAGATATACCTCCACAGCATCATTTGTTTTGGCAACGGTGTGACATTCATTTATATTGCTGTTTTGTGATTTTAGTTTCTTAGGCCTCAATGGTTTTTTGGTTAAGGACCACAGCACTCCATTCACCCCATCTATTAGAGGAGACAATCTTTTCAGACAATCTGTCCCCATCAGAAATGGAATTTCACATATAGATGTGATCAATACCTCTTGTTTCATTCTGTGCTTTCCTATTTTATGTCAACCTCAGTTACACCTATGATGGGCACCTCCTCCCCATTAAAGTTATGCACTGGGCCTTGATTTTCCTTCACTGTGATCTGACTCCGTGGGGGTCTCCCTTCATTGATACTCTTTACCAGCTCCTTGGACATAATTGTGGCCTGTGCGCCAGTGTCAATCATAGCAAAGGTGTGGCATTTTTCTTCTACAGTGATGGGTGCATAATATCTGTCCTCAACTTCCTCTAATACACATAAGAAATGTGAATTCTTACTGATTTCAGGGCTCACCTTTCTCAGGTCTTTTTCACTTTTGGCTAAACACATTGGTAAATGGAAAGACATTTTTCCCTCCTTTTTACCCATTTCTGCGCGAGAGACTTTATTCATTTCTCCATGATCAGAGGTTTTTTGGAGTGTGGCCACTGTTCGCCCATCCATCTGGGTAACATCAGAGACCACATTACAACCTTCCAACTGAACATGTGTAACAACATCATTCATCAATTTGTCATTTTTTAATTCTGTGCATTTGTGATCATTTAGTGTGATACCAGCCCTTTCAGCCTCTTCAAAAATATGTGGCTCAAAGAATTCTTCAGGTGATTGACTTGTACCCTCCTTGTGAGTATTTCCTTTTTCTGTCTGTGTTTGGTCATTGTTTTGCTTGCCCAGGGAAGGAGCTATAGCATCCCCACTTACTCCCTGTCCACTGGTATTCCCCATGCATGAGTCATTTTTCTTAAGTCTGTCCCTTTTTTCTTTTGGAATTCCTAATGTTTCTTTTTCATTTGTACAAATCTTTACTGTTTTATTTAGCTCTAGATTAAACCGTACCTCTTTTTTAGAATTATTTGCACTTTCTGTCACAAGTTCATTTACTGGCACTTTCACATTTAATCCATTAGGCATCTCAGAGTCGTTATGCAAAATTATATCAGAGCAATCTGTCATTTTGGCACTGCAGTTATCATGAGTACTTAGTCACTTTTCGGAAGCCCCCCGGTCATTGCTATGGCCATCAGCCCCCTCTTTGGAAGGTTGTTTTTGCGCTGTACAGAGCTTTCCTATTTGCTCAGCTAACATTTTCACTTGGGCCTCAAGGCACTGGAACCTTTCCATCTCTCTAGGATCCTCTTTCTGTGGCCTAGGTCGATATTGGTTGTTTTCCCCCTGATTGGATCTATTCTGATACCTCTCAGGTGAATGATGTCGGTTGGGATGGTTTCTGAACTCTTGATTCATTTGTGGAGGGGAGCGGATTGCACCCATCCTTTGATTATAATCCCCTGGTGGGGAATCATTGTATTGACGTGGATTGTAGTTCACGTTTTGCCTCATGTCCTGTCTCTCAGATTGTGGGTACTGGCCCCTAGGTTGATTTCCATTATCAGTAAATCGATCCACATATCGGGGCCTATCCTGATTACCATATATCATGGTGTTGGGATCAAATCTGCTCTGTGTCCCCAATGACTGGTAGGGACCATCATTTCTTTGATCTTGATTTTGTCTCTGGTTATTGTTCATACCTGCCATATCAGGCTGATATCCTACCCAGGGTCTGTCCCCTAAATACCTAGGGCTGATGTAGCTCTCTCTATTACTAGGATCATGTGATTGGAACATTGGTCCAGGAAATGGCGATCTTTGTTGATTACCCCTTTGTTCAGGTGTCACATTATTTTTACCTTGGCTTTGAGCAGACTCAAGGGACATTTTGGCTGACCTGATTTCCATTACTGGGGCTGAGGGTTCTTTAGATTTAGGTCTAGTATCTTTCATTTTATCACTTTCTCTACCCTGACAATAGAGTACCTCATATAGTTTTGTGCTTTGATGTACAATCCATTCAAGGGACTTGTCACGGTCAAATTCACGGACCAGTTGGGATATGATGTCTTTCTGTAGCCCATAGAAGTATGCAGTTTTAAACTCATTGGAATTTGAGTCAAAAGATACATCAAAGCGAGAAAATGCTCTTTTTAAGTCTTGTAAAAATTGGCGAGGGGATGTATTAGGTCCAGCAGTAATTGTGTACGTGACTTTCTTTGCCTCCTGCAATGACTGAAAAGGAGAAAAATGACGCCTAATTTCTTTTTCAAACTCCAACCATGTCATATTCTGCTGTTCATTTAATCCCCTTATGATGCTGGCCGTCGGGGCATCTAAAGTTAAATGAAAATATTGTCTGTACTGTTCCTTAGGTATCTGGAGTGCTTTAAAAATGTCATGCACCGCTTCTAAGTGATCCTCAATGCAGCATTCAACTCCCTTTTTAAATGGTTTGATCAGGGCTTTAATGGATTTCATTATTTTTATGGGGCTACTTGTTGCAATGCATGGAATTGCACTATTCTGTGATTCAATCCTGTTTTCAGGTGTATGAGGTTGGTGGCTGCCCCCAATGGGAGTATCAAATCCCCCAAGGGCGCTGCAACCAAGTTCAGTCACCGGCCCAGTCACTGGAGCACTAGCTCTTTGGGCAGAGCTAGAATTCACCTCCACTCCATTGAATGTGGTACCCTGCCGCCTCTCCTGGGACCTGGGAATGCACATTTGCTGTTCTAAGTCCTTACACTTTTTAAGGAGTCTGTTGGCTTCATCTTGCAAATAGTTGTTTTCACCATTCATCTTATTAATCACCTCCTGCATGTCGCATATTTGCATTTGGCATTCATTGAACTCTTTATTTCTCTTGTCTCTTTCTTGAATCATTTTAATCATTTCTTGTTCTGCGCTCTGGAGATCACATTCTTTTTCACAATGTTCTTTTTGTAAAATCTGCATCTCTGAAACAACCTCATCTTTATCCTGTCTAATGTGATCCACTAAGGCTTTTAAGTGTGCCAATTCTTGCTCACTATCTTCAAATTGTTTCTTGCTTTTGGATAACTGAGTATCAAAGTCTCTGCATTTTAATTGCATGTCTTTTTGGCATACATCCAATTCTGCTCTTAACATTTCCTGATTTTTACTTGCCCCATCTAATTCAGTCTTTAACCTGTTAATTAGCTGAGTATCATTCTCTTGCATTCGCAGGGACTTGTTTAAAATAAACCATATTTTGCCGCATAGCCGTATTAAACAGTCGTTCTCTGCACTTTTATCGGCTGCATTCAATAATCTTGTAAGGCAGACCTGAATTATGCTGCCTTCTGCAAAAATATTGTCTAGTTTTTCTTTCTGCACCTCACCCTGAATGCGGTTACTCCATTCTAACATGCTATTCGACGACCAATTCCCATGTGCAAACAACTTTGCCTCTAAATATTGCACTAGATCTGAGAATGTGGTTTCCCTTTGTGACATTCTGAAATTCGTTTTTAGTGGCACACTGCTATTATAAAATGGGTTCCCTTTAATGTGCAAATGGCAGTGTGAGACACGCTTGCCACGCCCAGTAGGTACTCTTTTCTTACCGCCGAAAAAAATAACTTAGCTACAATCACTCCTTGTATTCAGATTGGGCCATGTACAACAATAATACAGTGGACATGCATTATTTCAGCACACAGACATGCATATTTGGTATGCGTGGTTGGTATGCGTGGTTGGTGGTATTTTGGTGAGCATAATTCCCTTGTTTTATTTGTGGCCCCAATGTCCAGAATCCCTTATCTTTGCTTAGATTTTTCGTGTAATCACTAGAGAGACCTCAGGCCTACATTTGAGGAATACCACATTTTCAGTGTTAGTGTTAGTGTGCCACCATGGGCGATCTCACTGACTTATTTACGACAGAGAGCTATATGTGGTAATTTTGTGGTAATTTCCACTACCTTATATACGGTAGGGAACTATGTCCAGAGAGTCTCTCTTCCCGTTGGCTCATGTACCTCCAACGAGCTATGCTACAAACAGTCACTCACAACTGTCCATACTGAATATGATCATGCACACATCTGTCTTAAAATGACAATTGCACTGTTTAAAAATCTCCCCACATCATCAGCACTGTATTGGTAAATATAAAACACACCACCCGTCTGCTTTCAAATATTTTTCTGTATTATAAAAGTTGCATTTAAACACGATCTCACTCTTTACAGAAATAAATGAAATAGCACAGTAACAGCATTGTCTGTGATACACTGAAAAGAGAGTGGCGGAGAAAAGAACTCAATTTGCAACATTAACATGTGATTAAGCACAGGAATCTCCTTTCCTACACTGACTGAATATTCTCGTACACACTCAGCCCCCACACTTCTGTAATTACCTTATCTGTGCAACATGAATTTTCTCCAGCTGTTCTCTTTCTGAATTTGGCTCCTTTGAAGATTAACCCCAGTGAAAACGAGCGCCTTTCGTTCTCAAACCGGGGTTATTATCTGGAATTCTCAGCTTTTGCAGATATGAATGCTTCAGCCAGGAAACAGGTCCTTCTCCCAGCTCTGCCAAGTCTCGGCTGTTCTCTCTCCCTCTTCAAACTCCCCCCAGCAAAACCCTCATCACTGCCTCTAGCATGATACTTGCTATGACGCTGCTCCAATCAGAAATTAATCATGCCATCTCCTCCCTCTCTACACAATGGCTCATTTTTATAGTAATACTTTGTAACCAACTGATTTCCTGTTCTTTCGAGCCCTTTTGCTTCCTGTAGTTATGTGGACAGATCAGCAAAGAAAACGGAAAAAAAATGAATGTGAGTTTAAAAGTTCACTTTCAGAATAGGCCTAATTCTGCAGTGGAGACACATTTTTATTAGTGGGTTATGTTAAATGAATTTTATTAGTCAGGTTGTTTATTAATAATGTTAGTTATTAATTTTCAAATGTGTCTCTTGCACCATAGGCATTTCAGGTGAAAAGTATTGTGCATTTTTGAATGTGCACGTGAAAATAGATTTGCATCTTATATGTAAAAATTGTTTTTGACTGAATAGCCTGACTTTACTTATATGTCCATGTTATCCTGGCAACACATATAGCAATGCACCATAGGCATTGGGTGCTGCATCAAAAAAAAATTGCTACCTGTGCAGTAGTGCTGTACTCTGTGCTGTAACACGCCAAATATCCTTACATACCCTCCTTTTGTTTTTAGAATTTGGCTACGATCCAAGCCAATTCCTAAAAACAATTTCTTCTTTTTCTTCTTTTCACAATATAGCAATCCAACAAAATGAATATTCATGTGCATCAATGAAAAAGTTGCAATCAACACAGTATTCATCTGAGTTCATTAGTTTACAAAATGTTCTACATTTGCCTTCTCAGTGGAAGTGGCATTACTGTAAGTTTAGATTTTACAAGTCAATTAAAAACAATGAAATAAAACAACTAACCAAAACAAATAATTAATATAACAAATTAAAATAAATAATGAAAATAATAAATACGTGGAACTCCATATGTCAGGACTCTTGTCTGCCTCTGATATGTCCCGACCAGCGATGTTATTTGGTTCATTCGAGTACACTTTCATCTTGGCAATCTTAGATCCATAGGAGTCATCTTTTTTAGCATTCTGGTTATCTTGTCTTCACCTCCACCTGGAGGCAGGCATCTTTTGGTCTTCATTCAGGGGACTCCAGGACTCCATCGTCTCCCGTGGCCTGTGATCCCGGAACCTCCGACCAAATAATGTTAATTTTCTAAATCAAATAGAAAATAAACAAATTAAGTACATAGCACAATACTAATTTCACCCTTTTGCCAAAAATAAAACATGCTTGGTAAAAATATTTCGTTTTTTTTTTTTTTTTTTAAATTAAACACAAGTTAAAAGAAAACAAGCACATATAAAACAGCATTCAATATTTAATAAATTTTCTCTCTGCACACCAACCATGAGCTTCCATTAAATATTTTTATTTATTTATTTATTTATTTTATATTATATATTTTTACATATATTACAGTGTTTATGTGCCATTATAATAATCAACTTTTTAACTTCTTTGTCACTGCCTCCTGATTGTACCCATTTATTTTCTCTTTTTGTGTTCAAGGGACTTTATCTGTTTCTACATGCTCAAGCTGCCTGATCTCATGTCTGGGATGGCATGGTTTGATTTGATTTACATGGACAAACTGCTCTATTGCCGTTTCACCTTCATTTTTCAAAATTTTATAAACTACAGGAGAGACCTTATCTATAATTCGAAATGGCCCCTGCCAGGCTGCTAGAAATTTAGAATTTTTCTGTTTACTTTTTCCAAAATGAAACTTGTACACCTGATCCCCTACACTGTATTCCTTTACTGATGTCTTTTTGTCATAATAAGACTTTGCACTGTCAGCAGCTCTTTCCAGATTTCTCTGCACAAAAGCAAATGCATGTTGCAAATGCCTCCTCAGTTCATCAATATATTCATGAACTGTGGATGCACTCACAAGTGTCTGCTCATGTGTTCTGTATAGTAGGTTTTGTGGTAACACCATTTTCCTACCTGTCAAGACCTCATGGGGGCTAACACCTGTTGCTTTGGCAGGAGTTGACCTGATTGCCATCAAAACTAACGGTAAACGTAAATCCCAGCTGGAACCTGCTTCTGCCACAAATTTCTTTAAAATATCCACAACAGACCTATTGCTTCTTTCAACTGTACCTGAAGACGCCGCCCGATATGCGATATGTAGTTTCCTTTTCACACCTAGTATTTGCCATACCTTACTCATTAGAGTACTTGTGAAATGACTTCCTCTGTCTGACTCAATTCTTTGTGGCAACCCAAACCTTGAGAACACATGGTTCACCAGCAATGTGGCTGCTGTTTGCGCATTACAATCTGGTGCAGGAATGCATTCAATCCACTTCGACATCAAACATACCACACTCAAAATATAACGGTGTCCCCTGCTCGACCTTCTTAAAGGACCTACATAGTCTATTTGCAAATCTGACCATGGGAGAGTTAGGCCTCTTTTCATCAATGGTGCTCTATGCATTGGTGAAGCAGGTTTAAATTGGGCGCATACTAGACATCCTCTAGTATATAATTCCACATCTTGGGGCATATGTGGCCAGTAAGCATAATCTTTTAGTATTTCTAATGTTTTTTGTGAACCTCTATGGCCTGCAGTTATGGCATCATGTGCATGGTGTAGCATTAGTCCTCTGAATGAAAGGGGTACTACCCACTGTATTTGTCCTGTTATGGACTCTCTAATCATGAGTCCATCCTGTAATCTAATTCGTGTTTTGTTCTTTAATAACACCCTCAACTCCTCTTTTCCCATACAATCATTTTCTGTCAAAGAATTTTGTTCGGGATCTATCAAATGATTATAATAGATTCCCAAAATTTGATCATTCTTTTGTGCCTCAATCAAATCTTGGTCTGGCGTGTCATGACTCCACTGCACCACCGGTTGACCTACCTCCTTTGGTGCTTTAGAACGTATGACTGCATCAATTTGTATTTCACCCATTAAATAATCAATAGGTAGCAATTCTCCCATCACAGCCCCAATCTTAGCCAGGTGGTCTGCCTTATCATTTCCCTCCTTATCCTCTCCTGGTGTTTTTAAATGCCCACAAATTGTTCTCCAGTATATTGTTAACTTATTCTCTGACACCAATTTGTCTATGGCTTGTATCATTTTTCCATGCTTAAGTGGCTTTTTGTTGTATGTAACCATGCCTCTTGCTTTCCAACCAGGCAAATATTCCACAAAGCTATTCCGTGCATAGTCAGAATCAGTCACCAGGACAATTTCACTGAACTTTTTATCAACTGCAGTAGCAATTGCTTTATAAATGGCGGCCAATTCCGCCACCTGACTGCTCCTATCTCCAATCCTCATCCCTATACTGGGGACACCTTCACATTTCAACCAGACATTTCCTATTCCTGCCACTAACTGTTTACTACTGTCATTTTCAATGTGAAAAGCACAACCATCCACACATACAGTTGGCAAATCCTTGCATGTTTTTTCATCAAAAGCTTTGTGTGGTGATTGTTCAAATTCCTGCAAACTAGTTTCTACTTCCATTTCATTTGGTATTTGTTCAGCTGCACAGTCATGTAAGTCAGCTAACCCTTGAGCAATTGGGTTCTTTTTATTTTGTCCATATCTCACTTCTACAGGAAAACCTTGTAATGCCAGCGTCCATGAAGTGATTCTGGATTGCGCTAGATTACCTGATCTAATTCTTTTACTCTCTAAAAATTGCAACGGTTGGTGATTTGTTTCAATAATCACCTTTTCTCCCTGAACAATGGGGCGGAAATGTTGTAGCGCCCACAGAGTGGTTAATAGGGCCTTTTCACATTCATTAAATTTCATTTCAACTTGGGAAAATGCCTTACTTGCATATGCAATGGTTTTGTGATTCAAATCGTGTTTTTGTGATAACACTGCTGACATACAATGTTCAGAAAAACCTATTTCTATAAAGAAATCCCTGTCCTTTATGGGGTATGCTAAACATGGTGCCTTTACAAGACATTCCTTTAATTTAGCCACTGCATCAGACTGCCCTTTTTCCCATTTCCAGGGAGTATTCAGTTTAAGCAGTTTAGTCAATGGTTGAGTGATTTCTGCATAATTTTCAATGAACTTTCTGTTATAGCCTGTCATACCTAATAAACTTTTTACTCCTTTCACATTTTTAGGATCTTTTAATCTTTGTATGGCCTCTATTTTCTTCTTTTGTGGATTTAGCCCATGTTCAGTCACTTCGTGCCCTAGAAAGTTCACTTTTTTCTTGCACCATTGTGCTTTTTGCAAAGATACTTTGGCGCCTGCTTTCTGCAATTGGCCAAGTACATGTCTTATTTCACCAAAATGGCTTTTCAGGCTTTTATTTTTTATCAGGACATCGTCCACATAAACTATTGTTCCTCTTGCCGCTGCATCCGGCATGGCCTTTCTCAAAAATATGCCAAATTCACTCCCACTATTGATGTACCCGAACGGAGCTCTAAGCCAGGCATATTGAGTCCTGTCAAATGTAAAGGAAAATAAATGTTGTATCTCCTCTGCCAATGGCACGCACCAATATCCAGAGGTGAGATCTAATGTGGTAAATACATTTGAACCATGTATCTGAGCTACGCCCTGATCAATGAATGGCAGTGGCCATCTAGATACTGGTACTCTTTTATTTAATTCTCTCAAGTCTGCACACAGCCGCCATTCACCATTTGGCTTTAACACACCTAAAATAGGTGTATTGGATGTGCTATGAATGGGCCGGATGATTCCCCGTGATTCCAAATTTTTAATAATCTCTGCCAATGATTCTAAACATGCCAGCGGTAGTCTATACTGGCGTACAAACACTGGATTTCTGCTACACCCTTCTGGTAGTGTGGCCACATGTAAATCAGTTAAACCACAATCATAAGCATCTTTTGCAAATACATCCTTAAACTCCATAAATATCTCCCTCAGATTGTCCCTCTCTTCATTGCTTTCACACGCATTCGCTAAGGAGATCTGTTCTTCTACCATTTTGGAAAATTCTGGAAAATCTTCTGGTAATGGAATCTCGGCGCTTTCCTCTAACTGTGTGGCTGTGTCTTTTTGTAAAGCTGCCACTTTTAAATATTTTGGCATATCAGCTTCCACTTCAATGGGCTGATTTTCTGTTTCATTTTCATTTAAATTAAATATTATGCAATCCTCTTGATGGCAGCACACTGTCTAATTTGAATCATAAGGATACACAGAATGAATTTTAAATATTCCTTTGGGCTGAGAGTCCAGGTGTTCTGGCAACTCACCCTTGGCATCTACATACTTTTCAGGAATATTTCCAATCACCATATTATTTAAATCTGCCGTATAATGTGATTTTTGTATGGCCATTCCTAATGGGGAGTTTTCCTCTAAATGAATATCCTGACAACCTTTATTATTTACCATAATTTTTACAGATCCTTCACCAATATCATTCATAATCCAGGCCTTGCTGTTTTATGGATTCATTCAGGCATACAAATGCATCAGAACCTTTCATCTGCTGTCCATTTTTGCATTTCAGTGTTATTGCAAACTGTTTTGTAAATGCAGGAATAATAGTATCTTTCCTCATTTGTAATTCGATTGCATAAGGAACCAGTTGTGCACAATGATAAGCCCTTCTTTTGTCTTCAAATTCAGGTGCCGGACCACCTAGGCGTGACCATATTTTTTGATTAAGGAAAACTAACACCATACACATTCTGTGCATGATGTCATTTCCAATGTAAAATTCATTTTGTGCTCCACTCACTATCCATACGTTATGGTAAATTGTTTTCTGCCCAATGCTAATTTTAAGCATGCATCTGCCTGCAATTCGGTTTTCAAAGTCTGGACTGTCCAAGCCAGAAACATATTGGTTTTTAATCCTAAATCTCGGGATTTCTTCCCTCTCCATTATTTTTTGCAACAATTTCTCATTAATGAAACTCCTTTCATGTTTAAGCGCTAAAGTGGCTTTTATTGTTTTAAAATAGTCATTTATACCAACATGAACCCATGGTTGCTCATCTTCCATGTGTATTTCTGCTAGAGTGGTAATGTGTTTTTCTGAATCTGTTTTAAGAGTAATATTCTGTTTGCATGTTTTCTCTTTTAAATAAAAACGTAATGTGGGCTCATCTATGGCAGTCTGCCAATTTTTCCTTGGGTCCAAGTATATTTGTACAGGTAGTTTTTCATTGTCGCTCTGCATTTTGTCTTGACACATTAATATAACAGTGACACTAGGTATGCAGCTATTCTGGAGATATACCTCCACAGCATCATTTGTTTTGGCAACGGTGTGACATTCATTTATATTGCTGTTTTGTGATTTTAGTTTCTTAGGCCTCAATGGTTTTTTGGTTAAGGACCACAGCACTCCATTCACCCCATCTATTAGAGGAGACAATCTTTTCAGACAATCTGTCCCCATCAGAAATGGAATTTCACATATAGATGTGATCAATACCTCTTGTTTCATTCTGTGCTTTCCTATTTTATGTCAACCTCAGTTACACCTATGATGGGCACCTCCTCCCCATTAAAGTTATGCACTGGGCCTTGATTTTCCTTCACTGTGATCTGACTCCGTGGGGGTCTCCCTTCATTGATACTCTTTACCAGCTCCTTGGACATAATTGTGGCCTGTGCGCCAGTGTCAATCATAGCAAAGGTGTGGCATTTTTCTTCTACAGTGATGGGTGCATAATATCTGTCCTCAACTTCCTCTAATACACATAAGAAATGTGAATTCTTACTGATTTCAGGGCTCACCTTTCTCAGGTCTTTTTCACTTTTGGCTAAACACATTGGTAAATGGAAAGACATTTTTCCCTCCTTTTTACCCATTTCTGCGCGAGAGACTTTATTCATTTCTCCATGATCAGAGGTTTTTTGGAGTGTGGCCACTGTTCGCCCATCCATCTGGGTAACATCAGAGACCACATTACAACCTTCCAACTGAACATGTGTAACAACATCATTCATCAATTTGTCATTTTTTAATTCTGTGCATTTGTGATCATTTAGTGTGATACCAGCCCTTTCAGCCTCTTCAAAAATATGTGGCTCAAAGAATTCTTCAGGTGATTGACTTGTACCCTCCTTGTGAGTATTTCCTTTTTCTGTCTGTGTTTGGTCATTGTTTTGCTTGCCCAGGGAAGGAGCTATAGCATCCCCACTTACTCCCTGTCCACTGGTATTCCCCATGCATGAGTCATTTTTCTTAAGTCTGTCCCTTTTTTCTTTTGGAATTCCTAATGTTTCTTTTTCATTTGTACAAATCTTTACTGTTTTATTTAGCTCTAGATTAAACCGTACCTCTTTTTTAGAATTATTTGCACTTTCTGTCACAAGTTCATTTACTGGCACTTTCACATTTAATCCATTAGGCATCTCAGAGTCGTTATGCAAAATTATATCAGAGCAATCTGTCATTTTGGCACTGCAGTTATCATGAGTACTTAGTCACTTTTCGGAAGCCCCCCGGTCATTGCTATGGCCATCAGCCCCCTCTTTGGAAGGTTGTTTTTGCGCTGTACAGAGCTTTCCTATTTGCTCAGCTAACATTTTCACTTGGGCCTCAAGGCACTGGAACCTTTCCATCTCTCTAGGATCCTCTTTCTGTGGCCTAGGTCGATATTGGTTGTTTTCCCCCTGATTGGATCTATTCTGATACCTCTCAGGTGAATGATGTCGGTTGGGATGGTTTCTGAACTCTTGATTCATTTGTGGAGGGGAGCGGATTGCACCCATCCTTTGATTATAATCCCCTGGTGGGGAATCATTGTATTGACGTGGATTGTAGTTCACGTTTTGCCTCATGTCCTGTCTCTCAGATTGTGGGTACTGGCCCCTAGGTTGATTTCCATTATCAGTAAATCGATCCACATATCGGGGCCTATCCTGATTACCATATATCATGGTGTTGGGATCAAATCTGCTCTGTGTCCCCAATGACTGGTAGGGACCATCATTTCTTTGATCTTGATTTTGTCTCTGGTTATTGTTCATACCTGCCATATCAGGCTGATATCCTACCCAGGGTCTGTCCCCTAAATACCTAGGGCTGATGTAGCTCTCTCTATTACTAGGATCATGTGATTGGAACATTGGTCCAGGAAATGGCGATCTTTGTTGATTACCCCTTTGTTCAGGTGTCACATTATTTTTACCTTGGCTTTGAGCAGACTCAAGGGACATTTTGGCTGACCTGATTTCCATTACTGGGGCTGAGGGTTCTTTAGATTTAGGTCTAGTATCTTTCATTTTATCACTTTCTCTACCCTGACAATAGAGTACCTCATATAGTTTTGTGCTTTGATGTACAATCCATTCAAGGGACTTGTCACGGTCAAATTCACGGACCAGTTGGGATATGATGTCTTTCTGTAGCCCATAGAAGTATGCAGTTTTAAACTCATTGGAATTTGAGTCAAAAGATACATCAAAGCGAGAAAATGCTCTTTTTAAGTCTTGTAAAAATTGGCGAGGGGATGTATTAGGTCCAGCAGTAATTGTGTACGTGACTTTCTTTGCCTCCTGCAATGACTGAAAAGGAGAAAAATGACGCCTAATTTCTTTTTCAAACTCCAACCATGTCATATTCTGCTGTTCATTTAATCCCCTTATGATGCTGGCCGTCGGGGCATCTAAAGTTAAATGAAAATATTGTCTGTACTGTTCCTTAGGTATCTGGAGTGCTTTAAAAATGTCATGCACCGCTTCTAAGTGATCCTCAATGCAGCATTCAACTCCCTTTTTAAATGGTTTGATCAGGGCTTTAATGGATTTCATTATTTTTATGGGGCTACTTGTTGCAATGCATGGAATTGCACTATTCTGTGATTCAATCCTGTTTTCAGGTGTATGAGGTTGGTGGCTGCCCCCAATGGGAGTATCAAATCCCCCAAGGGCGCTGCAACCAAGTTCAGTCACCGGCCCAGTCACTGGAGCACTAGCTCTTTGGGCAGAGCTAGAATTCACCTCCACTCCATTGAATGTGGTACCCTGCCGCCTCTCCTGGGACCTGGGAATGCACATTTGCTGTTCTAAGTCCTTACACTTTTTAAGGAGTCTGTTGGCTTCATCTTGCAAATAGTTGTTTTCACCATTCATCTTATTAATCACCTCCTGCATGTCGCATATTTGCATTTGGCATTCATTGAACTCTTTATTTCTCTTGTCTCTTTCTTGAATCATTTTAATCATTTCTTGTTCTGCGCTCTGGAGATCACATTCTTTTTCACAATGTTCTTTTTGTAAAATCTGCATCTCTGAAACAACCTCATCTTTATCCTGTCTAATGTGATCCACTAAGGCTTTTAAGTGTGCCAATTCTTGCTCACTATCTTCAAATTGTTTCTTGCTTTTGGATAACTGAGTATCAAAGTCTCTGCATTTTAATTGCATGTCTTTTTGGCATACATCCAATTCTGCTCTTAACATTTCCTGATTTTTACTTGCCCCATCTAATTCAGTCTTTAACCTGTTAATTAGCTGAGTATCATTCTCTTGCATTCGCAGGGACTTGTTTAAAATAAACCATATTTTGCCGCATAGCCGTATTAAACAGTCGTTCTCTGCACTTTTATCGGCTGCATTCAATAATCTTGTAAGGCAGACCTGAATTATGCTGCCTTCTGCAAAAATATTGTCTAGTTTTTCTTTCTGCACCTCACCCTGAATGCGGTTACTCCATTCTAACATGCTATTCGACGACCAATTCCCATGTGCAAACAACTTTGCCTCTAAATATTGCACTAGATCTGAGAATGTGGTTTCCCTTTGTGACATTCTGAAATTCGTTTTTAGTGGCACACTGCTATTATAAAATGGGTTCCCTTTAATGTGCAAATGGCAGTGTGAGACACGCTTGCCACGCCCAGTAGGTACTCTTTTCTTACCGCCGAAAAAAATAACTTAGCTACAATCACTCCTTGTATTCAGATTGGGCCATGTACAACAATAATACAGTGGACATGCATTATTTCAGCACACAGACATGCATATTTGGTATGCGTGGTTGGTATGCGTGGTTGGTGGTATTTTGGTGAGCATAATTCCCTTGTTTTATTTGTGGCCCCAATGTCCAGAATCCCTTATCTTTGCTTAGATTTTTCGTGTAATCACTAGAGAGACCTCAGGCCTACATTTGAGGAATACCACATTTTCAGTGTTAGTGTTAGTGTGCCACCATGGGCGATCTCACTGACTTATTTACGACAGAGAGCTATATGTGGTAATTTTGTGGTAATTTCCACTACCTTATATACGGTAGGGAACTATGTCCAGAGAGTCTCTCTTCCCGTTGGCTCATGTACCTCCAACGAGCTATGCTACAAACAGTCACTCACAACTGTCCATACTGAATATGATCATGCACACATCTGTCTTAAAATGACAATTGCACTGTTTAAAAATCTCCCCACATCATCAGCACTGTATTGGTAAATATAAAACACACCACCCGTCTGCTTTCAAATATTTTTCTGTATTATAAAAGTTGCATTTAAACACGATCTCACTCTTTACAGAAATAAATGAAATAGCACAGTAACAGCATTGTCTGTGATACACTGAAAAGAGAGTGGCGGAGAAAAGAACTCAATTTGCAACATTAACATGTGATTAAGCACAGGAATCTCCTTTCCTACACTGACTGAATATTCTCGTACACACTCAGCCCCCACACTTCTGTAATTACCTTATCTGTGCAACATGAATTTTCTCCAGCTGTTCTCTTTCTGAATTTGGCTCCTTTGAAGATTAACCCCAGTGAAAACGAGCGCCTTTCGTTCTCAAACCGGGGTTATTATCTGGAATTCTCAGCTTTTGCAGATATGAATGCTTCAGCCAGGAAACAGGTCCTTCTCCCAGCTCTGCCAAGTCTCGGCTGTTCTCTCTCCCTCTTCAAACTCCCCCCAGCAAAACCCTCATCACTGCCTCTAGCATGATACTTGCTATGACGCTGCTCCAATCAGAAATTAATCATGCCATCTTCTCCCTCTCTACACAATGGCTCATTTTTATAGTAATACTTTGTAACCAACTGATTTCATGTTCTTTCGAGTCCTTTTGCTTCCTGTAGTTATGTGGACAGATCAGCAAAGAAAACGGAAAAAAAATGAATGTGAGTTTAAAAGTTCACTTTCAGAATAGGCCTAATTCTGCAGTGGAGACACATTTATATTAGTGGGTTATGTTAAATGAATTTTATTAGTCAGGTTGTTTATTAATAATGTTAGTTATTAATTTTCAAATGTGTCTCTTGCACCATAGGCATTTCAGGTGAAAAGTATTGTGCATTTTTGAATGTGCACGTGAAAATAGATTTGCATCTTATATGTAAAAATTGTTTTTGACTGAATAGCCTGACTTTACTTATATGTCCATGTTATCCAGGCAACACATATAGCAATGCACCATAGGCATTTGGTGCTGCATCAAAAAAAAATTGCTACCTGTGCAGTAGTGCTGTACTCTGTGCTGTAACACGCCAAATATCCTTACATACCCTCCTTTTGTTTTTAGAATTTGGCTACGATCCAAGCCAATTCCTAAAAACAATTTGTTCTTTTTCTTCTTTTCACAATATAGCAATCCAACAAAATGAATATTCATGTGCATCAATGAAAAAGTTGCAATCAACACAGTATTCATCTGAGTTCATTAGTTTACAAAATGTTCTACATTTGCCTTCTCAGTGGAAGTGGCATTACTGTAAGTTTAGATTTTACAAGTCAATTAAAAACAATGAAATAAAACAACTAACCAAAACAAATAATTAATATAACAAATTAAAATAAATAATGAAAATAATAAATACGTGGAACTCCATATGTCAGGACTCTTGTCTGCCTCTGATATGTCCCGACCAGCGATGTTATTTGGTTCATTCGAGTACACTTTCATCTTGGCAATCTTAGATCCATAGGAGTCATCTTTTTTAGCATTCTGGTTATCTTGTCTTCACCTCCACCTGGAGGCAGGCATCTTTTGGTCTTCATTCAGGGGACTCCAGGACTCCATCGTCTCCCGTGGCCTGTGATCCCGGAACCTCCGACCAAATAATGTTAATTTTCTAAATCAAATAGAAAATAAACAAATTAAGTACATAGCACAATACTAATTTCACCCTTTTGCCAAAAATAAAACATGCTTGGTAAAAATATTTCGTTTTTTTTTTTTTTTTAAATTAAACACAAGTTAAAAGAAAACAAGCACATATAAAACAGCATTCAATATTTAATAAATTTTCTCTCTGCACACCAACCATGAGCTTCCATTAAATATTTTTATTTATTTATTTATTTATTTTATATTATATATTTTTACATATATTACAGTGTTTATGTGCCATTATAATAATCAACTTTTTAACTTCTTTGTCACTGCCTCCTGATTGTACCCATTTATTTTCTCTTTTTGTGTTCAAGGGACTTTATCTGTTTCTACATGCTCAAGCTGCCTGATCTCATGTCTGGGATGGCATGGTTTGATTTGATTTACATGGACAAACTGCTCTATTGCCGTTTCACCTTCATTTTTCAAAATTTTATAAACTACAGGAGAGACCTTATCTATAATTCGAAATGGCCCCTGCCAGGCTGCTAGAAATTTAGAATTTTTCTGTTTACTTTTTCCAAAATGAAACTTGTACACCTGATCCCCTACACGGTATTCCTTTACTGATGTCTTTTTGTCATAATAAGACTTTGCACTGTCAGCAGCTCTTTCCAGATTTCTCTGCACAAAAGCAAATGCATGTTGCAAATGCCTCCTCAGTTCATCAATATATTCATGAACTGTGGATGCACTCACAAGTGTCTGCTCATGTGTTCTGTATAGTAGGTTTTGTGGTAACACCATTTTCCTACCTGTCAAGACCTCATGGGGGCTAACACCTGTTGCTTTGGCAGGAGTTGACCTGATTGCCATCAAAACTAACGGTAAACGTAAATCCCAGCTGGAACCTGCTTCTGCCACAAATTTCTTTAAAATATCCACAACAGACCTATTGCTTCTTTCAACTGTACCTGAAGACGCCGCCCGATATGCGATATGTAGTTTCCTTTTCACACCTAGTATTTGCCATACCTTACTCATTAGAGTACTTGTGAAATGACTTCCTCTGTCTGACTCAATTCTTTGTGGCAACCCAAACCTTGAGAACACATGGTTCACCAGCAATGTGGCTGCTGTTTGCACACTACAATCTGGTGCAGGAATGCATTCAATCCACTTCGACATCAAACATACCACACTCAAAATATAACGGTGTCCCCTGCTCGACCTTCTTAAAGGACCTACATAGTCTATTTGCAAATCTGACCATGGGAGAGTTAGGCCTCTTTTCATCAATGGTGCTCTATGCATTGGTGAAGCAGGTTTAAATTGGGCGCATACTAGACATCCTCTAGTATATAATTCCACATCTTGGGGCATATGTGGCCAGTAAGCATAATCTTTTAGTATTTCTAATGTTTTTTGTGAACCTCTATGGCCTGCAGTTATGGCATCATGTGCATGGTGTAGCATTAGTCCTCTGAATGAAAGGGGTACTACCCACTGTATTTGTCCTGTTATGGACTCTCTAATCATGAGTCCATCCTGTTATCTAATTCGTGTTTTGTTCTTTAATAACACCCTCAACTCCTCTTTTCCCATACAATAATTTTCTGTCAAAGAATTTTGTTCGGGATCTATCAAATGATTATAATAGATTCCCAAAATTTGATCATTCTTTTGTGCCTCAATCAAATCTTGGTCTGGCGTGTCATGACTCCACTGCACCACCGGTTGACCTACCTCCTTTGGTGCTTTAGAACGTATGACTGCATCAATTTGTATTTCACCCATTAAATAATCAATAGGTAGCAATTCTCCCATCACAGCCCCAATCTTAGCCAGGTGGTCTGCCTTATCATTTCCCTCCTTATCCTCTCCTGGTGTTTTTAAATGCCCACGAATTGTTCTCCAGTATATTGTTAACTTATTCTCTGACACCAATTTGTCTATGGCTTGTATCATTTTTCCATGCTTAAGTGGCTTTTTGTTGTATGTAACCATGCCTCTTGCTTTCCAACCAGGCAAATATTCCACAAAGCTATTCCGTGCATAGTCAGAATCAGTCACCAGGACAATTTCACTGAACTTTTTATCAACTGCAGTAGCAATTGCTTTATAAATGGCGGCCAATTCCGCCACCTGACTGCTCCTATCTCCAATCCTCATCCCTATACTGGGGACACCTTCACATTTCAACCAGACATTTCCTATTCCTGCCACTAACTGTTTACTACTGTCATTTTCAATGTGAAAAGCACAACCATACACACATACAGTTGGCAAATCCTTGCATGTTTTTTCATCAAAAGCTTTGTGTGGTGATTGTTCAAATTCCTGCAAACTAGTTTCTACTTCCATTTCATTTGGTATTTGTTCAGCTGCACAGTCATGTAAGTCAGCTAACCCTTGAGCAATTGGGTTCTTTTTATTTTGTCCATATCTCACTTCTACAGGAAAACCTTGTAATGCCAGCGTCCATGAAGTGATTCTTGATTGCGCTAGATTACCTGATCTAATTCTTTTACTCTCTAAAAATTGCAACGGTTGGTGATTTGTTTCAATAATCACCTTTTCTCCCTGAACAATGGGGCGGAAATGTTGTTGCGCCCACACAGTGGTTAATAGGGCCTTTTCACATTCATTAAATTTCATTTCAACTTGGGAAAATGCCTTACTTGCATATGCAATGGTTTTGTGATTCAAATCGTGTTTTTGTGATAACACTGCTGACATACAATGTTCAGAAAAACCTATTTCTATAAAGAAATCCCTGTCCTTTATGGGGTATGCTAAACATGGTGCCTTTGCAAGACATTCCTTTAATTTAGCCACTGCATCAGACTGCCCTTTTTCCCATTTCCAGGGAGTATTCAGTTTAAGCAGTTTAGTCAATGGTTGAGTGATTTCTGCATAATTTTCAATGAACTTTCTGTTATAGCCTGTCATACCTAATAAACTTTTTACTCCTTTCACATTTTTAGGATCTTTTAATCTTTGTATGGCCTCTATTTTCTTCTTTTGTGGATTTAGCCCATGTTCAGTCACTTCGTGCCCTAGAAAGTTCACTTTTTTCTTGCACCATTGTGCTTTTTGCAAAGATACTTTGGCGCCTGCTTTCTGCAATTGGCCAAGTACATGTCTTATTTCATCAAAATGGCTTTTCAGGCTTTTATTTTTTATCAGGACATCGTCCACATAAACTATTGTTCCTCTTGCCGCTGCATCCGGCATGGCCTTTCTCAAAAATATGCCAAATTCACTCCCACTATTGATGTACCCGAACGGAGCTCTAAGCCAGGCATATTGAGTCCTGTCAAATGTAAAGGAAAATAAATGTTGTATCTCCTCTGCCAATGGCACGCACCAATATCCAGAGGTGAGATCTAATGTGGTAAATACATTTGAACCATGTATCTGAGCTACGCCCTGATCAATGAATGGCAGTGGCCATCTAGATACTGGTACTCTTTTATTTAATTCTCTCAAGTCTGCACACAGCTGCCATTCACCATTTGGCTTTAACACACCTAAAATAGGTGTATTGGATGTGCTATGAATGGGCCGGATGATTCCCCGTGATTCCAAATTTTTAATAATCTCTGCCAATGATTCTAAACATGCCAGCGGTAGTCTATACTGGCGTACAAACACTGGATTTCTGCTACACCCTTCTGGTAGTGTGGCCACATGTAAATCAGTTAAACCACAATCATAAGCATCTTTTGCAAATACATCCTTAAACTCCATAAATATCTCCCTCAGATTGTCCCTCTCTTCATTGCTTTCACACGCATTCGCTAAGGAGATCTGTTCTTCTACCATTTTGGAAAATTCTCGAAAATCTTCTGGTAATGGAATCTCGGCGCTTTCCTCTAACTGTGTGGCTGTGTCTTTTTGTAAAGCTGCCACTTTTAAATATTTTGGCATATCAGCTTCCACTTCAATGGGCTGATTTTCTGTTTCATTTTCATTTAAATTAAATATTATGCAATCCTCTTGATGGCAGCACACTGTCTAATTTGAATCATAAGGATACACAGAATGAATTTTAAATATTCCTTTGGGCTGAGAGTCCAGGTGTTCTGGCAACTCACCCTTGGCATCTACATACTTTTCAGGAATATTTCCAATCACCATATTATTTAAATCTGCCGTATAATGTGATTTTTGTATGGCCATTCCTAATGGGGAGTTTTCCTCTAAATGAATATCCTGACAACCTTTATTATTTACCATATTTTTTACAGATCCTTCACCAATATCATTCATAATCCAGGCCTTGCTGTTTTATGGATTCATTCAGGCATACAAATGCATCAGAACCTTTCATCTGCTGTCCATTTTTGCATTTCAGTGTTATTGCAAACTGTTTTGTAAATGCAGGAATAATAGTATCTTTCCTCATTTGTAATTCGATTGCATAAGGAACCAGTTGTGCACAATGATAAGCCCTTCTTTTGTCTTCAAATTCAGGTGCCGGACCACCTAGGCGTGACCATATTTTTTGATTAAGGAAAACTAACACCATACACATTCTGTGCATGATGTCATTTCCAATGTAAAATTCATTTTGTGCTCCACTCACTATCCATACGTTATGGTAAATTGTTTTCTGCCCAATGCTAATTTTAAGCATGCATCTGCCTGCAATTCGGTTTTCAAAGTCTGGACTGTCCAAGCCAGAAACATATTGGTTTTTAATCCTAAATCTCGGGATTTCTTCCCTCTCCATTATTTTTTGCAACAATTTCTCATTAATGAAACTCCTTTCATGTTCAAGCGCTAAAGTGGCTTTTATTGTTTTAAAATAGTCATTTATACCAACATGAACCCATGGTTGCTCATCTTCCATGTGTATTTCTGCTAGAGTGGTAATGTGTTTTTCTGAATCTGTTTTAAGAGTAATATTCTGTTTGCATGTTTTCTCTTTTAAATAAAAACGTAATGTGGGCTCATCTATGGCAGTCTGCCAATTTTTCCTTGGGTCCAAGTATATTTGTACAGGTAGTTTTTCATTGTCGCTCTGCATTTTGTCTTGACACATTAATATAAAAGTGACACTAGGTATGCAGCTATTCTGGAGATATACCTCCACAGCATCATTTGTTTTGGCAACGGTGTGACATTCATTTATATTGCTGTTTTGTGATTTTAGTTTCTTAGGCCTCAATGGTTTTTTGGTTAAGGACCACAGCACTCCATTCACCCCATCTATTAGAGGAGACAATCTTTTCAGACAATCTGTCCCCATCAGAAATGGAATTTCACATATAGATGTGATCAATACCTCTTGTTTCATTCTGTGCTTTCCTATTTTATGTCAACCTCAGTTACACCTATGATGGGCACCTCCTCCCCATTAAAGTTATGCACTGGGCCTTGATTTTCCTTCACTGTGATCTGACTCCGTGGGGGTCTCCCTTCATTGATACTCTTTACCAGCTCCTTGGACATAATTGTGGCCTGTGCGCCAGTGTCAATCATAGCAAAGGTGTGGCATTTTTCTTCTACAGTGATGGGTGCATAATATCTGTCCTCAACTTCCTCTAATACACATAAGAAATGTGAATTCTTACTGATTTCAGGGCTCACCTTTCTCAGGTCTTTTTCACTTTTGGCTAAACACATTGGTAAATGGAAAGACATTTTTCCCTCCTTTTTACCCATTTCTGCGCGAGAGACTTTATTCATTTCTCCATGATCAGAGGTTTTTTGGAGTGTGGCCACTGTTCGCCCATCCATCTGGGTAACATCAGAGACCACATTACAACCTTCCAACTGAACATGTGTAACAACATCATTCATCAATTTGTCATTTTTTAATTCTGTGCATTTGTGATCATTTAGTGTGATACCAGCCCTTTCAGCCTCTTCAAAAATATGTGGCTCAAAGAATTCTTCAGGTGATTGACTTGTACCCTCCTTGTGAGTATTTCCTTTTTCTGTCTGTGTTTGGTCATTGTTTTGCTTGCCCAGGGAAGGAGCTATAGCATCCCCACTTACTCCCTGTCCACTGGTATTCCCCATGCATGAGTCATTTTTCTTAAGTCTGTCCCTTTTTTCTTTTGGAATTCCTAATGTTTCTTTTTCATTTGTACAAATCTTTACTGTTTTATTTAGCTCTAGATTAAACCGTACCTCTTTTTTAGAATTATTTGCACTTTCTGTCACAAGTTCATTTACTGGCACTTTCACATTTAATCCATTAGGCATCTCAGAGTCGTTATGCAAAATTATATCAGAGCAATCTGTCATTTTGGCACTGCAGTTATCATGAGTACTTAGTCACTTTTCGGAAGCCCCCCGGTCATTGCTATGGCCATCAGCCCCCTCTTTGGAAGGTTGTTTTTGCGCTGTACAGAGCTTTCCTATTTGCTCAGCTAACATTTTCACTTGGGCCTCAAGGCACTGGAACCTTTCCATCTCTCTAGGATCCTCTTTCTGTGGCCTAGGTCGATATTGGTTGTTTTCCCCCTGATTGGATCTATTCTGATACCTCTCAGGTGAATGATGTCGGTTGGGATGGTTTCTGAACTCTTGATTCATTTGTGGAGGGGAGCGGATTGCACCCATCCTTTGATTATAATCCCCTGGTGGGGAATCATTGTATTGACGTGGATTGTAGTTCACGTTTTGCCTCATGTCCTGTCTCTCAGATTGTGGGTACTGGCCCCTAGGTTGATTTCCATTATCAGTAAATCGATCCACATATCGGGGCCTATCCTGATTACCATATATCATGGTGTTGGGATCAAATCTGCTCTGTGTCCCCAATGACTGGTAGGGACCATCATTTCTTTGATCTTGATTTTGTCTCTGGTTATTGTTCATACCTGCCATATCAGGCCGATATCCTACCCGGGGTCTGTCCCCTAAATACCTAGGGCTGATGTAGCTCTCTCTATTACTAGGATCATGTGATTGGAACATTGGTCCAGGAAATGGCGATCTTTGTTGATTACCCCTTTGTTCAGGTGTCACATTATTTTTACCTTGGCTTTGAGCAGACTCAAGGGACATTTTGGCTGACCTGATTTCCATTACTGGGGCTGAGGGTTCTTTAGATTTAGGTCTAGTATCTTTCATTTTATCACTTTCTCTACCCTGACAATAGAGTACCTCATATAGTTTTGTGCTTTGATGTACAATCCATTCAAGGGACTTGTCACGGTCAAATTCACGGACCAGTTGGGATATGATGTCTTTCTGTAGCCCATAGAAGTATGCAGTTTTAAACTCATTGGAATTTGAGTCAAAAGATACATCAAAGCGAGAAAATGCTCTTTTTAAGTCTTGTAAAAATTGGCGAGGGGATGTATTAGGTCCAGCAGTAATTGTGTACGTGACTTTCTTTGCCTCCTGCAATGACTGAAAAGGAGAAAAATGACGCCTAATTTCTTTTTCAAACTCCAACCATGTCATATTCTGCTGTTCATTTAATCCCCTTATGATGCTGGCCGTCGGGGCATCTAAAGTTAAATGAAAATATTGTCTGTACTGTTCCTTAGGTATCTGGAGTGCTTTAAAAATGTCATGCACCGCTTCTAAGTGATCCTCAATGCAGCATTCACCTCCCTTTTTAAATGGTTTGATCAGGGCTTTAATGGATTTCATTATTTTTATGGGGCTACTTGTTGCAATGCATGGAATTGCACTATTCTGTGATTCAATCCTGTTTTCAGGTGTATGAGGTTGGTGGCTGCCCCCAATGGGAGTATCAAATCCCCCAAGGGCGCTGCAACCAAGTTCAGTCACCGGCCCAGTCACTGGAGCACTAGCTCTTTGGGCAGAGCTAGAATTCACCTCCACTCCATTGAATGTGGTACCCTGCCGCCTCTCCTGGGACCTGGGAATGCACATTTGCTGTTCTAAGTCCTTACACTTTTTAAGGAGTCTGTTGGCTTCATCTTGCAAATAGTTGTTTTCACCATTCATCTTATTAATCACCTCCTGCATGTCGCACATTTGCATTTGGCATTCATTGAACTCTTTATTTCTCTTGTTTCTTTCTTGAATCATTTTAATCATTTCTTGTTCTGCGCTCTGGAGATCACATTCTTTTTCACAATGTTCTTTTTGTAAAATCTGCATCTCTGAAACAACCTCATCTTTATCCTGTCTAATGTGATCCACTAAGGCTTTTAAGTGTGCCAATTCTTGCTCACTATCTTCAAATTGTTTCTTGCTTTTGGATAACTGAGTATCAAAGTCTCTGCATTTTAATTGCATGTCTTTTTGGCATACATCCAATTCTGCTCTTAACATTTCCTGATTTTTACTTGCCCCATCTAATTCAGTCTTTAACCTGTTAATTAGCTGAGTATCATTCTCTTGCATTCGCAGGGACTTGTTTAAAATAAACCATATTTTGCCGCATAGCCGTATTAAACAGTCGTTCTCTGCACTTTTATCGGCTGCATTCAATAATCTTGTAAGGCAGACCTGAATTATGCTGCCTTCTGCAAAAATATTGTCTAGTTTTTCTTTCTGCACCTCACCCTGAATGCGGTTACTCCATTCTAACGTGCTATTCGATGACCAATTCCCATGTGCAAACAACTTTGCCTCTAAATATTGCACTAGATCTGAGAATGTGGTTTCCCTTTGTGACATTCTGAAATTCGTTTTTAGTGGCACACTGCTATTATAAAATGGGTTCCCTTTAATGTGCAAATGGCAGTGTGAGACACGCTTGCCACGCCCAGTAGGTACTCTTTTCTTACCGCCGAAAAAAATAACTTAGCTACAATCACTCCTTGTATTCAGATTGGGCCATGTACAACAATAATACAGTGGACATGCATTATTTCAGCACACAGACATGCATATTTGGTATGCGTGGTTAGTATGCGTGGTTGGTGGTATTTTGGTGAGCATAATTCCCTTGTTTTATTTGTGGCCCCAATGTCCAGAATCCCTTATCTTTGCTTAGATTTTTCGTGTAATCACTAGAGAGACCTCAGGCCTACATTTGAGGAATACCACATTTTCAGTGTTAGTGTTAGTGTGCCACCATGGGCGATCTCACTGACTTATTTACGACAGAGAGCTATATGTGGTAATTTTGTGGTAATTTCCACTACCTTATATACGGTAGGGAACTATGTCCAGAGAGTCTCTCTTCCCGTTGGCTCATGTACCTCCAACGAGCTATGCTACAAACAGTCACTCACAACTGTCCATACTGAATATGATCATGCACACATATGTCTTAAAATGACAATTGCACTGTTTAAAAATCTCCCCACATCATCAGCACTGTATTGGTAAATATAAAACACACCACCCGTCTGCTTTCAAATATTTTTCTGTATTATAAAAGTTCCATTTAAACACGATCTCACTCTTTACAGAAATAAATGAAATAGCACAGTAACAGCATTGTCTGTGATACACTGAAAAGAGAGTGGCGGAGAAAAGAACTCAATTTGCAACATTAACATGTGATTAAGCACAGGAATCTCCTTTCCTACACTGACTGAATATTCTCGTACACACTCAGCCCCCACACTTCTGTAATTACCTTATCTGTGCAACATGAATTTTCTCCAGCTGTTCTCTTTCTGAATTTGGCTCCTTTGAAGATTAACCCCAGTGAAAACGAGCGCCTTTCGTTCTCAAACCGGGGTTATTATCTGGAATTCTCAGCTTTTGCAGATATGAATGCTTCAGCCAGGAAACAGGTCCTTCTCCCAGCTCTGCCAAGTCTCGGCTGTTCTCTCTCCCTCTTCAAACTCCCCCCAGCAAAACCCTCATCACTGCCTCTAGCATGATACTTGCTATGACGCTGCTCCAATAAGAAATTAATCATGCCATCTCCTCCCTCTCTACACAATGTCTCATTTTTATAGTAATACTTTGTAACCAACTGATTTCCTGTTCTTTCGAGCCCTTTTGCTTCCTGTAGTTATGTGGACAGATCAGCAAAGAAAACGAAAAAAAAATGAATGTGAGTTTAAAAGTTCACTTTCAGAATAGGCCTAATTCTGCAGTGGAGACACATTTTTATTAGTGGGTTATGTTAAATGAATTTTATTAGTCAGGTTGTTTATTAATAATGTTAGTTATTAATTTTCAAATGTGTCTCTTGCACCATAGGCATTTCAGGTGAAAAGTATTGTGCATTTTTGAATGTGCACGTGAAATAGATTTGCATCTTATATGTAAAAATTGTTTTTGACTGAATAGCCTGACTTTACTTATATGTCCATGTTATCCTGGCAACACATATAGCAATGCACCATATGCATTTGGTGCTGCATCAAAAAAAAAATTGCTACCTGTGCAGTAGTGCTGTACTCTGTGCTGTAACACGCCAAATATCCTTACAGGATGTTCAGGGTCTGGGTTCCCAGAATGGGGAATTACTGTGCCGTCCTAGGTTAGAATGGCCCGGTAGTTCCTCATTCAAGGAACCCTGACCCAGTACCCGGTAAGGGTGTAGCCATGCTGCTAACAGCGGCATGGTTACCTCCTACCGTGTAATGACCCCCATTGTCTAGATTTGTTGTATACAATTACCAGTTAATTCTACATGCACATTGTACTGACATACAAACTGCACGTTTTGCCCAAGATGACATTTTGTCCAACATTCACATTTTGTTTGCATAATTGAATATTTCCTTTTTTCCTTTCCAAAGGTTTGGTGTTTTGTTAATCTTATTTCATATATCCTATTTTTCACTTCCCTCCAGCTCTTTTTTAATCCATCACAAGATAATGTTTATTTTGTTACATATTTTTGTTGATTTTCCTTTTTCATACAGCTTTGCTTTTCTTAGTGTATACTTTGCAGGTGATGATTTTGATTTTCTAAAGCTCACTTTTAACCTTTATGCGCATTAGGTCCATATACAATATATCCACCAGCAATTGTTTATGGTTTTCTGTTTTAAGAATTTCAGAAGTTGTTTCACCCCTATGTCAGTGCATGATGATGTCACCATTTGATGACGTTATTGTGAGATGACATCATCACATGATGATGTTATTGTGTGATGACATCATCCCAAGCTACTTTTTCACGCACCATTTCAACTGCTACTTGCAGTTCTGCAGTTGTTTCACATTCCCACAGCATAGAATTAGAGGATTGTGCTATTAGCACATTCTTCAACCACTTAAAGGGATAGCTCACTCTAAAATATTACTGGCTAAAAAGATGGCCCATAATCAAAAATATATATAAAACATATTTTAAACAAAGTCCCTATGTATAGTTTTGAGCAAATGAGACTCAAACCCAAAAATGTCAAGCACTAGGAGACATCCATTTTGTGAAATGGATTACCTCCAGTGCTTCTGTTAACCTTTGTCCTTGTGGCACTAATGAAGCAAAAGAAAGCCAGCTGTAATTAAAAAAAAGCTACCACTGGGTGACTTTTACTTCATTATTGCAGGAGAGCAGAGAATGCAAGCAGGAAGTCTGTATGCAGGTAAGCGCTTATTTCCTTTTTTCTTAACAAAGCACTGCAAATAAAATTCAACTGTGTTGTATTTATAAATGCGGCAGTGTTCTTTCTAGGTTTCCCAGGCTCCCCCGGGCTGGAGGAGCCAGGGAAACTTAGAAAGAAAACCACAGCATTTATAACCTTGTATTTATGTTTGTGGTGGCTTCAGCTTTGAGTCTCCTGGGCTCCCCCGGAACTCAAAGCTGAAGCCACAGCAATCATGATGAATACAGCCTTGTTGCATTCATGATTTCCATGGTTTTCTAACCACGGCAATCATAAATACAATGTTTTATTTATAATTGCTGCGCCTTTGCTTGTAGGCAAGTCAAGGCAATTATGAATAGTTCACTGGAATCCAGCAGAGTTTTCATAATTGCTGCAAATTTCTTTTCTAGATTTCTGCAGGGGAAACTAGAAAATAAAGTGGCAGCAATTATGAAAACTCTGCCGGCAGCCGGGGAAGTATTCATAATTGCTCTGCCTTTCATTTGTGCTTCTCTGGGTTTGGGGAGCACCGAAAACATAAAATGAAAATGAAGGCAGCTTCCTCCATGTTCAGCTCTGCTCTGACTGCAGTAGCCAAAAGCTCCCAGAAGGGACCTTTTTTCTGCTTGATTAGTACCACCAGGGCAGAGCTTAACATGAACAGAGGAGGCTGCTTGAAATGACAAAATGGATGCTCTCATGTAAACACTTTGAGCCTTGTTTGCACAAAAGTTTACATAGGAGCTTTCTTTAAAAAAGATGTTTAATATATGTTTTTGAACATTGCCCATCTTTTGGGACAATAACATTTTAGAGTGAAATATTCCTTTAAGTAAGTATATATTCTAGACCACAGGGGATCATTGCCATGCCTGCACTTTGGGTCCATTCATAATCTGCGTGTAGCCTTTTTGTGAATTACCACATCAGTATATTGCTTTTATGTTTTAGAGGTGGCTCTCTGTCCCCCCACTGACCTCTGCAATTGAATTGGTTCTACATTGCACTTCATATGCAAGGTATGATTTTGGTGTTTTTACTTGGCTATTTGGAACTTGGTTGTGTAAATATTGTATTCATTTCATTCTTTTGGATTTTTTTTCACGGGTCTATTACTTTGGATTCTACAATGTTGTTATTTGCTGGTGGTTTACAGTATTACAGGCCAGGTATGTCTCCTTTCCCTAATTCTTACTCTTTCTTGTATTATCGTGATGAATCCAATATCCTAACGATCGTCTCTACTATCCTGTTCCTACTCCCACAGACAGTGTCCCGACAAAGGACCCTGCATGGTCTGAAATACATTGGCATCTGCAATGTCTGCCTGATTGTTAATTTAAAACCATGTTTCCAAAATGTAATGTTAAGATATGATATGATATATTTTATTTGTATTGCACTCGTACACAAGTTTTTCAGAGCGCAACAAGGCAAGGGAGCGGAACAGGGGAGAACAAAAGAACGATCTTACTAGGCCCAGTGACATTGAGAACGTGCAAGTGCATGTGAAGGGAAAGGTGAAAAGTGCATGGAAGGGAAGAGTGGAAAGTTGGAGCAGAGTATAGACAGATTAATAATAATAAATACAGAATAAAATAGATAAATGAGCAATAAGAAGGGGTAGTGCAGCCAGCAAGTGGCAAGTGCTGTGTTTACGCCAGCAGACTGGGTAAGTCTGATAAGTTCATAAAAAGAAGAAAATGGGGTGGTGCGGAACTGTATGGGCACAGATACAGTCCCCAGTGCAAGGGGTGGCTGGGAGGCAGTGCAGAAGGGTGGCAGGGTGAGCAGGTACCTGGGCCAAGGAGACAGAGAGTGGCCAGAAGAGAGCAGATCAGCAAGGTACATGAGGAGCAAAGGCAGATGCAAAGAGGACGGTCTTGAGGTTCTTCCGGAACCAGAGATGGTTCTCCTCAAGTTTTAAAGTGGCAGGGAAGCTGTTCCAGAGGGAGGACCTGGCCGAAGGCAGAGATCTACCCGCAGCTTGTTTCTTTGAAAAACAACTGACCCTGAGGGAGTTAGAGGTAGAGGAGGGAAGAACTCGAGAGGGGAGGTATTTGCGGAGGGATAGATGAAGGTATTTTGGACCCAGGCCCCAGAAAGCCTTGTGAACAATGCAGAGGGTTTCAAATTTAATCCTTGCATCCATTGGGAGCCAATGGAGAAATTTCAGAGCTGGAAGGATACGATCCCAGGACTTGAGGCCAAGGACAAGTCTCGCAGTCCTGTTCTGGATTAGTTGCAGAGGGCGAAGAGTAGAAGCAGGTAGATTTAGAAAGAGGCTGTTACAATAGTCCAACCTAGAGAGAACCAGAACTTGGAAGACAATGAGCTTCTGGGGGAAGGAGAGGAAAGGAAGAGTACCTCTGAGGAGGTGCCGTTGGAAGTTTGACTTTTTAGAGACCTCAGAGATGTGGGTGGAGAAGGAAAGTGTGGAGTCAAAGATGACCCCAAGACCTCACAGGTGGGGAGAGGAGGAGGGCCAAGCAAGGCCGACCAGAGAGTGAGGGGAAAGGATACAGAAGGTTTGCTGATGTGGATGATCTCCATCTTGCTGGCATTTATACAGAGATCATTGGCAGCACACCAATCTTGAATGGCAGTTAGGCAACCAGAGATGAGGGAGCGTGGGTGGCCGAGGGCAGCCTGAAAATGAGTTGAGTGTCATCAGCGTAGCACTGGAAATTTGAGCATAGAATGGCAATGCAGTGGGCGAGAGTTGCCAGGTATTGGTTGAAAAGCCAGGCCGACAGGTTCGATCAATGGGGAACACCACAGGTAGAGAGGAAGATAGAGGATAGAAAGGAACCCAGTTGAACCTGGGAGGGTCGATCAGAGAAAAAAGAGGTCAGCCAGGCCAGAGCCTGATAATTGAAACCCAGATTATCACAGAGATGGTTGAGCAGGAGGGTATGGTTGACCGTGTCGAAGGCAGAAGAGAGATCGAGTGGGATGAGGACAGAAGGAATGTTAGAGTCAAGGTTGGAGAGCAGATCTTCACAGATGTTCAGGAGAGCAGTTTACGTGCTTCTGGCTGCTCTTAAACCAGTCTGGTGGTCATGGAGACAGCCAACAGAATCACAATGAAGGTTAAGCTGAGAGATGACCAACTTTTCCAGGAGTTTGCCCAGAAAGGGAGAAATGGAGATTGGGCGATAGTTAGCCGGACAGGAAAGATCAGCTATGGGTTTCTTGAGAAGAGGATGCACAAGGTAGTGTTTCAGAGGGGAGGGGAAGGATCCCGAAGCAAAGGAATGGTTGCAAAAGTCTGCAAGGGCCGGAGCAAGGGTGTCAATGTGGTCCTCAATGGTTTTAGATGAACAGGGATAAACCTGTTTTGACGAGGCTTTCATAGATCAGACTTGTCTAGCCAACTCATCAGGGGAGAATAGAGGAAAGGAAGAGAAGGAGGGAGGGGGTGGTTAAAGGGGGGTTAGCAAGCGCAGACTGAGGGGGAATACGAGGGGGAGAGGAGGGGAGGGTGGACAAGATGTCCTGGGTTTTTGAGATAAAGTGAGAGGCAAGGTCATTGCAGAGAGCTTGGGAGGCACGTGGAGGGGTAGAGACTGCAGCAGGGTTGGCAAGCTCCTTGCAGATTTTGAAGAGTTCAGCCGTGTTGTTGGATGGCGCAGAGACATAGGGGTGAATGTGGACTCTCTTCTTGGTGCTGACAGAGAGTTGGTTTTGCCTTTGGAGCAGGCAACAGGCCAGTTTGTCAGAGGATGACCAGGAAGCCCTCCATTTCCTCTCAGCCGCCCGACACTTACGTTTAAGTGTAGCTAGGTCGGAGGCGTACCAGGAATTACACTTGGCTTTGGACTTCAAGTGGATCCTCATGACAGGGGCAAGAGCATCAAGAGTATCAGAAATAGAAGAGTAGAGAAGGGACAGGGTTGTGGTAGGGTGTGAGTCAGCCAGAGGAGGAGAGGGGGAGAGAAGGTAGCAGCAAATGCCTCAACTGACACACATTTCATAGGTCGATGTCTAAGAAGGTAGGTGGCAGTGTTGGGGTGAGCCTGGCTTGGGGGAAGAGAGTGCGAGATGAGAGGAGAGAAGGCAGTGGTCACTCAAGGAGAGAGGAGTGGTCAGAGGGATAGAGAGGGGGAGGCCAGAGGAGATCATAACATCAAGTGTTTGTCCTGCAGAGTGCGTCGGGCCAGAGGGGAGGATAGAGAGGGAGAGGGAATTGCAGAGGTCACAAAAGAGCAGAGATGAGGGACAGGGGGAATTGAGGTGGATGTTGAGGTCACAAAGGTGGAGGAGTTGAGTGGTAGAGGTCAGGAGGGAATAGGAAAGGTCAGCCCACTCAGAAAGAAAAGAGGTGATTTGCCCAGGGGGGCGGTAGAGAGTATCAACAGTAAGAGAGTGGCTAGGAGAGATTGAGAGCCTTCAGACAAGGCATTTGAAAGAGGAGTAAATCTGAGTGGGATTGATAGTGGCAGGAATCCACTCAGGAAAGATCAGGGCTACACCCCCTCCAGGCCGGGTGGATCTGGGTGCGGAGAGGATCTTGTAACCATCAGGGAGTAGAGTGTCAAAGCTTGAGACAGAGCTGGCCGTTAACTTCGTCTCCGTAAAACCAAGGACATCAAGGTCCAATTCTTCAAGGTGGTGGCATATGTCCGAGGAGTGTTTGACAGCAAAGCGAGCGTTGAGAGTGGCAAGATGAAGAAGGTTGCCGGCCTTAAAGACTTTCCGGGGAGGGGTACAAAACAGAGGTATGCCCTGCGGAGTTGTGAAGCTAGCTTGAAGAGGGGCAGAGGAGGAGGGAACAGTGGGGATGGTAGCCAAGGAATGAGAGGAGGGGACAGCCGGGGATGAAAGGAAGTTGATAAGGTGAGGGAACCACCTATTGAAGAGGAGGAGATTGGCCTGTGGAGCTTGGACCATGACATTGCCGTTTAGGTAGACATTAAGGATGACTCTGAAGGAGTCGAATGAAGCCATGATGACTTCCCAGCGAGTGCCACCATTAATGGGAGAGGAGGAGACAGGACAGAGCACAGAGATCATATGGGGGGTCCATAGATCTGGCGAAGGATCAAAAAAGAGGATGTCAGTGAGGTTCTGTCTGGAAGAGGCACTGGTATAAGTATCAGCAATAGGGAGACCAGGGATGGAGGCCAATATATCCTTTTTAAACTTCTTCTTTCCAGACTTAGTGAGAAGGGAAGGATAGTTGATGGAGAAGCAGTTAGAATAGATGGGAGAAACAGAAAACACCATGAGTGGGAGAAGAGGAGGAAGAGGGGGGAGTAAGCAAGTACATCAGTATAGAGCAGTCACTGAGCTAGCATGTTATAATCAAAGGGCAAAGTTAAAAGCAACACACACCCAAGTTTGACTTTCCAGTTAAATGCAAAAACACATCCAAGTTTGACTTTCCAGTAAAGTGCAAAAACACACCCAAGTTTGACTTTCCAGTTAAATGCAAAAACATGTTGTATACTATGCATCAAAAATAGACTGGGCAGGTAAGTACACAGATTTATTCCTATAAAAATAGTCCAGCCATCACCATGGGAACCTTCCCATCGTCTTTTGTTTGCATATAATCGTACCAACCCAGTGCAAGGGTTGTTTAGTTGGCTAGCATCTTGAAATTGTATCTACCAGAGCTCTATTTATTATTGATAAAAAAGGTGGCGCCCACTCTTCCCTCCATTCATTCTTATATTTCACATTGAACCCAGATGACACAAACAATTCAAATGATTATTTTCAATATTTATGAATTGTTGTATTTTTAGACAAGATGGGCTCAATCATGTTCATAAATTGTGTAATCAATTGGTAAATCTACCCCAAAAAATGTGACATATAGGCCCTCATTACAAGTCTGGTGGACCGGTAACAACATACCGGAGCACTGTGTACTGGCACTATTACCGGATCGGACAATTCCGGGCCAATATACTGGTATCAGCACACCCTGTGGTACCGGTGCCAGACACACAGACATCAGAAGCACCAGCACCCCCCAGACACCTGCCAGAAACACCAGCACTATGGAGCCACTGTCCGATTACAAACATGTTTTTTCCGGAACTAGGTAGTTTTCGAAAACCCATGCCAGAAACACCAGCATCGTAGACCAGGTGGTAAATGGTCCCAGGTGGGGCCAAATGGGCCACAGTTGCACCAATTCTAACCATGTGCACCCAACACAATCAGGAACACTAGATAAGGCCCACCTCCAGGACACTCCACCAACAGAACCAATCTGCCCCTCAATGTGGTAGCAATGGCCACTGCAGTCCAGCTGAATGAGCTGGAGCAGCACCAATGGTGGCAAGAGGCCAGGGAGAGGAGAAGGATTATGATGGCTGGAATACAAGTAGTGAGTCGGCGACAAGCAGTCATACCCCGCACAAGGGACACACCGTGGGCCCTGACAGATGGGCAGATCCATACTCTGTACAGGCTAAACAGGGAGACAATCCAAGAATTACTGGCCCTAATCGAGGACGACATAGGGAGCAAGATTCGCCTCTGGACAACCTTACCACCACTGTTGAAGCTGTTGTTGGTCCTGCACTTCCTAGCCACAGGCAGGTTCCAACACTCAGTGGGCCAGCAGCATGGCATATCGCAGCCCGAATTCTCCAGAGTGCTGGCGCAGATACTGGAGGCCCTCCTGTACCATGTGGGGCAGCCATTTACCCTTCCATCCACCCTGGCACAGGTGAATGCCACCAAGGTCCGGTTCTACCCGTTTGCAGGCTTGCCAAACGTGCTTGGAGCTTTGGACTGCACACAAGTTGAGCCGGTGCCCTCACATGCCACAGAAAAGGTGTACAGGAGCTACAAACAATACCATTCCATCAATGTACAGATGAACTGCAATTATGACCTCACCATCACGCACTGCTGCGCCCATTTCCCAGGGTTAACCCACGTCTCCATGGTTCTGCAGAACAGCACCCTTCCAGCATACATGGCACGGCACAGTAGAGAAAGGATCTGGATGCTGGGTGAGTACATGGACAAGTACACATACATTGCTGCATGGTTCACAGGCCAGGGGTGCATGACACACATGCATGACCCACAACCACCATGCATCAGATGGTACAGACAGTGCATGCCCACAGTCAGCCCACAAAGCATGGGTACAACACCATACTGTTGCTATGTCAGTCAGTGAATGAGGAAGTAAACAGGCAACACACTAAAGGTACCAGAATGCAACCCTGCCACTACAACAAATCTATACATATAGTGCACTCTCCTACCCAGGCTAATGAAGGCATGTCCTAGCAAGGTGCTTGCATGTACTGACTGTTTGGAACACTCAGCCACAGGCAACACCAGTGCTGTGTGTTAGGGAGAATTCTCAAGAATGTGCTAATTTCCCTTACCTTTTGAGACCCCTAGCAACTTTTCTGGATTTCTAGGATTTACATTTTTACCTGGAAAGAGTGTGAGCCTTTTCCCCCACTCTTTCATGTATTTTGATGTGTGTTTTCCTTTTGTGTTCTGTGGATACAGAGTTTTTAGACAAACTCCAAAGGCATCATTTTTTTCTTGTGTGCCACACAGCACCTTCAGTGCAGTGGCACAGAGATGTCTTTCAGACTTCCCAAGGTTTAAATACCTTCTCTGGGACTGACTACTGTCTCCCAGAGCATGTAAAGTGAAATTGACTTTGCTATTCTTTTTCAATTTTTGGACCCAGCACAAACTATCTTCCTATAGAGTGCTGGTGGGGTTGCCTAGCATCCCCTATGTCTAAACACTCATGTAACAGTCATGTTACCCGGTTACCAGTCATTTGGTCGAAAACCAAATGGTCGAATGACCATTTGATCGAAGTAAAATGGTCGAAAAAAAAGGTCGAATTTTTTTTTTTTTTTTTATTGGGGGGTTCCCCCCAACCCCCCTTTTTCTTTATTAAAAAATATTTTTTAAGCAACCAAAACTAAAAAAATATATAAATAAATAAATAATTAAATTCGATCTTTTTTTCGACCATTTTGATTCGATCAAATGGTCATTCGACCATTAATTTTTGACCAAATGACCTGACTTCATGTTACCCTTTCCTCTCGAAATAACTGGTGGCAGTGGTTTTAGAACAAACTACCATGATTTTTCCCGACCGCGAACACCGGTAGATAAAAATCGGTTCAGTCATGTTTTTCAATATGGCGTCCAAGACCCCTCGGTAAAAACAGACTCCGGTCATCTTTTTTTGCTGTTTCTTTTAGGAAAGGTCCTTCTTGTGTTTAACTCTGTGCGCCAAACCAGTTCTGGTCCCTTTGTTTGATGCCCTTTGGCGGGCTTCAGTGCTGAGTGTCTGGGGTGGACAGGATGTGAGGGAGGTGCCCAAAACTCCCTGTGCGTAGTCTCTGAGGTGACCTGAATGCACTCTGGCATGATTGGCAGGCTGGCTGTCTGGCAATGACAGCCACCCTGCTGGGTGAGTGGCAGCTAGTCTGGAATGAATGGGAGAAAACTGTTTAAAAGCATGTCTCTGGGACTTGGAAGGCAGAGTCGACCACTGGAACGAAAGAACCGAAGACAAGCTGAAGGAAGACGACTGCTGCAACTCCTGGACCGTTGGTTTGCCCAGTGAAGCCCTGCCGCAGGTCCAAATTGCCGAAAACTCCCTTGACAGAGAAGTCCCTTCAAGGACGATTTCTTCCCTTGAGCTGGTGGGAGCAACCAACTCACAAGCCACCTGGACACCGTCTCCATACTGGTCAAATTTTCTTCATAGTGCCGGTGAAAATCGGATAGCCAGTGAGAAGGATACCAGTTTGTCAACTTTAAGGCACTCACACCTTAAAACCGACATTTAGCCAAGCTAGTGGCTTCTTCCCTGGGCAGTGCAGAAAACTCCTGACGTCCTCCTTCTTGTCCCCATGACTAAAGCTCAAGAACAGCGAGATCTGCAGGAACTGCCAGGAACAACTGCCTCAGCTAAAACTTTTCTTCACCCATAAGGTAATGTTCAAAAGTTGTGCGGAAATCCTTTCTGCCGCGGTGAAAGCTTGTGAAAACGTTCCCAACTTTGGAGTCTTGTTCGCTCCTACACCATATAACTCTTTTTCTGGCAAACCTCTTCTAAGAACCTCGGCAAAGGCCCACTCCTGTCTGCACCTGTCTATACCCGTAGCACGGCCCAGGACACTCGCTCCAAAGACCCAGGTCTCCACCCACCGATCCTATTCATCATCGGCTTCTAGTCTGCCCCTACTGCATACGCTTGACTCCACCACCGTTCACGAACACTCCCACCATCAGAATGACCCTTGCTGCACCCGATCACCATCCACCCAGCAACAGCCCAGATTACCTCCTAGACCAGAACCGGTCTCGCGTAAGCTACTTTCACCATTGCTCATGTCTAATTCAAATACCTGTAATCTGAACATTGTATAAACGCGAAGCCTATGGAGCTAACGCTATGCCCATACGCCAATCAGAAATCTCCCTACAGCCCATCTTCACATCAGACTAAGTGATATATCACCACGCTACCTGATTCTTGCCGCTCCTCAGCCGCATAAGCTATAGTATCCCTATCGAAGACAATATTGACTTGCATATTACCACTCATCAAGCTGACCTAGGCTGCATGCGAATGTGGACTTTTATGCTGCCATTCACTAATTGAACAAGCCTACTTGTGAAAACTGTTTCATATATTGCCACTCATGACTCATGTATTGCCACTCATTAGTCGAACTAGCCTACTTGTGAAAACTGATTCATATGTTGCCACTCATTAGTCAAACTAGCCTACTTGTGAAAACTGTTTCATATGTTGCCACTCATTAGTCGAACTCGCCTACTTGTGAAAACTGATTCATATGTTGCCACTCTTTAGCTGAACCAGCCTACTTGTGTAAATTGATTCATATGCTGCCACTCTTTAGCTGAACTAGCGTACTGGTGAAAATTGATGCATATGTGGCCACTCATTAGTTGAACTAGCCTACTTGTGAAAACTGTTTCATATGTTGCCACTCTTTAGCTGAACCAGCCTACTTGTTTAAATGGATTCATATGTGGCCACTCATTAGTTGAACTAGTCTACTTGTGAAAATTGACTTAAATGTTTCCACTCATTAGTTAAACTCAATGACTACAGTGTCACATGACTACTAAGCCTACAGTAATGCACAGCCTAGCCACCTCTTAGCTGTTCCACCCACTCCTCTGTGTTGCATACCATATGTATTTTTCAACTAAGTTCCTCCAAATAATGTTGGCCGTCCTAACCACAATAATGTTCCCCTTTTGTATAATGCCCCACTCCGTACCGTGCACAGGAGGACACTTCATTAAGGCGAATGAAGGCCTAGCCAAAGTGGGTTACCAGCGCCACCACCCAGTTCCTTGCCCCACCCCTTTCCTTCCTTCCCTTTCCTCATTCCCCTCCCCAACTGCACACACAAATATCACTCTGACCAACGCCACAAACATAGCAGCACCTATTACGCAAAGCATAAGGTATAACTCAGCCAAATACCCCTTATCTATTGGGACCAACAATAAGACAACACCCACTGTGGGTCTTGCCAGGCTAAACAGACTTAGAGCTAGAACTAAAACCCTCCACCAAGCTACCAAGCCCACATTAACTACACTTTCACCAAACTTGTGACCTCCTCTAATAACCACCAACTCAAAGACTTCTCCAAAAAATGATCAAACCACTAACAAAGACCAAAACTACTACTCATTCAACCAACCCAGGGAAAACAACACACCAAGACCCCACCCCCATGGTCTAAGGCGCACGTATTAATGTGTGCTCCCTCGGAGCACACACCATAGAAATCCACAACCTCATTGTGGATCAACAACTTGACATCCTGGAAGAGGTAAGGCTGCTCGTTAGCGGACAGCCATTTAGCCCGTGCTGCTGCATATTTCTCTGACAATTTAAAAAAGCATTGAGATTGTATTTTAAATTGGTTGAGATTGTATTTTTAAATTGGTGATTTGAATGAAGTGAACTCTCATTTTATAAAACTGTACACCGCTCCATTGTATTCTGATCTATTATGGTAGCTTTGGGTGTCGTGCCAAATGCACGCTTAAGGCAAGCCCGTCTGGGCCCATCCATGCCGTGATGGGACGGGGGGATGGCCGGATAGAAACCTTTTGCTTTCTCTTGCTCCAGTAAATACAATTTGGCTAGCTGGCTGGAACCACTGCTCTCCGCCTACTGTCCGTGCCTTTAATAACACTACTAGTGGCAAGGAGTCTGCAATTGGAATACCCACTCTACTTTTACTGAACACCCGGTCTCTCCCAGCTCCTACTGGTGAAATCTGGCAATCGTTATCCAGCAGGTAGCCCGCACTTCTCTGCCTGACAGAAACAGGGCTGGCACCGAGTTTGGCACCTGCATTGGTTCAAGCCATACCTTCTGCTTACCGTATCATTCATCATGACCGCCCACCCCCACAGCGTGGGGGGGTGGCTGTAATTTGCCATGCTGAATATGTTATCACCCAGTTTTCTTGCTCTCATAAACTTAATATGGAAGCATTATTCTTCAGATGTGCTATCACACCTTCCTGCACCAGTCACTTTCTGCTCCTATATCACCCCCCTGGACCTATAGGGCACTTTAGGAAAGCTCTAGTGGATTTAGTGGCAGATCTGAGTCTACAATTTACCAACCTAGTGGTGCTAGCCAATCTCAATATCCACTTCAATCTACCTACATCAAATGAGTTAAGTTCTATTTTTGCCAGCTTGTCTGATCTTGACCTGCACCAACTGTCCAAGGCCCCACTCACATTCATGGTAATATTCTTGACTTGGTACTCTCAAAGGACTCACTGCTATACCCTGGGCTCATTGAAACAGTGCTATGGTCTGATCACCACTTAGTATCCTACACATTCAAATGTGTGAGTCCACCTAGTAAGCTCCTTCCTCCAAAAACCCTGCTGCGATCTTGGCGCTCGGTGATAGCAAAGCACTCAGCGCTCAAATAGCCATCAAATGTGCCCCCTTGAGGCCATTATCACGGAGGCTGCTCTCTCATTCCCTCTTGGACGCTGCAGACATCTGCGGCCCACTAAAATTGGTTCAGTGTCGTAGGCTACCTTTTCAACCTTGGTTCTCGGAACAACTTAAAACCACCCGCCTGAAACTAAGGCAGACAGAACGTAAATGGTGCAAAAACTATGATTCTGGACTTAGAGAATCATACAAATCCTGCCTCTCTACCTATCTGGCCAACGTCAAAATAGCTAAAGCCACTTTCTTCTCTCAGAAGATCGAAACTGCGCTATGTCAGCCAAAACCCCTCTTCTCTATCGTGAAGTCATTAGCTTCCTCTGAGACCCTTATTTCTAGGGTTAAACCCTCTCAAAAGCTGTGCAATGATATTTCTTCTTTTTTCATTAACAAAATTGAAGTAATCCGCTCAAATATTGCTAAATTTCCAGCTATACTGACTCCTAATGTTGTCAAGCCGCCACCTGCTCTCCCCACTGAACCCCTTGCTAACTGGTCGACCTTCCCTCTCTTTACTGAGACGGACGTTCTAGCCGTTATTCAAATAATCAAATCATCCTCTCCTGAGGATGCCATCCCTATCAAAATCATGAAGAAGATCGCTCCTACTGGTGGAACTCACATTGGCAATAAATAATTCTTGTCAAAAAGGACTTGTCCTCTTGGAGTTGAAATCTGTGAGGTTTGTCTACCTTCTTAATAAGCCCTCACTCAACCCCACGTTCCGGCTAATTTTAGCCCTATTTCTTTGCTCCTTTTCCTTTCCAAACTATTGGAATCTCTCATCACCCCTCTTCAATCCTCCTTTCTGGAATCCTCAAAGGTCTTCAATCCTGCACAGACAGGATTCAGACCAGGGAGAGGAACCGAAAGCATGCTGGTTTCCGTGCAGGACGACATGTCCAGACTAGTTGAGTCTGGTGGGGTTGGTGCTTTGATTCTGTTAGATCTGTTGGCTGAGTTTGACACAGTCGACCACCCCATCCTGTTGTCACGCCTGGCACAGATCGGAATATCCGGCCAAGTCCTTGATTGGTTCACCTCTTTCCTATCACACCATTCACAAACTCTTGCTATGTCCCCTTTCCTTTCTTCGTCCTATCCTCTCACTTATGGTGTCCCGCAGGGCTCTTCACTTTCCCCGATCCTGTTTAACATCGACATCTGGGCACTGGTCTGCCTCATTCGTGCCCATGGCCTCAACTCTTATTCTTATACCGATGACACTCAAATCTTGATCCGCCTAGATCAGGATCGAGTAGATGTGTCATGTCTTTGTGACTGTCTGAGTGCCGTTGGCGATTGAATGGACCAGAACTGGCTCAAGCTCAACGGTGACAAGAGCGAGGTACTGGTGGTGGGCTGTCCCCCCGATCCCTCACTCTGGACCCCCGCTTTCTGGCCCACTTCCCTGGGTCCTCTTCCCAGCCCAGTCAGCAAAGTAAAAAACATGGGTGTCATTCTCTCTGCTTCCCTTTCCATGTCTAACCAAGTGACGGCTGTCTGCCAAGCTGCCCACTATCAAATCAGTGTCTTGAAGAAGGGTCTACCCATGATACCTGAACCCATGCGCCCTCCTGTAGTCGCAGCGCTAGTTCTCTCCCGCTTGGATTACTGGAATTCGTTGTACCTGTCGCAGCCTATTGGCTTAATACAACGGCTACAGCGCATACAGAATCTGGTAGCTAGGCTGGCCACGGGCACCCCGTATGGAGCTCACATCTCCCCGGTGCTGCGTCAAATTCACTGACTCCCGGTTGCCCAGTGTGTTCATTTCAAGGCCATGTGTATAGTTCATCGGCTATTCATGGTCAAGGGGTCGAGGTCCTGCAGGCTAAATTCTCCCGCTATCTCGCCGAACAGAATGTACGTTCTTCTACCACACATTTTCTTGCTGTTCCAAGATTCCATCGTACGAGGGTTGGTGGCAGGGCTTTTTCCATAGCAGCAACTAACCTCTGGAACAGTCTGCCTCCTGTCATGAGGAAAATTCCCAACCATCTTGGTTTTAGAAGAGCATGTTAAACCTTTCTCTTTTAGCTCTCTACTCCGCGGCTTCCTCTCCTACCTGAGCAGTCCTCCTCTTCAGCGCCATGATGCCTTCGGGCGACCATGCACTCTATAACTGTAGATAACAGAACATAACATAACATCCTGGTAGTCACCGAAACCTGGCTACACCCTGTTGCAGGCCCACTCCTAGCCCTTGCTATTTCCCCAGGATACAGTATTTTTAGGACAGACAGGACTAACACCCAAGGAGGCGGAGTCGCCCTAATAGCCAGAACTACACTGCAAATCAGAGCGTGTCCATTGGAACAAATACAGGGTTACAAACTCCTATTAGTTATATTTACCCCTAACCCCACAACCACCACTAACTTCCTGGTTGCAGGATACCAAACAAAAACACCCACACCAATTTTGATATCCCCCTACTGCTAATGCCCTTCATCAAGCCCAACACCAAATGCATCATTCTCGGAGACATCAACTTAGGCTACAGCGATCCCCTAGATCTGGACGCATCAGCCTTCCACACAGCCATGCTATATATGAATTTCGCACAGCTCATCAATGAACCCAATTATTCCAAAGGTAGAACTCTGGACTGGACGCTCAGACTTAACCCTCAAATCACCATTGACTCCATCCACCCCATAGACTGGTCAGACCATTTCGTCATCAGTTTTACACTGGAATATAACATCACTGACCATACCATCCCCAAATCACCTGAATCTTTTGAAACCAGAAATATCAAAAAGCTCTCAGCAGATAACCTCTCCCCCATCCTGATTACAGACTTAGCCAACATAACTTCTAATACAAATAATCCTGCCTACCTAGAAGAGCGTTACCAACAAACCCTTATCCACACTATTGACTCACTCACCCCATCACGACCAAATCACGGAAACCAGACAAACGCTCTTGCTTCTGGTTCAATAAATAACTAGTCTCCCTTACACACATAAAAAGATTGCTAGAGCAGCTCTATAGGAAAACCAACACCCCTGAATTAGCAAAGGCCTTTGAAGTAGATAATAAAAATTACAAATCAGCATAATCTCCCATAAAGCCAACACCCTCAACCTTTGCATCATCAATGCCAACTCCGACAGCAAAGAACTGCTCTCCATTCTCAGAGAGCAAGAGAACCCCTGTTAAGTCATAGCACCCAACAATGCCAGCAAAGCCTGGGGCACTACAATACAAGATGCCCTAGCCTCACAAATCCTGCTGTTACAAAAGAAAATCGAGAGTAAAAAAACACTCCTAGCAGAAAAAATACTTCCCACCATAACAGCAAACACATCCAACACCTCTCTGTGTACTCCGTTTTTTATTTCACCACAGTCACAAACATATTAGTGTTAGCCAAACTCAAAGTCTCTAATTGCAAAGAAAACCAATTTCCATCCCACTTAGTCAAACCCTGCACCCCCACCCTATCAACCATCATTACCGAATTAATCAACGCCTCCTTCAACTCAAATATGGTCCTTAGCAGCATCAAAAAAGCTTGGGTAACACCCCTCCTAAAAAAATGACTCTTGATCCTTTAATCCCCACCAACTACCGACCTATTACCACAGTCCCATTTCTCCTGAAAATAATTGACAAAATAGCATACTCCCAAATTCAAAACCACCTAGAACACCACCAACTACTGAGGGACCGACAGTCAGGATTCTGCCCTAATCACAGTACGGAGACAGCCCTTCTCAACCTGAAAATTCAAATGGATGCCACCAGAGAAGTAGGTAAACTCTGCCTACTTATGTTACTAGTTCTCTCGGCAGCCTTCGATTTGGTTGACCATGACAAACTCTGTGCCACTTTAGCCAATAACCTCAACCTGTCCAATGATGCCTCTGACTGGATCAAATCTTTCCTAGCAGATAGGCCCTCCAGAATGTCCAATGGCAAAGAATCAGCAGACCCCATACCAGTTCCAGTAGGTGTCCGCAAGGATTATGCTTATCCCCACTCTCTACAACGCCTACAATAAGCTGCTTTTCGCAGCCCTGGATGCCATAGGTGTCATCTACACCAATTTTGCAGATGACAGCCAGACCCTCATCCCACTAACAGGCAACCATGAGCAAGACTCATTGGGCCTCATTACAACTCAGGCGTTAAGGGTTAACGCCACCGTTAACCCTTAACGCCTGATTCTGATTTTAACGCCTGCTTTTAGCAGGCGTTAAAATCCATGGCGCTAACCTGCCATGGTGCTAATTACGCCGCCGTAATTTACGGCGGCGTAATTAGCACCTTCCCCACTCCCATTATGCCCTATGGGGCAAAAATGGGAATGGGGAAGGGAAAATGGGAAATGGGGATTTACTGCCCCACTCACCTTGGAATGGGGCGGTAAATCCGCCATCCACCATGGTGTAAACAGAGTTTACACCATGGTGGTAAAGTTGGTGCACTTAGCACCAAGGTTGTAATGAGGCCCATTGCTCATTAACAAAATCTACTCACTAATCCAAAACTGGATGGCCAACAACAGTTTATGTCTCAACGATGACAAAACAGAGCTACTTATACAAGGATCATCCTCTAAAATTGACTATCTACAGCCTGATTATACATCATTCATTATTGATGGCACAACGATCCCAGTGCTCAAACAATTTAAGACAGTTGGTGTCTACCTAGACGCCACACTAACAATGTCTAAACGAGCCAACACCCTAGCCTCCTCCACTTCCTACACTTCCAAACTCATCTCCCTAAGTATCAAATTCCTCACAGCTGACAACTATGCTACATTAGCAATAGTGCTTATACTTTCTAAACTCAACTACTGTAATATCCTCTTCCTTGACACCTCTAACACTAATATAGCCAAACTCCAACTTATGCAGAATAAAGCCCTCCAAGCTGCACTAGGCATAGAAAAAAATCTAAACACATCTCCAACATCAGGAGAGACAACCACTGGCTCCCTATCAAAGCTAGGATACTTTTCAAAACCCTAAGTATCACTCATGAATGCATCGCCAACAATGCTCCGAAATACCTCATTAATACATTTATGAAGATAAATCACACCACACTCCTCAGATCCAACAACAGCGCAAACCTTGAAATCCCACAATACAAAAGAGAAAAAGCAGGGGCAGTAGCTTCAAAGTTCTCGCTCCCAGACATTGGAATACCCTACCTACCAACATCAAGAACGAAACATCCTACCCACAATTCAAAACATCTTTGAAAACCTGTTTATTCAACCAATATTAAATGGGAACAAAGACCCCCGCCCACCTTGACCAGACCACCCCCATGCATTGTGTATAAAATGTATGCTTTCACACTATTATGTATAATATTAAGATTGTATTTACCCATTGTTTTTAACTACGCCGTGATACCTCCCGGTCTGGGCATAAAACAAATGTAATAAATAAAAAACATTTTTAAAAAGACTTAACCGTTTACTACCAGAACTGTGCTATCATATCCAAGACACTGAACCATTGACTTTAGCCCAGGTCTATTGAATTGAATTGCCTCTTTTAGTGAACTGAAACTATTTGCCCTGCCTCTGAAAGTAGTTGTGTTTTGATTCTATAACCTTTGTCTTTCCACCCCTTTGAAAGTTACTGAAGTTACTGTTAATGAAGTGCCATTTTGTTCCCACTCCGAGGTCGATACAATGGGCCTCATTACACGGAAGGCGGTGAGCCATGGCGCTATTAGTGCCATGGCTCATGCCGGTAAAATACCGGCACCGCCTTGGCGGAAAGGGAATTTACCGCCCCATTCCAAGGTTGGTGGGGCGGTAAATCCCCCTTCCGCCATTGCCCTTCCCCATTCCCATTTCTGCCCCATAGGGCTCTATGGGAATGGGGAAGGCGCTAATTACGGCACCGCTATTTTGCGCTGCCGTAATTAGCTCCGAGGTCCCTTAGCGGGTTGGTTTTTAACGCCTGCAAAAAGCAGGCGTTAAAGCACCAACCCGCTAAGGGACCTCGTAGTAAGGCGGTAAGGGTTAACGGTCACCGTTGCCATTAACGGTGACCGTTAACCCTTACCGCCGTCCGTGTAATGAGGCCCAATGAGTACCACTCTGTGGGATAATAATGTTTTCTGGTATTTGAGCACTCTGAGACCTATGGGTGTGAAGCACTATATAAGAAATTAATTATTATAGTGAAGCTACTCATCAAACTGGCCCACATTGTCCAAAAAAGTGGCCCACTTTGATCAGAAAAACGACCGCACACCAGCATTTTGCATTTTTGGTTTGGCCCTGGGCCTATTGCCCATTGGCCAGTCTGTGTCTGGTGGCATGGCGATTACCACATCAGACGATGTGGATATGCATGTGGGGTCTGTATGTGGCTAGTGCAGTCCCACCCACATAAATCCACCCCAAGGAGTACTAGACATGTTGGTACGGATGATGCACAATTTCCATCTCAGTGTGCCTCACAGCGCATGACTCACATACTTACCATTGTCCGGGATGCATGGAGTATCAAGTTATAGAATTCTGTACCATTAGAATGTCAGCCTGCCACATGCATACCATGGCTCACGTTGGGCTCCCACCCTTGCAGGTGATTCTGGATATCCACTACTTCCCTGGCTAATGACCCAGCTGAGGGATCCACATTTACCAGAGAGCATGGCATACAACTATGCCCATGTGTGAACAAGGGCAACCAAAAAGCATTTGCTTGGACTCTCAAAGGCACGTTTCAGATGCCTACACCGGTCAAGGGGTGCACTTATGTACAGGCCAAAGAAGGTGGGACAGATAGTCCTGTCCTGTGCAATGTTGCATAATATCTGCATTAGGTGAAACATACTGCTGCCCTCAGACCTGGACATGCCATCCACCAAAGGGCGGAGATGATGATGGTGATTATGCTGGCAAGGCAGCACCAGCCAGGCATAGGCACCTGAACGCTAGGGACAGGCCGATTGACCGACAAGAAATCACAGATAAATTCTTCCAAGGCCCCCTCACTGTGCACCACCCATGATATGTCACTGTATTTGCTGTACTCAATAAATAAATTCATACACATGAATAGCGACTGTCCACTTATTGTTTCAAGTGACTAGATAAATGTATTGAAACGTTCTACAATCTACTGACCAAACACCTTGCCCACCACCCCCTCCCCACACACACACCACCCCCTCCCAACACAACCAAACAATGAAGTGTCAATTGTCTAAGTCCATAGTCTCACTCCCTGTACCATGTCTTAGAAGGAACCTTGCCACAGGCAGCCGTAACAGTGTGTCTTTGTGAACTGCTCTTAGGGCTTCTCTATACTGAGCTTGCAGGGATGGCTGTGCTGGAGTTGCAGGTGGAGCACTGTCGAGTGTTATCTATATCTTGACCTCCATCTGCTGCCTCAGTCTCATCAGAGGTGGTGCCGCAGATGTGGGGGCTTGAAGACTGAATGGTGTGCCACTGCCTGGATCTGTGGAGCAGACTGCTGTTTGTGGGCAGCTGGCTCGGCTCAGAGAACTGGCTGGGCTTGGGGTGCAGACAGCTGTACCTGGGCGGCTGGCTGCTCTTGAGGTTGTGACTGCTCTTCCTGGCAAGCCGACTGAGTCTGTGGAGCTGGCATAGCCACGAATGTGGTACGTGTGGGCTGTTAGGCAGCACAACTGGGTATTGCATGGCATGCGGATGGACCAAAGCTGTCACTGTCAGTGTATGAGCCTGTTACGGTGAGAAAACGTAGCACTTAGTTGCCTGTGTGTGACCTTGATGCACTTGCATTATCCTAGTTCAACATTGCATATTCCCTGGTCTTGTCAGGATGTGTGGGGGTAGATTGTGCACTAATGCGTGCATTCATGCATGCATGCAGACATTGGGTTTGTCCATTTTGGTTGGAATAATGGCATGGTGGCTTATTGTTGTGTGCACTTTGGGGATGTGCTAACTGTCCAGTCATCCCATGGTGCACATGACAAGTGCACATAGGAATTGATGCTTTTTGGGTATGATGGGATTGCATGGCTTACATTGGGCCTGACCCATGTCATCTATGTGTACACAGGGACTTCAGATGTTGATGTCATACCACTACCCCTTTCCTTGGGCATGTTTCCCTGGACCGTTCTGTGTGCACTTTGTGTGTGGTGCAGGGCTTACTGCTGTGGCGTGTTGTACTCACCATCCTCCCCTTGAGTCCCTGCTCCGACCTCTGCACCTCCAATGCCGTTGATGCCCTGCAGATGGAAAATTGAGCTGCATCGTTCCTCCCAGGCCATGAGTCTGATGGTGGAGACCGTCCCGCCCCCTGTTGCCATTGTCTCACGGCACAAGTCATCCCACCTCTTGCAGCAGTCCGTTGAGGTTCTGGGGACAGACCACACTACTGTGACCCAACTGGCCACCTCCAGCTATATGGCTGATTTGCAGTGAGTTGGTTGTCCCAGCCAAACAGCGTCTCTGCGTTGTCCACAATGTGGTCTTTCAGGGCTGTCAATTCTGCCTCCAAAAGTGGGGCCTCTAGAGCTGAACTTCAGCTAGCCTGCTCTTGGTGCTTCCAGACATCCTAGCAGTGTTTCATTGTGTACATGGCAGCAGGAATGCCCTGATTTAAATTGTATTGGGTTCCCCAAAATGGCCACTGGCCAACTTCCACTTCCTGCGATGACACTGTTTCCAATGCCGGTGTCACTGGTGCCGGTGTTTCTGGTATCATGGGGATGGATCCGCTGTTACCAAAATGTTCTAGTACGATAGCAGCGTCATTTCTTGTTTTTTCCGCTATATACCATAATACCAGTGTTACAGTTTACAGATCTGCCTGATGCGCGCGCCCTCAGAGTTGTAATGTGCCAGTGATTCCAAAATGCCGGTACACGGTAATCATATTAGCGGATTGGCCAAATTACCAGCATCTTTTTGGGAAACTTGTAGTGAGGGCCATAATCTTCAACCACTTTGTAAACATGTATTCATTGTGAATACATAATCCTGGTGAATGCATAGTCCACAGCAGGTGTTTCGCTTCATAGCCAGCTTCATCAGGGGGAATATTATATGTAAAACATTAAGCTGAAGGTGGGCGATTTGGAGCATATTTATCAGCATCAATTAAATGAGAAATGTTGATTTATCATGGAGTTGAATAGGTTTCAAAACAGTAACAGAAATCGGGATTGAAGAGCACAAACCCCAAAACAAGGGGAAATTATATGTGTCCACAAAGCCTGTGGTGGCAAATGGAACCTGCCAATTTAAGGGTAAGGCTGGAGACTTTATTATGCCAGCAATCATTGTAGATAGAATAATTGCTGAGATAATTATTTGCTCATGTATGCAAGACGATTTTGAGATTTGTCAATGAGTTGACTGAATATAAAGGAGTTATGGAGGAAGTTATCCAGAATATATTTGGGATTGCAATGTACAGTGTTATGTTGGAATGAAAGTTTAAACTGTAGCTCAATCACTCCTAGGCAGGAAGCATAGAAGCACCAAATCAAGTCATCTGGGCTACACTTAGACACACTTAACTACATGATCGCCCACTGTCTCTTGTGGGAATGGGCTCGCATTATAATACATGTGATATAATTATAACACACAAGATATAATTTAGGAACACCAATAAATTGGAATGTGTCTTGGCGCCAGACTTGTATAGTTTGTGCATGCCTTAAAAATAGCATATGGGGAAATATAGAGGGAAGGCTGTTTCCTCTGAGAGACTGTCACCTCTGAGGCACAGTCGGCAACATTTGAGGCAGCACCTGAAATGTAGCAGACTTCTCTATCCCCAGCATTCATCATTACACTATTATTGTTGCTTTTTATGGATAATATAATGTAACAACTGAGACAGTAAAAATAAAAAAAATATTTTTTTAAAAAACCTCCTGATTTTATGGTTTTCATAAAGTCTTCGGGCCTCATTACGAGAATGGAGGTAGCCATGCCATTCTTACCGACATGGCTACCTCCATTCCGGGTACCGGGTCCGGGTTCCTGGACTGGGGAAATACCTGGCCATTCCGACCTTGGAGGGCCCGGTATTTTCCCATTCAGGGAACCCAGACCCGGTACATCCCCATTCCCATTTGAGCTCAAATAGGGCTCAATGGGCATGGGGAGGATGCAAACAATGGGCCTGTTAATGTCAGACCCGTTGTTTGCATCCTGGTCTGCTCGTGAGACCCGCAAAGGACGCCTGGTTTTACCAGGTGTCCTTAACGGGTCCCGCGAGGAGACCTCGTAATGAGGCGGTAGGGGGTTAACGGGGCCGGCAGCTCTACCAGCCCTTTTAACCCCTATTGCCAGGGTCGTAATGACCCCCTTCGTCCCTAAGCCTACCATATCTCCAAAACATATGATTCACTGACCTACAAATCTTGGCCGATAGAATTTATCAAGTGTTATTTCCAATGTTACAAACACGGGCCAACATACTCATGTTGACAGAAATGTGAAAACTGTGAATGTAACTCAAAATACATCATCACATATTGATAATTGTATAATGACATATTGGTGCAGTTATAATAGAGGAGGTAGAGCAAAGCATTTATTTGGGGATTATTGACTTGTAAAATAGATTCAAATTGAATCATGAAGTCTGATCACTAATGTTTAAACCATATGTGGGTAAAGGGTTCCAAAGGCTGTAGGAAGGGATCATGTATAGGGTTGTATTTGGTGCCAAGTTCTGCTGACTGCAGAATGCACATACTATCCACTGACTACATGAAGCTATTAAGAGAGAAATGCTATATAATGAGCTTTGCAAGTATTATAAAACAAAGGAAAGCTATTCAAAAGAGGTACATCAAGTATTATGTCTGATCTTAGTGTATGTTTGCTGATCAACTTCTTTTATACCAATATGAATACATTCTTAACTACATGAGAAATACTCTAAGAAAGAATACTAAAATATGATTTTGACAGGTAAATCAAATATGATTAACAGCAGCATTAGTCCATTCTCGCAGTTGGAAAAGTCACCCCCTTTGTGAACAGCACTTTGCGGAGCCAGAGGTCAGGGTAATGCTAGAAAATCCACTATATGTGGATCAGCCTAATAGAATACTGTATGATGCTTTTCAGAGGGAATTGATTCAAGAAGTCCACCTGGAATACAGCTAGGTGGATGGATGAAGATCACATGAGCACTTTTGCAAAGTAACTTGCAGTTAAGGCTGACATGAGAAAAAGAGACACTCTGATCCTAGAGGAAAATGGAGGAGAAATGGTGATGTTCTTTATATAGACGTATTTAAGAATCATCTCTCCAGTTAAACTTATGAATGTACTGCTTTTGTTTATACACTTTCTGTACTGATATCAAGATAAAATAATCCTTAAAAACCAACTGATCGTACTTTGTTCACCCTCTCACCTTCATACCAAAGGTGGAGGTACCAGTAATCTGTTTCACTCCACCTGGACTCTTGCCACTACCATTCTATCTCTCCCTGCATTCTCTTTTTTCTGAACAGCACTTTTCCAGTTCCCTAGACTTCTGCCCATCTCATATCTCATTAACTATCGACCTCCTGGCCCACTCTCTTCATTTCTTTCCGACGTTAACACACCTCTGTCCTTTTTTCTTACCTGTTTCTTCTCAGTGGCTTTAATCTTCATCTTAAAACCACTCATGCTCCAGTTTGTCTTCTTACTTTTCTTAATTTTTTTCATCTGTTCCAACTTCCATCCCACCCTCCTATAACTCTGGTTCCTCTCTCGATCTAAACTTTACCTCCTTTCTCTTTGACACTCCTGTTCAGGTTTATCTTCTTTATTCTTCAGATCATGTCCTTCTCTCCTTCTTTCCCTCTCTTCCTGCTCCCTCATTTGGTATGCAGCCTTTACATTGAATATTTTATGGAGAAGGAACATATATCGAATATGTTATAATGAACACTTTTATAAATAATGCATTTAAGGGTGGGGTAAAGGAATAAATATTTTTGGGAAAGGTTTGGGTGGGTTTTTAGTGTAGGAAATGGCCACTTAGGGGCGGGGGAAACCCCAAAAGTGCATTTTCTATAACATTTTTCATTATAAAATATTTGATATATGTTCATTCTTTATAAAAAATATTTAATTATAAAGACATGTAACCCCTCATTTCCCCCTTCTCCTACAGTCCCTCTCCTGCGCCTCGACCTTCGCACTTTCAAATCTTCATCTTTTCTTTCTTCTCATTCTTCCGCACTTGTTTCTAACAATGAATTCTCCCCTGTTTATGTCAATACTGCTTCTACCCATCGGAATACCTGTGTGCACTCTACCGGTGACTCCTCCTTGCCCTCTACTCCCATCACCCCTTCAAAGAAACCATCCCAGCCATGGCTCTCTCCCACTCTTTGATCTCTTGGATCCTCATTTCACAAGGCTGAGCACTGCTCGAAGAAGTCCATCTCCTCAGACAATCTGCATTATTTCTCTTCTCTTCATAGCCACTATGATTCCCTTCTACTCTCTTCCAAAAAGGAGTACTTTTCCTCACTCACTCTTTCTCTTTCTCATTCTCCTCATCATCTTTTCCAGTTGCTTAGTTCTGTTCTTTCCCCTTGTCCTCCTGACTCTACCCTCCCATCTAAATTATTTGCCCCTAACTTTACTGTCTTCGTCACGTCCGAAGTTGAATGCTTGCGATCTTCTTTTCTGACCTCTTACCCCATTTCACTTCTTCTCCTTCTTCTAATCCCCTCCCCTCTGTCTCTTCCCCTTGTTCTCCCTCTGTTGTCCTCATTTGTTCTCCTTACCAATTCTGATATCAAATCTTACGTGGCGTGTGACGTTCCACAGCCTGCTCTTTAGATCCTATTTGTTCTTCTGTGATTTCCTCCATGTATCTGTCTTTGATTCCCTATTTTAGGTCTCTTCTCAATCGATAACTGACTTCATCTATTTTCCCCTCATTCTTCAGGCTTGCTGTCATTATTCCTGTACTCAAAAAGTCTGTTATTGAATCTTCCCTATCTTATAACATTGGTCCAATTTCTCTCCTCCCCTTCTTATCGAAACTCCTCAAAGGAGTTGCTTATTCTCAACATTCTTCTTATCTTCACCTTCACACCCTTCTTCATCCTCTACAATCTGGCTTCCATCCAGTTTACCCCACAGAGTCTGAACTTGTTCATTTCTCAAACTTGCTTCTCTCTGCTCTGCATAGTAAGCTTTTTTCTTTTCTTATTCTACTGGATCTCTCCACCAATTTTGACATTGTGTATCACTCTATTCCCTTTTGCTCTCTGTCTTCTTTGGGTCTTTCTGGGTCTCTCCGTAACTGGATCACCTATTATCTTTCAAACCATACTTACTCGGTTTCCTGCACTGATCGACTTTCCTCCTCGCAGCCACTTCCCTTTGGAGTCCCTCATGGTTCTGTCCTTGGCCCCCTTCTTTGCACCTTGTATACCATTTCCCTCTCCACACTCATTAGCTCTTTCAATCTTCCTAATCATTTCTATCCTTGCGGTTCTCTTTTTGCTCTCCCTCTTTTCAATACACTATTCCTCCTGTCTATCTATCTGCTGTTAAGGCCCTGATGGCTTCTCTCTGTCTTCATCTCAGCCCCTATAAAACTGAGATTGTCTACTATTCTTTTGCATCTCTCTTCACCCTCTGTATTACCCTCTGGCATCTATTTTCCCCAACTATGCTTCCCTTGTCCCCCTCTGTTTGAAATTCCTGTGTGGACCTGTTCAGACCGAGAGGACCCAGGGCCTGAACCCCTGCTCAGACAACAGGTAAGCAACATGTGTTTTCTCCCTCCATCCCCACAGGCCATGCAGAACCATCAAGCATCAAGCAACGCCAACGTCAATGATATTTCCCCTCCTCTAAGGCATGAATTTTACAATGCAGCAACCTCACCCATATCAGCCTCAATCCAATCAACACCCACTCACTGTCCACAACACGGAGGTTGATGCTCACCAATGTCCGTTTGGCTATTACCCATGCAGCAGACATTGCTGACCTCATCACGACACACAACCTTGATGCCATCTTCATCACAAGACCTGGCTGACACCCACCTCCACCCACATCCTAGACGTCCTTGTCCCAGATGGCTACATCATCCAACACAGAGACCGGCTGAATAAGACAGACAGAGGCCTGGCACTCATACACAAGACCTTGTTGCCCTGCACCAGATGTGATGTCAACAACATTGGCTCCTTCAATGTCCTCTCCTTCCACTTCCGGCTCTCCCTGATGGACACAGTCATCTTCCATCTCATCTACAGACCACCCAAACCCAACACCGCCTTCATCAGAGACTTCACTGACCTGGTCACTATGTCCCTCAAGCATTCAAACAACATCTTTCTTGGAGATTTCAACCTCCCAGACAACAAGGCCACCAAACCGATGAAGGGAGGTTGCCTAAGCCTTCTGGACAACCTCAGCCTCACACAGCACACAAAAGATCCAACACACGAGAAAGATAACATCCTCGAACTAATCATCACCACACTGTCTTCCCTCCACAATAGCTCTCCTCTCCCACTTAACTGACACCACCCCAGTCAAGCACTACCAGCAGAAACCCAGCACACATACCTTCAGTTCCTTCAAGAACTTCCCAGTGTAATCCCTTACAAGAGACCTTGCTAACGTACACCTTACATGGACTGAACACCCCGAACCAAAATGTGACTCTCTACTGGAAGCACTCATCGCCACCCTTTTTAAACTCCATTGATCAACACATGCATCTGAAACATAGTACCTGCAAACGAGTAGCTTCAGCACCCTGATACAAGTAAAAACTCAACCTCAGGAAAAGAGTAATCAGGAAACAAGAGAAAACCTGGCGTAAATCCAGTACTGCATCTGACCTGACGCTCTTCAAGGAACTCTAGCAACCTGCTGATAACTAAACAAGACATCCAAGGCCTCCTACTATCAGAATGCCTTCGCAGAAGCCAACAACAAAAGCAGAGCCTTCTTCAAAGTGGTCAAGCAGTGCATCAACTCGCTACCCAACGCTGACATACCACACTCCATCGAAAAATCCACCACCATCAACACCTACTTCATCGGCAAAATCAGCAAATTTTATCAGCACATAGATGCCAGCTCTGCATCCACAGACCCACCTCATGACCCTCCTCTAAATAACTCCACACCCTGGACCACATTCAAGACCCTCTCAACAGAGGACCTGGTAGAAAACCTGGCTGTCCTCAAAGCCACATTGTATAGAGATGACATCTCCCAGCATCCATCCTCAAGACTGTCCCTGCAGAAGCTCTCTTTCCCTACCTTGATATCATGAACAGCTCAATTTCTCCCTCTACTAAATAAACCCACTGTGGATCCGGACAACCTGGGTAACTATCGCCCCTCACCCATCTTCCCTTCCTAGGTAAGATCATTGAGAAAGCGATAGCCGCACAACTGCAGCAACACATTGACACCCCTGCCTCCTGTTTCTACTCAACCTCTAGGACACTTTCAAAAAAGTAGACCACCAGGCGCTTACCAAACCCTATATCAGTTCATGGGGATCAGCAACCTTGTCTTATGCTGGTTCAAGTCCTACCTCGCCAACCGCAAACAGTTTTTTCAGATGGACTCATCTAGATCGTCAATGCTACTTGTCACCTGTGGAGCCCCACAGGGTTCCATGCTCTCCCCAGTGATCTTCAATCTATACATGGCGCCACTGGGAGCCCTCCTAGCCACATACAACATCTAAAGCCACCAATACACTGAAGTCGCACAGCTATACCTCAAGATTGACTCCATCAAAGACATCCAAAGGCTCAAAACCTGCTTCTTGCTGATTCAGCCTTGGATGTCCAAGGCATACTTGAAGTTCAACCCCTCCAAGACTGAGTTCCTACTCCTCACCAAAAACACTGAACACCCAACATACCGACCTGGCTATATACCATGAACTCTGAGGGCTTCACACCGGAGCTCACCTTTTGCGCCAAAACCCTTGGGTTCCACATCAACAAACAACTCTCCTTCACACATAGCTAAGTAATCTCAGACAGCATGGTATCAGCTCTCCCTTCTCTGAAAGGTCAAGCCCTTCCTGCCACCGCATAGCTTTCAATCCACAGTTCAAGCACTGATCCTATCCCATCTGGATGGGGGCAATGCACTCTTCAAAGACATCCCATCATCCTCCCTTGTGCCCCTGAGAAGTGTCCTACATGTGGCTGCATGCCTCAGCAAGTGTCTATGCAGATACAACCACATCAACCCCGCCCTCATCAACCGTCACTGGCTCCCACTGCATGCATGAATCACCTTCACGTTTTGCTATATCATCTATAAATAAGGCAGTGCCCTCAAGTCACCCAGATACCTTGCAGAGAAACTCAGCATCTCCGGTGGACAGCAGACCAGCAGAAGCCAGGACATGTGCAGACTTATAATCCGCTGCTGTAAAAGTGAAAGAGCCAGAAAACAAGACTAAAGAACCTCCTCCATGACAGCATCAGACTCATCCCCAGCTCCTACAATTCAGAAAAGAACTCAAGACCCACCTCTTCAAGGAGTCTCTCCTCCTCAACACCTAGGCCATCACGTCTCCCCTCACGCCAACTGACTCGCTAGTCACTGCCCGTCCCTCTCCTCCCTGTCACCCGGTACAGCTGCACCTCTCCGCTGTGCCTCTCTGTATCCTACCCCTTCTTTATTTCTGTTCCCTTGTTACCACTGAAAAGGGCTCCATTATGCATATGTAATGTAGTACACCTCTGTAATGAGATCTGTTATGTATCTGTATTGGTGTATACTTTTGTAAAGCGCTCAGTTGCTTCTCAAATCAAGGTCTGCACACAATAAATACCTTAATAATAATAATAATCTTGGGGTTCTCTTTGACCGCTTAAATGTCTTTTTCTTTTCACACCGCTTATACTGCTTGTTCTGCTCACTATAATCTTTATAATCTTTGCCGCGTTGGTCCTTTCTTATCTGCCCACACCATAAAATGTTGGGTATATTCTTTGGTCTTTTCTAAACTTAACTATTGTTCTGTTCTCCATCTTCTCACCCTGTTTCCATGAATTCTGTTTTTAACTCTGCTATCCATTTACTAGTTCGGTTGCCCCCTCTCCTCTGTTACCCCTTCTCTCATTGCAGCTTCTCTTCTCTCCTTTGATCTTTATCTTCTCTTTCACTTTCTTTCTTTGTCTTCAAAGCTTTGCATGGTCTCGCTCCCCCCTATCTTTGTTCTCTGGTTACTTTATATGCCCCAGCTCATTTGCTTCTTTCGGTCCCTAAACCACCCTGTGCTTCCTCTAATTTTCTTTCATTCATGCTCTTCACACCTAAACACTGCAACACCATTTCTATTTGTATTCCCTTATCCTCTTCCTTCCATGTCTTCCGGACTCAGTGAAAACCCCATTTGCTCCAGTCACTTACCTATGCTTAGTTTTCTGCTGTTATCACCTTCATACCGTTCACTGTTATGTTGTACAATTTTTTTATTTGGTTCTTATTGTCACAGCACTTTGGTGACAGTGCTAAATAAATAAAAATAAACACAAATACAAATGACTCCTTAAAGACATTGCGTCTCTGCCTACCTCACTTGTTATCAATTTGTTTCTGTATTTTTGTGAGATACACATTTTTTGCATCCATCAATTTTTCAATTTTGTTTGCAATCATATAATTTGCATATATGTTCCAAAACGAATAATGTTTATTTTTACTGGATACTTACTTTACTTAATTCCTAAATCACATGATCCGCCGATACTTGAATGCTCCCGCTCCAGACCTCCCTCCTCTGTGCCTTTTACCCATTCCGACTACATCTGCTACCCCTGTAGACTACTTGTAACGCGCTGGCTGTGTCTCTTATGTACTGTCCTCTTTTGCTTGTCAGCTAGGTTCACCTATTAAATAGCCCATACCTACATAAATACACGATTTAAAATATCAAGCAATCATTATGTATAGGAAATTCAAAGGCTACCTAAGATGAATTGTCATTTATTCAGTAGAGGCTCGTTAATTTGTTTTCTTTTTTGTTTTAAAGTGCCTCTAACTACGACAGCATGTTGTTCTTGATTATACGTATATTATGCTTTAAATACACGATTCAAGTCGCACCATTTCAATTTGCAAATCACCGAACTTGGTTGTTACCCATCTCAAGCAGCACTGGTTGGTCTTGGTCCTTTGTGAAGCCCTTGTGCACTTAGTTTCAATATTTAAAAACGTACACAATATTTTCGCATACAATACAAATGTCATTCCTTTAGACACTCAAGATTACAATCATCCATTTGCACCATTCGAAATTCAAACTTAAGACTCGTGTAAAATGAATCCTCAAAAGGGTCAGTCTTTGCAAACTATCAGCTTCAAACCCAGTAAAAATTGACATAGTCTTGAACATATACCCGCATAGCATCTTCCGATAAGTTGCCACATCTTAACCAACAGGTTATAAAACATTCATTTCTTGTTTGTCTCAGACTTGGACCTATCACCAAATGTGTTATGGATTAATTCCCTGACTTTTTTCAGGAACCATTTCAATCTCTTGTTTCCCCTCGTTACATTAATGTTTATCATATAACGTTTATTTTGTATATGGGAATCAACTTCAAATCAACTTCAAAGGATGCACGCGGATGATAATGGTCATTTGGATATCCTCTCTCAATCTAAAAATAGACCAGACTTAGTGCAAAGGCTTCCATAGTCAAAATGTAATCAATACATGAATGGTGTATTTCATTGTGCCAGGTAGCCCAATTCTTCTCCTCCTAAAGTCGTTGCTAAATAACTAAGACAAACTCCATTATTCAAATAGTCGGGCCCATTTCAAACCCTGCCTGGATTGCTTCTTCTTAGGGAGCAAAAAGTCCTCTGCGGGGATAACCCCTTCTTCTATATGCATTCTGCAATCTGCATTGAAGTCTCCAAGCAATATAATTTCACCTGAATTTTCTATGTACCAAGTGTAGAAAATGTCCTCCTTATGCGCCGACAGGCTAACTCTAAATAATGTCAATTGACATTTATCAGCAATGCTTTTTTTACTATTTTCCTTGGGGTCCAGCACAACTTCAATAGCCAAAACTCTCATAGGTTCACTGTCTCATACCGTGGCCTGAGAAAATTTAGAGGGGTGCACCAAAGTCAAAAGACATCCTTTGGGCCTGCCACTAATCCCGTCAAAGTTTTTTGTCGAAATGCCTTAAAACTTTCCATAACCACTTTGTCCCAAAGAAAGGTTTCCTGGAAACAGAAACAAATAAGATAAAATGTGCTCAATGCCAAAACTATCACTTTCACCTCTAATGTATGGCTAGAAACCTCGGGTATTCCAGCAGCAAATGCTAAATGTTATGTCGCCTGGTGCCAACAGATTCAGGATGAATTCACACTTAAAATAGCTGGACATCGTCAAGCCATATCCAAACAGTTGGCCAATTTGGGTGGAAAAGATGGCCTAAATACAAACTACCAACATAATACTTACTCTTCCAACTTGCCCGAATTTGAATTCTGGACTTGCACTGAAAAAGGAAGTCAACAATATTATCAGTAACCTGAAGTCCACATAATGTCTTGGAGACGCATGTCCGCCAGACATCCTAAGAAATTCCATGGATGTCCATCTCCCATGGATTACGAAGTTGATTAACTCCTTCTTCCAATCTGGCATAGTTCCCAACATGCTAAAGTAGGCTTGGGTTACACCACTGTTGAAAAAGGCCTGCTTTGACCCCTCTTTTCCCAAGAACTACAGACCTATTACCAACGTCCCCTACCTATTGAAGATTTTATATAGTGTTGCATATGTACAGTTTCAGAAATTCACTGAGGAACATATTATTCTCAATCTAAATTAGTCGGGTTTTTCGCACCCATTATGGCACCGAAACCGCTCTTTTGGAGCTTAAATCCAACATCACTAGAATTATTGAGAATAAACATCTTGCGCTGCTAATTTTATTAGATCTCTCAGCAGCTTTCGATATCATTGACCATGATCGGCTCCACTCTAGATTACTATCGATAGCAAATTGTTCTGAAATTGCAGCGAAGGAGGTGATGTCTTTTCTGGGCCCAGGAACTTCTAGAGTGGCATTCGAGAGACATCAAGTTACCTCAATCCCAAATTCTTTTGACGTCACGCATGGTTCAGGTCTTCCCCCCTGCTTTTCAATATATACATTAGACCCTTCCTGGACCTCCTTGACGACATGAGTGTTCAATTCGCAAATTACGCTGATGACACACTCCTCTTTGAGCTTTCAGGCAGCTATCAAAAAGGATGTAGACACTGTGTATTTTACTTGTTTTTAAATTCAAGAATGGATGTCAATTAACTCCCTGGCTCACAATGATTCCAAGACGGAACTGCTTATTCTGGCTTCTAACCCCAGATTAAAGAATCTTCCCCAACAATATCAATCTTTTGAGGTGGCACGTAACTCCATCCCTGTGAGCAAATCGTGAAAACTATCTCTCTTTCATGCATAGCTCTGAGGCCTATGGGCATGTAGGGCCCTATAAAAATAGAAATTAAAAAAATAAAATAATAATAATAGCCTCACCGCCTATATCCATTGCTCACCCCGTAAGCAACCAGGCTTCCAGCTAGCCATGACCAATCCTCTTCACCCTTTTTCACATTTTTACAATTCTACAATTGAGAGATCCCACAGTGCAGGAAATAGGCATACATAAAGAAGTATCATAATCAATGTTCAGTGTTTGTTTGGACGTAAATAAAATCCTCTCAGACTCAGTTCATCTATTGAGGACAACAAGATCTCCCTAACCAGCCTTGATGACAAAGTTATTACCACAATATCAAGTCTGTTTTCATAGATAAAGTCAACATATGCAATATCACATGAATTCAGTAGTTCTATCTTAGGGATGTCATGAAAGATCATTCATATAGTCCTGCGATTTAAGCAAATATTGTCCTCTGTTGAAAACATTGATTCAAGGCCATAGCAAGACTGTTCACTTCCACAAGGACTTCCCCGATCCTCTGGCTTTTGTGATGTGTCCAAGGTTCATGAGGTTTGAAAAGTCATCCTCTCTTGTCATTTGCTGAGTGGGTATATCTCTATCACAAATAGTGTGCTTACTTGCAGGTCCTCTAAGGTGGCACTCACACCATCTTTCTCAAAGCTTGTCTCCCTGGTTTCATCATTACAACTCCCCTATTCTGTAGTAAATTTGCTTGCTGGATTTGGGTGGCTTTTAACATCATCTGACTTGGAGCACATTATGTACTGCTTCCTCCTGATTTGTAAAGTTCTTCTGTCCAAGTATTGAGTTGCAGCATGCTTGGCCCTACCGACTTCTAATGCTACTGGACTCATTCTGTCCAAGTCTGCCAATGCCATTGGTCCGTCCACCTCCTCTGTGTTTTTAATTTTGCATTCATCCAAAGGTGTGTGATTCCTTCTTCCTTTTTTGTGTTTTAAAACGATTGGTGCCACTATTTTGCTCTTACATCCTTGTATACAAATAATCTCTACAGCAACCCTAATACCCTTTACGATGGTATTGACAAATCTTTTCACCTGTCCCTTGATTCTTCTTCCTTACCTTTAGTTTTCTTTTGTCCCTGGAAGGAAGGCATGGTATTAAGGTAACACAGACACACGTCACCACAGTTCAAGGGTGTTTATTAAACTCTAACAAAGGTGTGATAAACGCCTATCTAATCCTAAAACTCCAGATGGGACAAAGCTACAACCATCAAATAATAATAATTCAGTCCTAGTGGAGTCTCGTTAAAATAAAAAGGACTCATACTAAAAAAATTATATTGCCAATCCTTACCATAAAATACAAATAGTGTGGGATAATGTTAATGAAAAATAGATAAGTGTTCACAAAATGATAAGTCTTGGCCTCCCTTCCGCACGTTTTCAGCATGGGACAAGGTGGTTCACTCGAGCATAGCACACTCTCAGGCTTCTTTGGCACAAGGACACAGTTCCATTACCACCTCAGGGCCTTCTGTGCCCAAGTCTCTTGAGTATTTGTAAAGGAACTTTTCAGTTGTTTTGGTACATCAGGCCGTCTTAATCAAGAGACTTTGATTACTTAAGTCAGGTGCGTCACTCTTCACCCTGGATCCCCCTCAGCCAAGCTTAGATCCTTTTTATACCACAATCTTTATTTTGGATCCTCCTCTTCCGGGCTCACATCCACGTGCCCAATGCTTATAGAATATCTTCCCTCAGGTGACTTAAAGTTCACCCCGGAGCCCCTTCAGATGGGCTCAGATCCCTTTTATGCAATTAGTCTCCCTCAGCCGGGCTCAGTCCAATTGCAGTTCATATTAGCTATCAAAGACCCGTTGCAGGACCACTTCGATTTCACAGTTCACAATTTTACACTCTCAGTTGGATACCTAACAGAGACCTTCGAATGAGCACCCACATGATGCTGGACCACTCTGTATATGGTATCTATTTTGGTTTGAAACGTTCAGTCACTCTTTGGATATTCCATTATATTTGCGTCGCTCACCACATATGCCTCACGCTCCGTTGGAGCTTTCTTCACACAATGTTGCAGCTTGCAACCCTGGTTCCAACAGAGACCAGTCTGCTATCAGTCTCTCTGACTCACCGGCTGTGCAGACTTTCACTGAGTGGGAGAGCCCTGGGTACCTTCGACACACACTGCACCTTTCTTCAGCCTTAATTACCGGTCTACTTTTTCTTATTCTCAAGGGCTCCTGAAAGTAGCCGTTCTTCTACAAAAAGGTCAAAGGCACTTCCCTCCCTGCAACTCTCTCTGGTCTTGCCATCTTTCTCCTTGTATTAAACTGCCATCTTGGAACTGCTGCTTCACTGTGTGTTCTGCCTTGCTCAGAGTGTGCTTTCATGCTGTGTCATTTATCCATGTGGGGAAGTGTGATGGAAGTCAGGTGTGTGTAATTGTGAGTAATTGCATGACTATGCCTAGCCAATGGGTTGGGACATGTCAGCTATACGGCTCGAGTGTTGGTCAGTTTTATGTCACAGTTAGCTGTCCGTGAAAATGTGTTTGTGTCGGGAAAGGGGGGCTTGAGTTCCTAAGTATCCTACCTGGTAGGATCGGGGAAAGGTGTTAGAGGAAAGGGGATACCATGTCTCACCATCTGTTGTCCCACTCACACTTCCCAAAGACCCCTCATCCAGGTGATCCTCAGGCACTGGTCCACCCCCAGGAACTGGATCTAAAAGCGATGGCCGTGTCCTGACCACCTGGATGACAGATCCCCGGGGACTAGTGGGTAAGACACCTTCTGATTTGTCACGCCACCCTTTAGAAAAGTGAGTAATCTCCACTGTGTCACCTGTAGACTCGACATCCCTCGCGTCCAAAAGTGATATTTCTTGTGAGCACCAGACTGAATTTCATCAGGCTCTACATATGTAATTGATATGAGTCTGGCACATTCCTCTATGAAAGACAGGGACAGAGGGTGGGGGGTCATTAAGTATGCTAGAATTCATTCTCACCAATAGTAGTACTTGCTAAGGTGATTTTTGCAAATTGCCACCTACCAGCAATAGATATTGTGCCCCCATGTCAGTAATGTTGCCCTGATCCCGAATTGATGTTTCTTTTCCCATATTCAAAACTCTAAAACAAACTGTTAATTCATCTCTTGGAAAAATGTGTGGGTTTACTAGATTTTTGATTTCCTTAACATGTAAATACCCCCCCAACCCTTATCTTCTTGGCCACCAGGCATGTTAGCTTACCCCGGATGCCAACCACACCAATTGTCTGACTTTTTATTACTTCTCTTAACAGATCTTGGGCCTCTTCGGCGGTATGTTGGCCAATATCTGCAGAGCAGAAATTGCGTTACTGCTGGGTCATGCAGAGGCATTAGTGCTGCATCATTACCTGGCATGAACATGTGCCCCACTCCGGCGGTAACGCTATTACAGCCCAGCGTAAACAGCAACAAAATAATGGTTATCACCAAAATATCTGCACTATTAGTGCTACTGTCGGTGACCCAGGAAATTGCATCATTGCCGGAACGGGAAGCATGGTGGCAACCATCTTGCAAAACTCAATCCATCCAGAATCTCCACTTCCTGCAGCAACCTGGACCTGGAAAAAATCCAAAATGTCACAGGAGAGGACCCGAGGCAAGGTGCCGGAAAATCACTTGAGGAAACCAAAGTTCAGTGAGGGAGAGCTGGTGGTCCTCACTGATGAGGTTGTTGCCCACTGTGGCAGTAGGCAGCAAAAAACCTCAGGACAGCCCAGGACAGCCATCTGGCATGCCATCAGCCAAAAGGTGACTGCCGTGGCCAGGGTACCCCATGATGGATAACACTGCAGGAAGCAATGCAATGACCTCTGTGTTAACGTGTGTGGACTCCTGTCCCAACACTGCCAGGAGCCCTGGCGACTGGAGCTTGCACTGTAGAACTATTGGCCCTAGCTGCCTGGGAGGATAAGTGTTGCACTGGCCTGGGCATCGAGGGTATTGAAGGAGTCAGAGGTGCAGAGGTGGGTGCCAGCAGCCAGGAGGTGAGTCAAACCCCCCCCACCCAGCACATGTCCATGCATAAATGTCAGACTAGCACAAGATACCCCAGTGGACAGGGACACATGTTGGCAGACCCAGAAGCTGGGCAGGCCAATCAGGGTTTAGTGACGGGGTGAAACCTCAACCACCCTCCAAAACAACCATGTGGCAGGGCACCAATGGCACCCCTGAGCGTAACAGCATTGGGAAGGGCTGGCAAGTGACCCATCCAAGTTCCATGCACACCACCCCCCTGCTGGTGCACCCTGTACAGTGGAAATGTGTTGTATGAGCAACCATGGCACTGTGCAGCAGTCACACCAACATATTGTGGGCTTTTTCCTGCCCCATGTTGGCATGGCAGATGAACTACATGGAAGTACATGTCCCCCTATACTGACAAGGATGCAACTGGCCAATCACTGTAGACCAGAGTGCAACACTGCAGGCCACACAGCACCACCGCATACAGCCATGGCAGTGCCATAGAGGAAGCCACCACACCCACTCCCGCAAGGTGTGTCCAATCCCATAAAGTGGACGTGAGGGCATGAAGAACCACCAGCATGCACGCTATACATCAGCTGCCCCAGCATGGACACCCTGCCCTCCCCACACACGGGCCAAAGGCCAACTGGCCATGTGTCACTCACACATTGCAGCAATCCTTCCCACAATGCTGTGCCCACATGCAATGTCCCCTGACCAACCATGCCCATCTGCCCAAATGTGTGGGGTCCCACTCTGTACCATTGCAAATGTGTCTTGCATGGCAACACACATGGAAGAACCATACCTGACAAAAATTCATATGTCCCCTATAGGCACTCACGCATCAGAGGAGGATGGTGCCGACAGGCCCTCCAGGTCAGTCACCACCACCACCACCTGTGGATGAACTGCCATGAGACGCCACGTCCCAGCAAGGTAAAGCCTACAGCAACACCCCAGGCCACCAGGTGCACCCCAAACCCACTGCACCCACTCCTGCTGCAGCTACATTGACTGACACAGAGGGCACACCTCCTGGCAGGGCAACAGCTGATACACAAGGGGAGAGTAACCCAGTTTCACACCTGCAGAAGGGCCACAAACCACTTACACCTACCCAGACACCTGAGCCAGACATCAACACTCCATCCTATGGATCCACGGACAAAAGCCCAGAGCCACTGAACAGCCCCATTCCATAAGCACACATCACAAAGCACTACCGTGCTTCAGAGGCTTGAGTAGCTGGAGAGGTGACAGAGGGAGATGGAGGCAATATGGCACACACATTTAGAACACCGCCAGACAATCCGTAACTGATGCGAGGGCCCACCTGCAGGATTGTGTGGTCCATGTTAAGGAACCAGGCAGAGGCAGCTGCCAGCACTGCCCTCATGACTGTGTTCAGGCACAGAATCAGGGAGATGATTGTAGGGGTCTTGGCCCTTTCAGGGGCCATCTGCCAGAGCACAGTGGTCACACTCCAGCACATCCTGGGGCCAGGCTCAATAGCCTCCAGTTCTATGACATCCACTGAGTAGTCACAGCAAAGTACACCCAGGTGCCGGTTCTAGTGCCAATTGGGTCCCAGATCACCAGGGGCTGGCATAGGGGGAAAGAGGCCACGGAAATAGACACTTTTTGTCTGGCATGGCAGTGCTAGGAAGTTGGTGGTGGGAGAGGGGAGGGGGGATAGTGTGCTGGTGAGTTGGTGGAGGGAGTGGAAGTGACAGGTCAAATTAAAAGAAAAAAAGAGAGTTTCCAGGCTAGTGGCCGTGGGTTACCAAAAGAAGAACAACCTTTTTCCATAGAATGGTGAAGAATATGATATAGCACTCATGGTTCCTCACAAAAAGAGTTCCCAAAGTGCCTCTTTGTAGAAAGAGTGATCTAGGCCAGCGGCTAGCCTTGCCACAGCCCGTGAGGCCATTGTCGACTCCCACTGAGTCATCAAGTGATGCACAGTTTTCAAACCTGCCACTGCCACATAGCATACATAGCCATAGGGGCCTTGGGATTTGTGTCTACGCCCCTGTTACCGCCAAGGTTTTTACAGAGTTTGCTTTCAACAAATTGCTCAATACATTTCAGAATATTGTCCCGAGCCAAACTGTACTCAGTGAACTGTCTGCTGTTGTTCTTTGTTAGCAGCTGCACGACATACTGTTCACAAAAATGAGCATGAACCAACTTTTTCGTGGCCATTTTATAGTGAGGGTAAGACCAACAGATGGAAACTCCAGGTGCCACTGCCAACCACCGGTGCGCTGATTGCATAATGAGATACAGCACACTGCCCCTTATGTGAGAAAACATTTTCAATGCTGCATTGTAAATGATGAAATTCAGTGTGCCGTCTACTGCATTGGCCAGTCGCCAAAAGATGTACAGCAAAGTCATTGGTGTTTCACTTTGCAGGAGAACATCTCAAACTCTAGAAAAATGGTCTGTACCGTTGTGTGCCTAGGCAAGCAAAATAAACTCTTTAGCAACATTGATTTGAGGGCTGCAACTTGAGATTCAACACCTAAATTCCAACATTCAGCACCATACAAAAGGATGGGGTTAATCTTAGCCAAAAATGGATGGGTTAGAATTTCAGCTGAATAGCCTCTCCCCGCCAACCCGGGGGCATGCCCATCTCCCAACTGAACCAATGGCCTGGGTACATCTGACCTTGACGTGGGCAAGATGAAAGTTCCCCTGCAGGTCTTCTTCGAAGTTAATACCCAAGTACTTCTATTCCCTGACCACCTTGAGGGGAGCACATGTCTCAGTGAGGGCAAGGACATTAAGTTCTTCAAGGAGGTTTTTAATAGCAGAGCTGCAAGAATTGAGGCTAGCTAAGTGAAGCTGGTGGCCCCCTTTAAAAGATTTGCACAGGGGGTACATGGATGCAGTGCTAGCCCTGGGGGGAGGTGATAGGGGGATACGGGAGGGAGGGTGGAAGGAGAGATTGGGAAGTTAAAGAGAGAAGGAAGACACCTATCAAGAAGGAGAATGGTGGGCTGAGAGCCCTAGACCTTGGTAGTGCCATTGTGATAGACATGAATAGTGCATTTTGGAAGATGTGAAGTGAGCCAAGAGCACTTCCCATCTAGTGTCACCAGCAATGGGTGAGGAGGAGAAAGGGGAGCGGACAGAGACCAAATGGGGGTCCATAGGTTAGTTGAAGGAACAGCAAAGACAATGTCAGTGATAGTCTGTCTGGATGAAGCATTGATGTAGGTGTTTGCGATGGACAGACCAGGGTTGGATCTTGCCAGTCCCTTTTTTAAATTCCTCCTTCCAGACTTTGTGAGAGAGGGAGGGCAGGAGATGGAGAAGCAGTTAGAAAATATAGGGGAGCCAGAGAGCAAAATGGGTGCAGGGACAAGAGGGGGGGGGTCAGAAGCACTGTGCAACAAAAGAATCAAATCAGACAGAAATCAATGGGTGCACTCGAAGTGCCCAGAAATACAGATCATTGACAAGTTTGTAAATGTACCTAAATTTGAATTTTGCAGAGAGCACTCTAAAGAAAGACAAAACACAATGGCTGCACAAATTTGACGAACATGGCCATACATTGCACAACATGTCAAAGTTATAGCACAGGCCGTACATTGCGGGCTATCAGAGGTATCTTGCCCCGCCCCACTGGACCGTTCCGCGAACTGCATATTGACTATGTGGACATGGGTGAAAGGTGCAATGGATCTCGTTTCCTCATTGTGGTTGTCTATCCTTTCTCACGATGGGTGGAGCCGGGACCTTGTGCACATCAGACGCTAAGAGTGCTGCTAAACTTTTAATGTGGGAGGTTTTTCCTCGATGGGGCATGTGTGATGTATTAAGGTCAGACAATTACCCTTTCAAAGAGATTTCGAAATTATTGGGCATCAGGCATCAGATGTACGCCATTTACCACCCCAGGCCAACGGGGGCATAGAGAGGATCAACCGCCTGTTAAAAATCAAGCTGTCAAAACTGTGCACCACTTTAAAGAAAAACTGGATGCACTGTTTACCACTTGCATTGTTCACTTTGCGCACAGAGCCATGCAAAGACCACTATCAACCCACAAAGTGGTCACAGGGTGCTGCATGCACACCCCGCTCTCTCCTGTTAGACAACCGTCAGGCACTCATAGGGCAGTGTGCATCCTAGAGGAGGAATTTAACAGCTATTTGTCCTCCCTAACAAATGCAATAAAATTGGTCTCCAAACAGAACACCCTCCCCGGACAGAGGAAGCAACAGGCGCCACAACGGACACACCAGCAAAGTCACCCCCTCTGCAGTTGTTCCCTGACGATTGGATTTATATTCAAAACTTTGTCCGCCGGTGGAACCAACCCAGATATAACGGTCCTTTTCAAGTAATTTATGCTACTCCCCTTGCGGTTAAAGTGAAAGAGCTATGGAACTGGGTACACTTTTCCCATGTCTGCAAAGCACCCCTGCCCCATCCTGCACCAGAACATTAAAGTGACCCATGTCCACAGCACCCAAACCACACCCTGGATTACAGCCTGTGTGATCATTTTGGATCAATAAAAGGATATCACCCATTACCTGCATACAACGCTGCTATGCATTACATTTGCACAGAGATTGCACTCTTGCAGTTTCCCCTACTCTTTTCTTTCTTGATTTATCTTTCACTCTCTCTTCTTTTCTATCTCTCTCTCTAGCTCTCTCTCTCTCTCTCTCTCTCTCTCTCTCTCTCTCTCTCTCTCTCTCTATATATATATATATATGTAGTTATGGTTAAGTTGCTGTTTCCATAGGAAGAGCACTTTTTGGGCGGCTTATAACTTTGCTCTCCCTGGACGGATCCTCACCAAACTTTGCAAAAAAAAGTAGTTGGGTCACTCTGAATTTTTTTGCAAAGTTTGGTGAGGATTCGTCCAGGGGGGGGAAAAGTTATAGGGGGGGTCCCAAAACTTTTTTTTTTCCCATAGACTGAATGGGAAAACACTTTGTGCACGGCTACAGCACGAACCGCCGGACGGATTTACACCAAATGTAAATCTGTCCAGCAGTTTTTTTAAAAATGACCAAAATGTAAGGCAAATAAATTAGTGATATCTGCGTTCGCTTCGCGGACGGACTTCCCTGTTCGCTCCGCGGACAGCACCCCGATTGGCCCATGGGCTTGCGTCATGTCCGCGGGCATGCAACGTTTTCGCTGATTGGACGGCGAGGGGCGTGGAGCGCGTCAGATTTTCTGTGGCGCCCGCCATCTTGTATTCGCAGTCGACCGCGTACAGCGCAGTGAAACGTGGATAAAAAATTGTATTTAGTGCCGTGAGTTGGTGTGTAAGAGTGTTTGGGGAGGGTTGGGGAGTATGAGATAGGTTCAATGTTTTGTTTTTTTATGTGCTAGACCTTTTTGTTGCATTCGATTTATCCGCGGAGAACACGGCTGTTCTGACATTTTGTAAATAAACTAAATGGTGGGGTGTTTAGACATAGCTCTCAACCATTTTTGTTTTACAGGCGGGTGAAATCACCCGATTTTGTTTTTAGCGGGTGAGACGCCCATTGGAATGAATGGGTGTGCAGGAGGCTTGGCGGGTGAGTCTGCCCTTTACAAGGCGTGTGACACCCGCCAAAAGCGTGTGAGTTGAGAGCTATGGTTTAGAGGACGGAGTATGTGTCATTTTTGTTCGCAAGGAAGGTAAAAATGAGCTATGAACACTCGCGGTGTACTTAATTGTTCGTAAATACACAAACTGGGGGTGTCCTCAGGACGCTGTCCGTATTGTAATCTGTCTAGTTGAATGTGTTCTAAGAACACTCGCAGTGTCCCGAAATGGTTGCAATTACACAAAATGGGGGTGTTCTGAGAACGTTGTTTGTATTGTTCGTTGTCGGTGAAAGTGTTTTAAGAGCACTCCTTTTGTTCGCTAATAGTACAATTTCCTAGGGGCGTCAACCGACTTTTTGTCCACTAAAGAAACGATAAATCCGGCTGGTGTGCGTCGACATTATGTGATAATCCTATGACTGGCGCTATTGACCTGGCTGACTTGCTTTTGCGACACTAAATCATATCTCCCGCCCCTAAGCCTCAAAGCATTTATATTCCCCGCCTTTCTCCGTGACGTTACAGGGTGCGTAATGAAACGCGCCCAGTCGTCTCCAGTACTACGCGACTTTACACAGAACCCGGAAGACAACACACATTATGTCACAACACAGCGCGCCACAATTTGGAATATGAAACTGTGATTTAAAAGCAAAGAGCAAGATTGTAAATGTTGTTAAGTACATTTATTTGACATCAAATGTTTAGAGAATATTCAGCAATTTGCATTTGTCTTTGTTGTCGATCCGCAAAAGTTCATGTTGAGACACGCGATGTTCCTTTGCGGTACAGAGAGTGTTAGATCAGCTTACAACTCAGTGCGCCACAATTCGGAATATGAAACTGTGGTTTAAAAGTAAACAGCAGGATTGTACATTTGGTAAAGTACATTTATTTCACATGAAATGTTTAGTGAATATTCAGCAATTTAGTATTGTCTCTGCTGTCGATCAACAAAAGTTTATTTGGAGCCACGCGTTGTTCCTTTGCGGTAGATAGGCTGTTGGTTTATGATAAAAGCAGTAAATGGTCGCTCTGATAATCGGAAGGTTGCTCCAACAACGAGCCATTAGACCACCCTATTGGTTGGTATGTTGTTTGTAGCCGCTAGTACTGCATAAGGGCATATTGGTCCTTGGCGATTGTCCCATAAAATGGTGAGGGTCATGAAGTTGCATATTTGGACTTGCACCTGGCAGTTGAAGACCCCATCCGCTGGAGTCTGTAAATCGTGACATAGACAAAATGGGGCCACGTACCTGTTTTAAAAAACATAAATTAGTCTCACCAGCCGATCTTCATTAAAAATCATCATTTTATTTATTAGGGCGTGAAACTATTTGCTATCGAAGATAGTGCAACAGAGTATGTTAATAATAAAATAATAATATTTTCCCATTCATATAGCGCTAAGAACTGTGAGGTATGTAAGCAGTGCTTATTATTAACCACGGTGTGTGGTGCTCATTTATCGACCACGGAAGGATGAAAGGCTGAGTTTCGCCTTGCCGGGATTCGAACTTGCGTTAGCAAGCTGTGCACGGATGTCAAAGCGAGCGCTCTACTCGCTGTGCCACTTGACAGGCTACAGTGAAGTGGCACAGCGAGTAGAGCTCTTGACCGACTATAGACCGGTTAAATTATTTATATTAACCCACTCTGTGTCATCTGCCTTTTTCAGAGCCCTCTAAACGACAGGGGATCAATTCGGCGGTGATAGTGCGCGGTAGAAAACATTATGCCACTTTCAACGAACAAGTTCAACTTCAGCGGTCTTTAATGCTACGCTATTTTAATTATATTTGGTATAAAGTAATCTAAAGGGTTACTTACAGTACAATTGCAATATCCATTGTCTACGAGTGGTGCAGTCCCAAAATACGACTCCGCGTGTGCCAACGATCTTTCGCATAGTGATATAATATGTAAAAGTGGTTTCGTTTCAGAGATTTCATCTTTATCTTCTCTTACGTTTTAGCAACACTCCTTCAAGAGAAGTCTTTCATCACAATCTCTGTCTGTCAAGGTCAAAACACAATACAACCTAATAGTCTGCTTCGTGAGCCTCTCCGGGGCCCAAGAAAAAAATGGAAGCAGCTGACCTTCACTGTGAACGAGCATAAATTCTTTCTTTGAACATTCTGTGTAAAGCCATCTGTAGAAGTTGTTTTTTGCACGCCATGTTTGTACATTGTTTGCGTGATATTAAAAAAAGTTTGTTTAAAGGACGTTATGGTTCTAAGTTCAGCCGAAAGACCCCTGAAAATAGCAAGTTATGGTAAGCTATGAAAAATAACTCGCGCCAACACCATGCACTGCTAAGACTAACACCCAGGACATCAAAGATGACATCGCAAATGTCATTGATGAAATCACTGATGACATCACATGTGTATGTACTTTTCATGGAATTTGTGTACTAGGGATTTTTATTATAATGTTCCGAAAAAAGTGTCAAGGATATTGCAATAAATATCATACGGTTATTAGTGCTTTGAACGATGCATTTATATCAATAAATAGCATTGCATTATGGGATTCTATGTAGTATACTGAGCTACTAATGGAGAAATATAGCATTGTGTGCAGAGTACAAGATAAAAGTATAATATTTGTAATGTTAATATGTTGAATAATGAAATGATAATTGTCCTGAAATGTTCGAAAATTCACAAAATGGGGGTGTTCTGAGGATGTTATTCGTATTGTGTGATTGCTTAGCTGTATGCAATAAGGGAATGGTACAGAGAGTAAAGTGGACGCCGTCCACGGACACCACGGCTGTTCGTGGACAGGGCGTGGTAAATCCGGGTTTTTCCAGGAAATCCAACATGGAAAGAAGACTGTACGGATCAGCCAATCAGATGTCGAGGTTGTGGATTTGTGTTGAAAGAGACTGTGTGTGGTGAAGATGGCAGAAGTGGAGAAAGTCAGGGTGTTGGTGCTCGGAGATATGTTTGTGCATGGTTTACAGCAGTACGCTGAATGCAGGCATGTTGCAAAGAACTTTGATGTGAAAGGAGTGGAGGTGGTGTGGAGCACTGTGTCTGATTGCAATGTACAGGGAATTGTACAAGTTTGTGCGGATATGGCCACGATGAACACTCCGCATGTGGTAGTTTTGCACTATGGTGCTTTCCATTTGGGCAACGTCAGTGCCCCTACTTTGTTGGCTGATTTGGAACGCTTGGTTCAAGCCGTAATGAAGATCCTTCCAAATGCGAAAGTAATTTTTTCTGGATTACTACCTAGGGCAATATGGGACAATAGTTCAGTTTTTTGTCCTCAGCAAAACATTGCTAGGTGTGTCATCAACCGAGGCATGTGTGCCTTCATGCTTAGAGCTGGTATGTTCTTCTGTAACAATGAGAATATTGATGCCAGTAATGCTGTTAATTTTAAAGAAGATGGCATTTCTTTATCTTTTACCGGAAATGCCTTTCTATTTTGGAATGTAAGGGTTGCTTTGGAGAAGGTTATGTGAAGATTTTAGGAGTAAAGTAAGAAAAAAAAACCAAGAAAAAAAATATAAAATAACAGGTGTCTGTCAAGCATCTGTAAAAAAAAAAAAAAACGGCTCTTTTCAGAGCCAACTTCAAAGGGGAAATGGGGCACACTATTTAAATTTACATTCACCACGCTCAGATTTTCGATGTGTCTGCGGACATGGCGGTAGTCCGCGGACATGAAAATCACTACGAGGGGGTTAGAATGTTCTATGTTACATGTCAGGGATATTATGGTTAAGTTGTGCTACTAAAAACCTATGAAATTCAGTGAAAAAACTTTGTTAAAGGGACGTTATGGTTCCAAGTAAAACTGAAAAACCCTTGAAATTCGCCAGTTATGGTAACATAAGCAACCATAACTCGCGCCACCGTGCACTGCTAACACTAACACCCAGGACATCAAAGATGACATCACAAATGTCATTGATGACATAACTGATGACATCACATGGCTGGCTCTCCCTTTTTATCCTTTACTGACATATCGAAGCCACATAGTTTTCTTCAGTAACAGTCAGGAAGTAAAAATTGAAAAGGTACTATATTTGTAGACTTGGGGTCCTGTCACATCATATGAAACATGTACATAGCGGAAGATACAGGCTTGAAAGAGAGCAATCCTTTCTGTGCATGAAGATAATTATTATGGTTATCAGCACTTATTCATAGTTGGTGAAAATTCATCCAGTAGTTTTTTTTAAAATGACCAAAAAGTAGGTAAAAAAAAATTAGTGATATCTGTGTTCGGTTTGCGGATACACTTCCCTGTTTGCTCCGCCGAAAGTGTCCTGATTGGCCAATCATCTTGCGTGATGTTCGCGGACATGCAAAGTGTTCGCTGATTGGACGGCGTGGAGCGTGAAGCGTCAGATTTTTCGGTAGCGCCCGCCATATTGGATTCGCGGACGTCCCCAGACAGCGCGGTGAAACTTTGTTCAAAATGTGTATTTTGTAGAGTGTGTTGGTGTGTAGGAGTGTTTGGGGAGGGTGGGAGTGTATGAGGTAGGATGAAAGTTGTGTTTTTTAAGTGTTAGACATTCTTTTTGTGTTCGATTTGTTTGCGGACATCACGGGTGTTCTGAAATGTTCTAAATAAACTGACTAGGGGATGTTCTAAGGAGTCAATATGTGTCCGTTTTGTTCGCAAGCAAAGTGAAACTGTTCTAAGAACACTCGCGGTGTCCGGGGAGTGTTCGTAGGTGGTGTCCTGAGGACGCTGTCCGTATTGTTCTCTGTCAAGTTGAATGTGTTCTAAGAACACGCGCGGTGTCCTGAAATTTTGCAAACACAATGGGTCTGTACTGTGTGAGTAAATGTTGTCAACAATTGGTGGTAATTGAAATAGAATATTCATTGCTACATTTGCATAGCAACTTAAACCAACTATATTTGAGAATTTAAATGGTCCAGGTAGTTCTGTATCTAACTGCTTTTTTTGGAGTTTGTATTCCTTCTTTAAAGAAGTACCTGGTTTACTTTCTCTAATTGATTCTTTTTTGTTTGTGGTACTTGATGAAGTATTAGTTTCTTTTACTCTCTTTGGAGCATTTGCAGTGATGTCCTGTTGAATTTCTGTTTGATTTAGTTTTCTTTTACAACGTTTTAGTTTTTGTGGAACAGAATATCAGGCCGATTCATGGAAATAATGTGCGCGGAAAAACCGGCGCACGCGTGCGAAAACGTGCGATTCGCAGTGGCACAGAAAAAATCGCAGAAAATCGCACAGAAAACAGCGCACATCCATTCATGGAAGCACGGGCACGCGCGAAATGTGGGATGTGCGCTGAGAAAGTGCGCGGCGCACGCTGGCGCATGCTGGCGCACAGGTCATCGAACGGCGTGCGATAAGGCCACAGCGAATTCGCACATAGCGCAGCGCACAGAACAAAAGTAGGCGTAACACGGGGCGTCACACGCAGAATGGGGAACAACTCGTGAAAATGTGGGCGTCACGGGGGAAGTACAGGAGGCAAGTGCGCAGAACGCCCACACGCTCGCCTACAACACGTATTCATGGAATCGAATAGGGAAAAACAGCGCACGGCCAAAGACGCGCACAGGCCCATACATGTCCGCCACACGAAAGCACGCGGTAGCGTCCCTGCGCAGGAAACAAATGTGTGCCAAAGTCCTACACGCGGGAGAAGGCCCACACGCGATCGGGCATGGGGGAGCGTGTGCGTGTATTTCAGGGGTGCGCGTGAAGTTCCACACGCGATTGGCCTGGGCGCGTGTATTTCAGGGGCTCGCGGGTGTTTTCACACGCGATTGTCCTGGGCGCGTGTATTTCAGGGGTGCGCGAGAAGATTCACACGCGATCGGGCCTGGGGGAGCGTGTGCGTGTATTTCAGGGGCTCGCGGGTGTTTTCACACGCGATTGTCCTGGGCGCATGTATTTCAGGGGTGCGCGAGAAGATTCACACGCGATCGGGCCTGGGGGAGCGTGTGCGTGTATTTCAGGGGCTCGCGGGTGTTTTCACACGCGATTGTCCTGGGCGCGTGTATTTCAGGGGTGCGCGAGAAGATTCACACGCGATCGGGCCTGGGGGAGCGTGTGCGTGTATTACAGGGGCTCGCGGGTGTTTTCACACGCGATTGTCCTGGGCGCGTGTATTTCAGGGGTGCGCGAGAAGATTCACACGCGATCGGGCCTGGGGGAGCGTGTGCGTGTATTTCAGGGGCTCGCGGGTGTTTTCACACGCGATTGTCCTGGGCGCGTGTATTTCAGGGGTGCGCGAGAAGATTCACACGCGATCGGGCCTGGGGGAGCGTGTGCGTGTATTTCAGGGGCTCGCAGGTGTTTTCTCACGCGATTGTCCTGGGCGCGTGTATTTCAGGGGTGCGCGAGAAGATTCACACGCGATCGGGCCTGGGGGAGCATGTGCGTGTATTTCAGGGGCTCACGGGTGTTTTCACACGCGATTGTCCTGGGCGCGTGTATTTCAGGGGTGCGCGAGAAGATTCACACGCGATCGGGCCTGGGGGAGCGTGTGCGTGTATTTCAGGGGCTCGCGGGTGTTTTCACACGCGATTGTCCTGGGCGCGTGTATTTCAGGGGTGCGCAAGAAGATTCACACGCGATCGGGCCTGGGGGAGCGTGTGCATGTATTTCAGGGGCTCACGGGTGTTTTCACACGCGATTGTCGTGGGCGCGTGTATTTCAGGGGTGCGCGAGAAGATTCACACGCGATCGAGCCTGGGGGAGCATGTGCGTGTATTTCAGGGGCTCGCGGGTGTTTTCACACGCGATTGCCCTGGGCGCGTGTATTTCAGGGGTGCGCGAGAAGTTTCACACGCGTTTTGGCTGGGTGCGTGTACATCAGGGGTGCGCAAGAAGTTTCACACGCGTTTTGGCTGGGTGCGTGTACATCAGGGGTGCGCAAGAAGTTTCACACCCGTTTTGGCTGGGTGCGTGTATATCAGGGGTGCGCAAGAAGTTTCACACGCGATGGGGCCTGAGGGAGCGGGGTGCGTGTATTTCAGCGGCCTGTGGGTGGTTTCACATGCGATGGGGCCTGGGAGAGCGGGGTGCGGGTATTCCAGGGGCCTGCGGGTGGTTTCACACGCGATGGGGCCTGGGGGAGAGGGGTGCGTGTTTTTCAGGGGCCTGCGGGTGGTTTCACACGCGATGGGGCCTGGGGGAGCGGGGTGCGTGTATTTCAGGGGCCTGCGGGTGGTTTCACATGCGATGGGGCCTGGGGGAGCGGGGTGCGTGTATTCCAGGGGCCTGCAGGTGGTTTCACACGCGATGGGGCCTGGGGGAGCGGGGTGCGTGTATTTCAGGGGCCTGCGGGTGGTTTCACACGCGATGGGGCCTGGGGGAGCGGGGTACCACTCACCGTCTGCCTTGCATGTAGAAGAACGCGTAGCCAACACCCGCTGCGAAGTAATAGCGAGTGAACCCCAACGGATGGAAAACACACGCACCGCACGAAAAGCACGTACAGAGAAGCCCTGCCAGGGCAACGCCCGTGCGCGAAACTGCACAGACGCGCTTACGCTGTAAGGGCCTTTGGTCCAATGAAATCGCGTACGCGTGCTGACGCGCTTACGCGCTAAGGCCCTTTCCTCGAATTTCACGCTGACGTGCAGGATTTTCACGTGCCAAATCACTCCGTATCAAGCTAGCCACGCGAAAACACACGGAAGACCACGCTCCTGCCCAGAAGGCCGAATCACTGCCCCCCAGTGTCCCGAGCAGCCTCCCACGTGCCATCTGCTGCTGCCTGCCTGCCTGCCTGCTGCCACCGTGCCCTGCCATTTGGTGCCTGCAAATCAGCCATCTGCAGGGGTCCAGTTGCTGTGTCCACCCCTGCTGGTACAGAAGACTCCCGACTCGAATAACGTCGCTCCACAGCCCAGCCCCAGGACCCAGTTGCCCACCCACTCCTGCCCATGGGGTTGCCATGTCGGGCACATCTACATCTGACACCAGTGGCAACCCCCGGCCAGAGGGGCACCAGCTTCACTGCCACCGAAGTTGGTGTCCTGGTGGAGCAAGTCCTGGGGCAGTATGATCCCCTCTTCGGATCGTCCCGCGCCAACAGGGAAGGACGGGAGAGGATCTTGGCCGATTGTGTGGTTGCCATCAACGCAGAGGGGGTGGCAACCCGCACCATCCAGAAGGTCAAGAAGCGCTGGGAGGACTTGAGGTCCAGGACCCTCATGAAGGCCCGGCGCCTCGTGGAGGGGAGCCGAGGCTACATGAGTTCCATCCAGTTGAGGGTCCTGGAACGCGTACACCCAGCGCTCCACGCCCAGGTCCTTGAGAGGGAGACCCGTCTGGAGTTGAGCGGTAAGTGGCCAAGCATTGCTGTGTGAGACAGGGCATGTTGCAGTGTGCTGGTTGTCTGATACTTGCCTGCATGTGTGACATAGGCCATGTACGCATGTATGTGTGCAGGGACATCATGGGAATGCATGTGCGACCTGTAATGTGTGAACCGCACGGTTGTTGCATGTGTTTGAATGCGACATTGGGAGCCCTGTGCAGATTGCACACATGAGAGCATGGCAGTCACTGTTCCTGGACATGGGTGGGGGCGAGGGATGGGTGCTGATGCCAGATACATATGTGGTATCCATGTCTGTGTGCCTGACCTGCGTGTCTGTGACTTGTGAGTGTCATGGATGCATGACACATGTCTCTGACAATGTACAGATTCACTGATGCAGCCTAGTCATCCTTGTATGCACTGTGATTGGGGTGTACGGGACCAGATGGATGTGACTGAGGTGAAGTGTGTGCATGTGATAGGCATGAGCCATGATGCATGTGAGTCCCATTACATTGTATGATTCGAGAGTCCATTGGACATGTATTGAAATGTCCATGGCACGCACCATGACTGTCACTGTGTGTGTTTTGCCTGGACTGACACATGTGTTGTGGTGTGACATGATGGAAGTGTACTTTGACAGTGGCACTCATCTGCTATTGCTTCCTGTCTAGGGGACCATTGTACAGTACCCTGATGCTTGTGTTCTATGTCTCCCTCTACGCAGCGGCTAGTGAAGGAGAGGGCGGAGACGGCGCTGTGGAGCAAGGCGGCGGGGATGCCCCCACGGCTGCAGCGGAAGGGGTGGGTGAGCCCCCACAGGGGCCTGCCACGGCGGTAGACGGTGAGGAGCCATCCAGGTTGGTGGTTCCCACAGAGGAGGAGGAGGCCGCCACTGAGGCGCACATGGGGCCTGGTGGGGGCATCCCTGCTGGTGCAAGTGGTGCAGTCCAGGGGCAGGGGCAGGAGGCATCACAGGTCACCGTGGAGGGGCGATGGGGCCTGGGGGAGTGGGGTGCGTGTATTTCAGGGGCCTGCGGGTGGTTTCACACGCGATGCGGCCTGGGGGAGCGGGGTGCGTGTATTCCAGGGGCCTGCGGGTGGTTTCACACGCGATGGGGCCTGGGGGAGCGGGGTGCGTGTATTTCAGGGGCCTGCGGGTGGTTTCACACGCGATGGGGCCTGGGGGACCGGGGTGCGTGTATTTCAGGGGCCTGCGGGTGGTCTCACACGCGATGGGGCCTGGGGGAGCGGGGTACCACTCACCGTCTGCCTTGCATGTAGAAGAACGCGTAGCCAACACCCGCTGCTAAGTAATAGCGAGTGAACCCCAACGGATGGAAAACACACGCACCGCACGAAAAGCACGTACAGAGAAGCCCTGCCAGGGCAACGCCCGTGCGCGAAACTGCACAGACGCGCTTACGCTGTAAGGGCCTTTGGTCCAATGAAATCGCGTACGCATGCTGACGCGCTTACGCGCTAATGGGGCCTGGGGAAGTGGTCCAGTCCAGGGGCAGGGGCAGGAGGCATCACAGGTCACCGTGGAGGGGCCTGTGCATGTCGCTGTCCCTGAACCTGTGGGTGCACCACCTTGCACCAGCAGGGATGCCCCGTCCCAGGCCCGTCCGCAGGTAGAGGGGATGTCCATGTCATCTGACTCCCCTCCACCTGCGGACGAGGGGACGCCTGGCCGTGTGGAGAAGGTCCTGATTGGGGTCGCGATGCGCATGGCTGTGATTCGTGATGCCATGCGTGCTTCCCAGGAGGAGCACGCACGTCATCACGAAGAGCACCGTGCCGACATGGCCCAATTGGGATCGTCCATGTTCGGGGGTTTCCTGCATGTGTCGGCCAATCTGGCGGCCCTCTCCTCCTCTGTGGAGACTATACGCCAGTCGTTCTCCTTGCCGTCTTCCGGCCCAGATGCCACCAGGGCCCCCTGTGGACCTGCCCTGACCAATGCAGCCAGCTCGGTGGGGATCCCGTCCCTGCCACAGTCGGGAGTCAGAGGTCCAGCAGGGGTGGACACCATAGCAACTGGACCCCAGCAGATGGAGGATGTGACGGCATCATCGGGCAGGGCACGTGCACGACGGCGTTGGTGGTTTCCATCAGCCTGGATGCCGTCGTGCTGGCACAGGCAGTTGCGTCGGAGGCTGCAGCAGGCTCAACGTGGGAGGCATCATGGCTCGGGGCCATCAACATCAGGGGTGCAGGCATCGGCCGGAGGGCAGGAGAACCCTGGAATGGGAGTGTCTTCCGTGTGGGAGCGGTTGTGCCAGTGGATAGGTGCGGAGCGGCAGCGGGCAGAGGAGGAACGGCTCACGATGGTCAGGGCGGAGGACTCCATGCGGAGGGCGCTGAGGCGGGCTGAGTGCCTCGAGGGTCTTCGCAGGAAGGTTGAGCTTGACACTGCGTTATCCTGCGGGACCTCGGGGCCAGGGAACATGCCCGCCTCCAAGCCATTGACCAGGAGTTCGATGATGCCCTGGCCCATGACAACAACCAGTGAGCCGTCCGAATAGCCCGCTGCCTTCGTATATAGTTGTATAGTTAGGGTTAGGTTTCCTTTGTTTTTTTGATTATTTTTTTGGTTGCGATTGGACAATGCACCACTTTTTTGTATATAGTTCAGTTTTTAGTTAGTAGTCATAGTTAGGTTTAATTTGGTTGGGCTCATGGACCCGGGTTGATCTTCTTCATGGTTCTTCATTGGCTTATTTTAATTTTTCAGATTATTTTCTTGGACATTCATCTGGTTTTGTTTGATTTGCTTTGTGTTTTTTCTTATTTCATTTCAATTCTACTTGCTGTTCAATACATATTTTTTTTAAATTCTTCAATGTGTCGTATCATCTCATTGCTTTCAGGCATGTCATGTTGGGTGTTTTGTAATTCACTTGCAGCCATTGTGTGTGACAGACATGTGTTCATTTGCATTATTTAAATTGGGGGTGTAACATGTAATTGCCTTTGATATGTGGGTGGGTGTGATAGTTGGTTGGGCCTTTTGGCAGGGGAGGATGGCCATTACGGACATGATTGGGGATTGTTGGGACCCAGGTGAAGGGGGGCATGGATTGGACATGGGTGGGGGCCTGCTGGCAGGTGCCCCACAGTGCTGGGGGGGTGGGGGTGGTGGGAGACATGGGTGGGGGCCTGGTGGAGGCTGCCCCTGGTGACTGGGGGGGTGGGGGTGCTGGGAGACATGGGTGGGGGCCTGGTGGCGGGTGCCCCTGCACTGCTGGGGGGTGGGGGTGGTGGGAGACATGGGTGGGGGCCTGGTGGAGGCTGCCCCTGGTGACTGGGGGGGTGGGGGTGCTGGGAGACATGGGTTGGGGCCTGGTGGAGGCTGCCCCTGGTGACTGGGGGGGTGGGGGTGCTGGGAGACATGGGTGGGGGCCTGGTGGTGGGTGCCCCTGCACTGCTGGGGGGTGGGGGTGGTGGGAGACATGGGTGGGGGCCTGGTGGAGGCTGCCCCTGGTGACTGGGGGGGTGGGGGTGGTGGTCGACATGGGTGGGGGCCTGGTGGAGGCTGCCCCTGGTGACTGGGGGGGTGGGGGTGCTGGGAGACATGGGTGGGGGCCTGGTGGAGGGTGCCCCTGGTGACTGGGGGGGTGGGGGTGCTGGGAGACATGGGTGGGGGCCTGGTGGAGGCTGCCCCTGGTGACTGGGGGGGTGGGGGTGCTGGGAGACATGGGTGGGAGCCTGGTGGCGGGTGCCCCTGCACTGCTGGGGGGTGGGGGTGGTGGGAGACATGGGTGGGGGCCTGGTGGAGGCTGCCCCTGGTGACTGGGGGGGTGGGGGTGCTGGGAGACATGGGTGGGGCCCTGGTGGTGGGTGCCCCTGCACTGCTGGGGGGTGGGGGTGGTGGGGAACATGAGTTGGTGATTATTTGTGCAAGGAGACATGTGCCTTTGCTGGGGGGCATGCCCATGTTGGGTGGGCTGCCTGCGGGACATGACCAGGGATGCAGGGTACTCCCCTGTTGTGTGGGCTGCCTGCAGGGGCCGTGGAGGGTGTACAGGGAACACCTGGGAGGACCTACACTGGCAAATCACATGTAGGACTCCCCGGCACCCCTGCAATACACGTACCCTGCTGAAATCGCGTGTAAAACTTTCTGCGCCCCCTGGTATACACGCACATGCTCCCCCAGGCCAGATCGCGTGTAGAACCACCCGCGAGCCCCTGGAATACACGCGTCCAGGCCTAACGCGTGTGAAAGTTCTCGCACACCCCTGAAATACACGCGCCCAGGCCAATCGCGTGTGGAACTTCTCGCGCACCCCTGAATTACACGCACACGCTCCCCCCAGGCCCGATCGCGTGTGGAAGCACCCGCGAGCCCATGAAATGCACGCGCCCAGGCCTAACGCGTGTGTAACTTCTCGCGCACCCCTGGTTTACACGCACATGCTCCCCCCAGGCCCGATCGCGTGTGGTAGCACCCGCGAGCCCCTGTAATGCACGCGCCCAGGCCTAATGCGTGTGAAAGTTCTCGCGCACCCCTGAAATACACGCGCCCAGGCCAATCGCGTGTGGTAGCACCCGCGAGCCCCTGGAATACACGCGCCCAGGCCAATCGCGTGTGAAAACACCAGCGAGCATTTGGAATACACGCGCCCAGGCCTAACGCGTGTGAAAGTTTTCGCGCACCCCTGAATTACACGCACACGCTCCCCCCAGGCCCGATCGCGTGTGGTTGCACCCGTGAGCCCCTGAAATACACGCGCCCAGGCCAATCGCGTGTGGAACTTCTCGCGCACCCCTGAATTACACGCACACGCTCCCCCAGGTCGCGTGTGTTACTTCTCGCACAGGTACAGGGTTGGCGCAGCCCTTTGCGATGGTTTTGCGATCTTGATGGCTTTTCCTTGCGCGAGGGCGTTCTTGGGGGCGTAACTGGCACTGCTGCAGGGTCGCTGCGATACTCTGCGCCACGGCTTGTTTTGGAGGATTAATCCATGAATACGATGTGCGCTGAAATGGATTTTATCGCACGCGGATGGCGCAGACATTCGCACGGGAACACTCTGCGCCAGCCGCGTGCGATACTTTTGACTGTATTTCCATGAATCGGCCTGTATGTGTTTAGATGGGGAGTGTATAGTGAGCGAAGTCTATTATATTCTAAACTGCAAGGAATATCAGCGTTTACTTTACTTGCATCAAAGTTGATTAGAAATAGACCGTCAAGTGTACGTAAGCGTGATAGTGCTACGTAGCTCATGCCTTCTTTAAAGACTGTGTTACCAATATCTATCATTACTTTGTCTAGGGTAAGACCTTGTGATTTATGAATTGTGACTGCGTATGCAAGTGTTAGAGAAAATTGTTCTCTGCGTACATACATATCTTTTAAGAGAAAGAATCTAGCTGTTGAGCGTCCTATCCGTTTTACTTCTGAAAGTTTGTCAAAGAGTATATTGACAAACTGAAATTTGTTGTCACGTGGGTATGTTTGAAAGCCAACAACTGTACCCAGTGCTCCATTAACTAGTCCTTGGTCCACGTCAAGGTTACGTTTAAGCATTACTCTGCAATTTAAGGATAATTTGAACATCTTTTCTAAGCCTGCTGTGTTTGAGATTGATTTTTCTAAATTATTTAGTCTTGTTGTCGCTTGGTCACACATGGGTAGTGTCATACCATGTACATCTAGTTTGTCTGTGGCGCTAATTTCCATTATTGGATGCATTTCTTTACTTAGCATGATTTCATTGAATTTGAAACAGCTTGCAAGAGTTGGCATTAAGGCCATACAATTGACATTTTTGTCGGCTAATTGTTCCATAACATCTGTAGCACATGCATTATCGCCATAAAGTGCATTAATGTGCCGGGTTTTCAATGTTGCTTCTGCTTCTTTAGAAAGTATACCAACTCTCAAACTTTTTAAAATGTTGGCATAAGTTAGATCTGCAGATTGGCGCATGTTTTCTCTTAATTCTCTGTATTGGAAATGTTGCCAAAGGTTGACATTTCCAATGCTGCCAACAGTTTTACGGCAGAGTTTGTGCCCTAATGTTTTAAAAATAGGTTCACCTTTTACTGGTGTTAATTGAAGCAGATCTCCAAAAACAATAATGTGTTTTCCTGCAAAGAGCTCTTCATAGTCTGTTTTGAGTACTTCTTGTAATCTGAGGTGAATCAGAGCTAACATCAGGTTGGAGACCATGCTCACTTCATCTATTAGTAGCATTTTCATTTGTTTCAATATTCTGCGTAATTCCATTGCAGCTTCTGCAGAAAGTTTATAATAGTCTAATTTGTTCTGGTGTTCTACTGGTAATAGTAGTAATCGGTGTAATGTAACA